>NW_027508722.1:305000-412500 GCF_051911475.1 Siphateles boraxobius | reverse complement strand
TTTCTTACTAATCTTTCTTCTTTCTTTCTTTCTTTCTTTCTTTCTTTCTTTCTTTCTTTCTTTCTTTCTTTCTTTCTTTCTAACTAATCTTTCTTCTTTCTTTCTTTCTTTCTTTCTTTCTAACTAATCTTTCTTTCTAACTAATTCTTTCTTTCTTTCTAACTAATCTTTCTTCTTTCTTTCTTTCTTTCTTTCTAACTAATCTTTCTTTCTAACTAATTCTTTCTTTCTTTCTTTCTAACTAATCTTTCTTCTTTATTTCTTTCTTTCTAGCTAATCTTTCTTCTTTCTAACTAACTAATCTTTCTTCTTTCTTTCTTTCTTTCTTTCTTTCTTTCTAACTAATATTTCTTTCTTTCTTTCTTTCTTTCTAACTGATATTTCTTCTTTCTTTCTTTCTAATTAATCTTTCTTTCTTTCTTTCTTTCTTTCTAACTAATCTTTCTTCTTTCTTTCTAACTAATCTTTCTTCTTTCTTTCTTTCTTACTTTCTTTCTTTTTTACTTTTTCTTTCTTTCTTTCTAACTAATCTTTCTTCTTTCTTTCTTTCTTTCTTTCTTTCTAACTAATCTTTCTTCTTTCTTTCTTTCTTTCTTTCTTTCTTTCTAACTAATCTTTCTTCTTTCTTTCTTTCTTTCTCTTTCTTTCTTTCTTTCTTTCTAATCTTTCTTCTTTCTTTCTTTCTTTCTTTCTTTCTAACTAATCTTTCTTTCTTTCTAACTAATCTATCTTTCTTTCTAACTAATCTTTCTTTCTAATCTATATTTCTTTCTAACTAATCTTTCTTTGTTTCTAACTAATCTTTCTTTCTTTCTAACTAATCCATCTTTCTTTCTAACTAATCCATCTTTCTTTCTCTTTCTAACTAATCTTTCATTTCTTTAAACTTTAAACTTATTCAAACTCTCTGGTCCGGCTTTCTCAAGCCAACTTAAAGTTTGTCTCATCAAACTTTATTTTCTAGTTTTCTATTAGTTTGCGGAGATGCTCAGCCCTGGCTGCTTTTAGAGCCTTTTTATAACGTGACATACTGTCTTTCCACGCGATTCTAAAGACCTCTAAATTAGTTTGTTTCCATTTACGCTCTAAGTTACGAGTTTCTCTCTTGATTGCATGCGTAGCACTGTTGTACCATGGTGCTTTAGTTTTCTCTCTAACCTTTTTTAATCTAATTGGTGCAACAATATCTAGTGTACTAGAGAACATGGTGCTCAAACTGCTAGTCATTTCCTCTAGTTCATCTGTTTGTTTGGGTGCACTGCGCAGCTGAGATAGATCAGGTAAGCTATTTGAGAATCTATCTATAGTGGTTGGAAGGATTGTTCTGCCTGGTCTATAACGTGGCGCAACATGACAAATTTCAGCAGTACGTATTATACAAGTTACCATGTAATGATCAGTGAGATCATCACTTTGCGGTATAACATTTATATCAGTTGGATTGGTTCCATAAGATATAATTAAATCTAGTGTATGATTTAGACGATGAAGGGGACCACTGACGTTTTGCGTGACCCCAAAGGAGTTTAATAAATCTGTAAACGCAGTCCCTAACGCATCATTTGTATTATCTACGTGTATGTTAAAGTCTCCAACAATTATTGCTTTATCGACATTAGGAAATCAGCATAGGGCCCTGGAGGTCTATATAGGGTAGCCAAGGCTAGAGATAATAGGGATTTGTTTCTTGCATCTAAGAGCGTAACATTTAGCACAAGTACTTCAAACGAATTAAACCTGTGACCTGTTTTCTGAGTTACATTAAGAATATCTCTATAGATTGTTGCAACACCGCCGCCACGACCGATCAGACGGGGCTCATGCTTATAACAGTATCCTGGTGGAGTAGACTCATTTAGACCGAAATAATCATTTGGTTTAAGCCAGGTTTCAGTAAGGCAAAGTACATCGAAACTATTATCTGTGACCATTTCATTTACAATAACTGCCTTAGGTGTGAGCGATCTAATGTTTAGAAGACCTAGCTTTAGAAATTGTTTTTGTTCACTGATATTTAGATTTTCTGGTTTAATTACAATAAGATTTTTGCTAGATCCTACACTAGATGTATTGTTTGGCCTCACTAAGCGAGGAATAGACACAGTTTCTATATAATGTTCTACACTACTTATATCAATTAAGTTGGGACAGCAAAGACTGTGATTTGGACTTTGACTTACTAGTCATATGGTGTGTAACATCTTGGAGATGTTGTCCGACAGAACAGCCGCTCCGATTCTGCTGGGGTGCAGGCCATCAGCACGGTAGAGCCTAGGTCGCTCCCAGAACAGATTCCAATTATTTACAAAGAGCAGTTTCTGTTCATTACACCATGACATTAACCATTCATTTAGAGCAAATAATCTACTGAACCTTTCTTGTCCTAGTCGGTACGTGGGAAGCGGTCCAGACACGATGATCGTTGCTTCAGGCGATGTGCTGCGAACCGTCTCGATCAGGCTTCTGTAGTCCTTCTTCAGAACCTCCGTCTGCCGCAGCCTGATGTCGTTCGTCCCCGCGTGTAGGACCACAGCTCCGACGCGCTCGTCACCGTTCAGGATCTCGGGAATCTGTGCAGCGACATCAAGAACACGAGCACCAGGAAAGCAGTGAGTGCGCACCTTACGCTTACCTGAGGTAGCACGGACATGACGGACCATGGAAGTGCCGATGATCACGGCGGCGTCACGTTCCGGCTCGCGAAGAGGGGAGAAGCGGTTCCGGGTGGAGATCTCGAAGACCGGGAGGGGCGGGGAAGTCCTTGGTCTGGTCCTGGCTCGTGTCTTCCGCTGTGGGATCACCCAGGGTCCATGGTGTTGCCTCGGTGCCGGAGTGAATGAAGGCAGAGATGATCGCGTCCTCCTGGGCAGAGAAACGCACGGAGTAGACGAAGTCGGAGTCAAAAAGTTACTAACCACTGACTTGTGAGCATCGGCGCGTGATGTTTCAAGCGTTGATCGCCGATCTCGCAGCTCGGCTTGCTTCACCAGCAGAACGCGGATCTGTTTCTCCACCGACTCCAGCTCCAATCGTACCGAAACCAGCTCGAATGTGTCCTCACCTGCACTCAGAGGTAACGTTAGACACACATCCGATATGTTCGCCATTATAACAGATGAACAGTAAATTAGTAGTGATACTACCATGCTGGATATAACCCGTATCCTTTCAGTCAAACGGGTGTAAAATGAGAGGGTCGATAGGCGCGAGGCCACGCGTGAAATGCTAGCGGGCTAAAGGCTAGTAGCCGAGATTCGGAAAGTTGGATCTAAGTAGCGATATCAAAGCAATCCGATTGTTTTTTATAAGGAATAGTGTCGAGGATAAGTTCACATGATATAAAAATAGAAAGTTCTTGTTTATAAATGAGTGGTAAAGAAGAAAATCAGGGATTAATGAATCAATTCGACGGAGCTCCAAACACAAACACAGATCCTATTATTGAGAATTGACTACTGGTGCCTGTAAACAAAGTCAGTAATGGAATATATTTATTCACACCTAATCATGCCTACATTCTAATCAAACTAGCCAACTTAAACCGCCAATGAATTAGATTTTTTTTTTTTTGGCCATATTCCACATAGTCTCCATTAACACTGCTAGCTATTCTCCAAGGTTGTGCACTGTCTATCTTTACACTTTTCCAGTACGAAAATAACTGTACTGCCATCCATGCTATCTACCAAATGTGCAGACAACACCACTGTTTCCTCAGCAACAGCGATGAACCCATTGATAGGTTCAGAAGAGTGATGGAGTCATCTTGATGCACAGTTTGATGCTCAATGTTCCAATGGCTGTGAAGATGATAATAGCCTGCAAGAGGCAGCCAGCCAACTGTCCCTAATAATTAACAGTACAGTTGGGAAACTAGTTGAGCCACTTAAGTTCCAGGGTACTATCATATTAACATGCCTTACATGTTAAAATAATGTTCCAGAGTGACTGACTTCTGTTCTTTACTAAAATATTTTTGATTTATGATTTTGATCTTGATTTGGAACACTAGCTTCAAGAACAGAAGTGCTGTACATACAAATCAGTGCTGCTTGTATAATCAGCCTAATACAGTTACTATTCGACCTGCACAGTAAGAACTAACATGTCTTTTCATTTTAATCCAGTCACTACAGTTGAGAGGAGTCTTTGAATGTGTCTGAAGATCAGAAGGGATTCGGTTACACTTTATTTTGATGGCTTACTTTAGACGTTACTATAAGTAACTTTGCAACTACATGTCAACGAACTCTCATTAATGTATTAGTAGACTGTTAGGTTAGGGTAAGTAGAATAAGTTGACATGTTATTGCAAAGTTACTTATAGTCAGTAGAATCGGACCATCAAAATAAAGTGTTAGCAGATATTAAGCAGACAGTCTACTAATAATTTTCCGTGTTTAGTACATAGATGTCATGTAAACACACCCTAAGAACAAATCCATGTTCATACTATTGTAAATAAGGTGGAATTTTTTTTCGTGAGAAGTTCTCATGTGCATATAAATATGAATTATCCACGTAATTATAATCTAATGAGACCCAATCTTTTTCCATCTTTTGATCATTTTATCTTCAAGGGGTAGTTAATTGATTTGCCCCTATATCCTTTATGATTTTTAAATAAATTAAAAAGCACATGACAAACAATGGGGAAACAAAAATTGAAACAGAGATAAATCATATCAGGACTTTTACACTTTTAATGTAAAAAAATACAACCTATACAACCCAACCCCCTGCCACCTGTGGGGTCGTCTGTGTCTCCCACCAAGGAGATGGTAAACGCACCTGTCCTTCCCCCGGTGGAGGGACGGGCAGATAATCTTTTGTTTGTTCAAAAAGAGTTCCCCTCTTCTTTTGCCAACAGGCAGGAATATGCGGTTCAAGGATGCAACGCCTTCTCACACGTCTCCAGCCACTCCCTCATAGGAGTGCAACCACACTCACGGCCCCCACATCCGGACGCTGTGCCTTCCAAGGCGGGCCCCCGTGCTCCACAGCGCTGCCCCATCCCTTGCACAGTGTCTGAAAGCCTGGTTAGCGCTTACCAGCCCATCTCGCTGGGTCATTTTGACGCAGAAATGCGTCCTCAAGTGCGTTCGCAGCTAAGATTGGTTTCCTCCGATCGACTTTAAGGACACGTACTTTCATGTCTCGATTCTACCTCGACACAGACCATTTATGTGCTTTGCGTATGAGGGATGGGCATACCAGTACAAGGTCCTCCCTTTCAGTCTGTCCTTGTCATCCTGCGTCTTTACGAAGATAGAGGAGACTGCCCAAACTCCGCTAAGTGAGGCGAGCATTCGCATCCTCAACTATCTCATACTGGCCCAGTCGCAAGATCAGTTATACGAATACAGGGACATGGTGCTCATGCACCTCAACTCTTCAACTCTTCAAGTTGCTAGAAGTACATCTTACCCTGCGCCGGTTTCTGTCGTCCGGACAACACTTTGACCATTGCATACATCGATCATCAAGGTGGTCTACGCTCCCGTCATATGTCGCAACTCACCCGCCATCTCCTTCTGTGGAGTCAGAAGCGACTCAAGGTCATTTACATCCCGGCGAGCTCAATCGTGCAGCCAACGAGCTCACGAGAGCATACGACCATAGAGGAATGGAGATTCCCGGACAGTCCAGCTGATTTGGAAACTCTTTTGGGTTGCTCAGGTAGACCTGTACCTGACCTCGGAGACAACCCACTGCCAGTGGATCTATTCCCTGACTGAGGAGACCCTTGGCACCGATCCTGTTGCACACAGCTGGCCCCGGGGTCTGAGCAAGTATGCGTTACCCTCAGTGAGCCTGCTCACAAAGAGCCTGTGCAAGGTCAGGTAGGACTAGGTCTAGATGGCCCACCTTCTTCAGGGAACGGGGGTAACATTAGTAACCTAGACATTCCATATTAGTCAGTCATGTTCGACATTAACGCCAGTGTGTTGATTGTGATTCGAGATTCAGGGGTTACAATAATAACCTAGACGATAGTCGTCAGATATAGTATCAACCAGTACTTGCCGGGAAGTGCTGCACCTCTTTTAATGTTGCTGTCAGACTCTTGACAGCATCCCTGACCAGTTTTCTCTTTGTCTTCTCATCCATTTTGGAGGGACTCCCTGTTTTTTATAATATCACTGATGTGCCATACTTTCTCAACTTGTTGATGACTGTCTTCACTGCGTTATGATATATCTAATGTCTTGGGAAATGTTTTTGTTGCCCTTAATTTTCAACATTAAGATGGCTCTTGTAGTAGCAAAAAAATGTACAAGTTAAGACAGGTGTGTATCATTTCACATGAGCTTGATGATTAGTCATTCTGAACTAAATTATAAAAGCGTGTGCTAGGGGTGTGCCGTATCATACCGTCCACGATAATACCGGTATACATTTTACATGATAAAAAAGTGTCATATCGCGATATCAATTATATAGCGACGCGATGACGTATGGCACATTTACGTTCCCTAGCATGCACAACAACAACACCTGTCTGAGCGCGAGAGCAGCCTGTCAGCCTCCGATGACGATTTAGCAGTTTCACAAACAGCTTGAGTGTTCAGCGGGTCTGCCGACGTGCGTCTTCCCTCGCGCGCGTTTAGGAGTCGGGACATGACTGAATGGTCTCTTGCACAATCGGGCCATCAGTGCATCGTAACTAAAGTTTATAATTTTCAAGTCTTCTTAATTCTTATCAGTTTAAACATTCAAGCGGTTTTAAACTATCCAGTAAGCTACTCGCGCACTCTCTGAGAGAGTTGCACTGCATGCATACATAGAGTACAGCTCGCGAGAAACTAAAGTTATTTTTCGCGGATTATATCGCTTTAATGGGGGGAAAACGCAAAATTGTGTAAAACTTCCGGTCTTGGTAAGTATACTCATAAACACAGTCGGTTATGTATAAAACGCATGTGACAGTGTGACAGACAGTATAATAAAAAACAGCAATGGATCCGTGCACTAGCTGTAAAAGTGACAGCAGCCATAGGCTATGCGTCTGTCATTAATGTTGTCGTCAAAACAACAAAAGATAGCTTTAATTGTAATGAATGAGAATTATTAGCCTATGTATTTAATTTAATCAGGAAACAGAACTAAAAGACTATGTGTTATTTTACATTTGATTACTTTATTATGTTTCTGTAGTATTTCTGAATACTGGTGTTAGACCTACACACATTTAACATTTAATTCAAAGATTGAAATCAAGCTTCCTTGTGTTGTGTAAACTCTTAACAACAAAATTACCACATTGTAAAAACAAAACGCAATGAGTGAGCAAACATTTAGGCGAGATAAACATAATAAGAAAATTTTCAACAACAACAAAAAAAATGTATATGTCGTCATAAATATCATTATCGCAAATATTCTTGAAATATCGTGATAGAATTTTGAGGCTATATCGCCCACCCCTAGGGTGTGCACACTTATTTACTTTGGTTTTGGTTTTCTGTGGCGTTGCATAGGTTGTAATTGTGTATATTAAAAGTGCTAAAGTTCTTAAATTATTAATCTTCTTTTATCATGTTTTACATATCAAAATCCATCTGTTTTAACAGTGGTGTGTAGACTTTTTATATCCACTATATATATTTGTTGTTTTTGTACATTATTTTGACTATTTAATATTATGATTTTGACAATTGATCACAGATGGATGAGCCCAAGAGGAATGTGTCTAGTGCTCCAGATGGCCAGTCTAATACTGGCTAACTTAATAGGCATATCATTAAATCATGGGTTGACTCAACAGAGATATCTAATCTAAGAACAGAAGCATGCAAACCTTTGTTAGGCAATAATAGAGCTACTGTTGTTTACAACAAAGAGCGCCGCATGCACAAGTCACTCATAACAAGCACTAGCCATCTGTCATGTCTAACTCCATACAAAGACCCCTCCTTCTCCCTAAAAGCTGCTGGGACAATAAATGTTCATTCCCTTCACTAATGATCTGAGTGTACATGTGTAAGTCGCTTCTATTCTTCATAAGCAACCTGAAGTTGAGATATATACAATAGTTGTCAAATGTGCATCTCTTAAATCTGTAATGAAGTTAAAGGCGAGCCGGCAGCCGGAGTCATTCTCCCAGCGGGAAGAGGGACATATGGCAAGAAGATGGAATAACTTGTTTCCCTGTGTAAGTAATCCCACGGGATCAGTTAAACAGGAATGGCAGTATCATATAAATTGGTGATGTCACAGTCCTGCAGTAGTGAAAAAAAACATGTGTTTGGTTGTACATTTAAAGACCTTTCTTTCTTATCAGAAATTATGAAAGGATATATATGACATGATGTAAATGTATAGAGTCCCTTAATTGAGGTCTGGGTCTAAATACCTTAATTAAGGTTTGAAACCCTTACTTTACACTTACTTTAAGTTGAAAAACAATTTTACAGAATTTTTTTACAGTATAAGTAACTAAGAGAGTTAGTTAGCATGTTGCAAAGTTACTTATTAGTAGAATGTCTAAAGTGAACCATCAAAATAAAGTGTAACCATTTACACAAGATTAAAAATGATTGTGGTCAAAATTCTGGCATTATTATGTATTCAACATCATACTGAAACTTATATAACCTTCTTTCTCATGTGGAACACAAATATACGGCAAATATAAAACAAATATAAAAACTACACGAAAGTTTCGGCTCTGTAATATGTATAACAGTTATTTTTAAACTGTAATAATTGTATTATATTATATTATATTAAATTAAAATGTATTATATTCAACATTATTACTGTTTATACTGTATTTTGTGATCAAATAAATGCACCCTTGGTGAGTATAATACGTCTTTCAAAAACAAGAAAAAAAACATTCCAAGCTTTATATTGCAAGCCTTTTGAAAACATATGATAGCTTTAAGTGATGAAATTTTTCTGCATTTTGCATAATTCAAACACATGATGACCGAGCAAACTGAGGTGACCAGAGCAGTGTCGATGCAGGACGTTTCCCTTATGAGACCAGTTTGACAGATAATTAAGCAATATTTTGTATCATCGGGGCTGATCGTATCTTCTGTTAAGGGCGGGGTCACTCAAATTCAGCATTAACATTGTCTGCCCAAAACTGCCATGATTAACATTGATATTAACCATCAAAACTCATGACCTTAGAATAAAATAAGGATGAGAAAGTGAAAAAATAAATCTCTTAGCATTGAGCAGCAGTGAAGCACGTCTGAGTGTGTGCACATTATCAGCAACCAACATCAGGCGGTTCCCTACAGATATCAGCACATTATCACAGCTTCCACACACACTCTTAATCACAACAGACGCAGAAATCCATTACTTTCTGTCAGTCTCCTCGCACACACACACACACACACACACACACACACACACACACACACACCTCGTGCCGATGAAGCCTGATCTCTATCATCCATTTGAATTTTGTGCTGCCTCTCGCTTCTCTTCCTCCTTTTTGTGTCGTTATAACCTTTTTAGAGATACAGTTAAGACTATTGTATCTGGTGTAAACCATTCACTGCTTGTATCCATTTCAGCGGTAGGGGTGAAAAAATTTCCACACATCACATGCGTATCTGTAGCCTTTAAATACGTGTTGGGCTCTGGCATTTCTACAGCCATGTAAAACTGTGCTTGTGTATTATAGACCAAATTATGGTCCTCTCACGTTATGTCTGTGTTTTGGTTTAATTTTTAGGGACTTGTTATCAGTATTTCCTGTGTATTCTTCCTGTCTGGTCTGGTTGTCATGGTAATTCATTGTTTGATTGATTAGTGCACACCTGTTTTGTGTTGAGTTCATTATCTTAAGTATTTAAGGCCTTCAGTCCATTCTGACCATTGTTGTTATGGAACAGAGACTCACAACAAGGATGTAATGTGGAGAAACAGGTTTATTGAAACAAGAGATTGTGAATACTAGTAGGTATTGACGATGGAGAATGTCTCTGAATAATAATGATGAGATATACTGACAGTTTACGGTTCTCTTGCAGGCGGCGAGGTGACCATCTTGGATGGAGGAGAGGGTTCAGTGGAGGGTGACCAGGCGTGGTTTTGGATTCTGTTCTTTAGTTTCATTTAATAAATGTTTATCTGCAAGTAGATCTGCGATAGATATGAGTATGGAGAGTACTTCACAAAAGACTAGTTAGGTTCTGCAAAGCCATTGAACTCCAAGCTGTCTGTGGCTGGAGCAAGGCGACAACGGTCAGGGGTTTGAAGATTCATCAAGGGAAAATGAAATGCTTGAGGGAGAAGGGACAAGGGCCTCGCATTGATCAGTACTTCTTATGAAGTCAGTCAAGTCAGTCGATTAAAGGCAAGGTAGTAGATAAAACATTCTTCATTAATGGTGAGGCAATACCAACAGTTTCTCAGAAGCCAGTGAAGAGTTTAGGGAGATGGTACGATGGGGATCTAAAGGACACAGTTCGAGTGGGAGAAGTTAGGTGACAAGCAGTGGAAGGGTTGAAGAGCATAAACAGCTGTGCTCTACCAGGCAAACTAAAACTCTGGTGCTTTCAGTTTGGTCTACTGCCAAGGTTGCTGTGGCCACTGACTGTTTACGAGGTTTCTTTGACAACAGTGGATAAGCTGGAAGCGTTAATAAATTCATACATCAGGAAATGGTTGGGAGTTCCACGCTGCCTCAGCAGAGTGGGACTTTATAGTAAAGGAGTATTGCAGCTGCCAGTCTCTGCTTTAACCGAGGAGTTTAAGTGTGCCAAGGTCAGACTGGAAATTACTTTAGCAGAGTGTTTACGCGACAAATGTGTAAGGGAGGCAGCCCCTGTGGTAAAAACTGGCAGAAAGTGGTCAGCAAAGAAATATGTAGTAGAGGCAAAGGCTGACCTTCAAATTGGGGATATCGTGGGACAGGTACAGCATGGAAGTGGGGGTTTTAGGCTCAGTTTAGCTCCTCCTAAATGGCACAAGGCAGGCCCAGCTCAAAGGAGGAAGCTGGTAGTCAACGAGGTGCGAAAGCAGGAGGAGAGGATGAGATGTATAAAGGCCATTTCCCAGGCCAAGCAGGGAGAGTGGATGAGATGGGAGAGTGTGGAACAACGCAAGATGGGCTGGCAAGACCTTTGGTCAATGGAAGAGTGTAGGATCAGTTTCCTTATTAGGTCAACATATGATGTTCTCCCATCACCGCAGAACCTAAACCTCTGGGTAGGAGAGGATCCCTCTTGTCCTTTGTGTCCATCACCTGCCACATTAAGGCACATTTTGACAGGATGTAAGGTGGCTCTTAGCCAAGGTCGGTTTACTTGGCGCCATGACCAAGTATTGCGATGTTTGGCTTTAGCATTGGAAGGCAAGCGTAGTATGACCAATAAGTTGCCGCCTGTTCTAGCAAAATATTACACGCAGAAGACAATATTCCTCCGCCCAGGCGAGCAACCACCAAGAAAAGGTGCTAACACCAATTCTTGCCCAGGCCAACTGGAAGCTGCTAGGGACTGGAAGATGCTGGCTGATCTTGATCAACGGCTTATTTTTCCACCTGAGATTGCCACCACTAACCTACGACCAGATATTGTTTTGTGTTCTGGATCAGCACGCATTGTTCAACTGATAGAGTTAACAGTGCCATGGGAGGATGCGGTAGATGAGGCATATGAGAGGAAGAAACTGCGGTATGCTCATGTGGCCACAGATGATCTTCTGTTAAGATGCTCAAGCAGAACAGCGAGGATGGAGAGTCCAGGTTTATCCAGTGGAAGTGGGTTGTTGAGGTTTTGTGGCACACTCTACAACCCGGTTCCTCAGAGACGTCGGATTCAGTGGCCAAGAGTTGCGCCGCACAGTAAAGAACTTATCTGAAGCAGCAGAAAGGAGCAGCAACTGGCTGTGGTTGAGACGGAAAGATTCTAGCTGGCTGTGTACAGGCCGCCATGCTACGGTTTCGTAGGATTCTTGAAAACTTGAAGAGTCTGTTGTAACGTTCCTGTGTATATTGCGTGAATGACGGGTGGTTGGGCAGATATTGTGTTTTGCGGTAGGTGGTATGCCATACGGAACCGTTGCCACTGAAACTGCATATTAACGCACCAGTGGGGCTCGACAGCCTAAGTCAAACGGGTTGGCGCGTATGGTTGTGTTGCGGAGAGATTGTGAGATTGTGGTTAGGTCTCAGCAGCAAGAGGGAAGTAGAGGTCAGTAAGCTGGGCTGAGTTGAGTGGGGGACGGAGGGGGGTGACTCTGGGATGCCAGAGTCACTGTCGAGCCCTCTTGAGGTGTCGTGGGCTAGTCAACAAAACACTGAGGACGGAAGGTGCCCACTTGAAGACCCTAGAGATGTTCCCTACTCCGCTCAATCCAGAGGGTTGTTATGGGGGGACCGCACTGTGGTTGCAGCCGTTGTGTGTGCTGACACGCAAATACACTGCAGCTATTAACACCAGACAGAAGGAGATTCACGTCACCAGATGGAAAGAAGCGTAAATGGATGGAGAAGCATAGGTTTCTGTAAAGCTACGTCTTAGTTGGTGCTTATCTTGGCGAAAGCCGAGTACAAATCAGCATGAAGTTTTAACATCTACTCTCGTGTAATGCAAATCATGCTATGCCTCATCTTCACCACAACATGACAGGTACGTGATTGAGTTTGTACTTTTGGGTTTCTGTAACATATGACTGAAATGGAAAAGGAACTCATTTAATTTATTTTTTTTAATTTCAAAAAGGTAAATTGTACAGTTAATTTCTCTCTAGAGAGTAATCATTATAAGGAATACAACTGAAAAAGTATTATTCTAAACAAACTTTGTTTTTCTGGTGAGTGAAATAAAAGATTCTTGAACAGATAGATAGATGTTTTTGGTTTAGCCCCTGTGACCTAGTTTTCCCCAGTCAGTGTAATTAGTCATTTCATTCACCTATGTCCAGTTAATTACCTGATTAAGTTCCTTTGTTTGCCCTTGCATTTATACCGTGGTCACCCTCATTCTTCGTCCCTTCTTGTCTATGTTACAGCGTGTATTATGTTTCCTGAGTTTTTGTTATTAAGAGATCCTGTTTCCTTTTCCTCCTCGTCTTCTTGTGCTTGCTACCACGTTATGTGACAGAAGAACGGACCACACTGAAAATGGACTTACCGGCTGTCCAGCTGTTATGCCTCGACAAGGATGAGCCGGAGCGCACCGCAGATGGAGGTATTCAACCTGCCGGAAGGAACAAGCCGGAGCCGACGAAAAGGGCCAAGATTTCCATCGCCGTAGAGCCAGAGCCTCAATGAACGTCTGAACAAAAAAAGTGTGAGAGAAAAAAATGGGTGAAACATGTGAGATGCAAAGAAAGAAAAAAACTTTGGGAGGTTGTCCCCACAGAAGTTGTCTATGCATGCCCTGAGAACGAATATTTTTGCTTATAGAGAAATCAATAGCACTTGAGTTATCAAACCCAATGTGCTTGGAGAAGGGGTTGAGGGTGAGCAGCTGTAAAAATCGATCTGAAGATATTGCTTTATTGAGTAGACGCTGTAAATAGCAGCGTTATGATGTTGAGTACAGCTGAAGCTCTCAGGAGGACAAGAGGAGGGCAGGCAACACCCCAACTCTCACACACAGACACACTCTTCACACGACCATCTTTAGCCTTTCCTACAGTTTGCACTTTTGCTCAACAGTGAGTCAGGAAGCATATGCTAAATGAACAACCATTTTTACATTTGTTTGCATGACATTGGGACAATCCTCCAATCTGACTGCTTGAATGTGGTTTGAATCACATTTGCAAAAATATAAAATTTTGGCTTTTTTGCACAAAGCTAAAACATTACACCAGCAATTCTCAAACTGTGGTCCGCGGACCACTACTGGTCCGTCAGGGTACTGCAGGTGGACCGTGGAAAGGCAAAATAAAATATAAATTATTTTTTTACCTTCATTTTACCAGGAAATTCCCATAAAAAAATAAAAAGTAAAAAGAATATGTAGGCCAATATTGATATAACATTTAAATTAAATTGTCAAGTTATTGTGTGATTACTAAAATAGGCTAGTGGCGCTCGCCGTGACGTTCAAGTTCAGTGCCGTAACATGGATCGTGGATAGCAACAGGTTCTTCATCAGGGCTCTCAAGTGTCACACATTGAGCGTGACAGTCACTCATTTCGGTCTTTTGTTACGCACTCCCGCCACATATTGTATTTCTCACGCAGAAAAACTGTTTATAATATATTTAATATGCCGCAGCGCCCAAAATTTCTCTGGCCGCGCCGCTCTAACTATGGAACCCGCAGGAATGAAGCGTGCTCCCCTGGTGTTGTTAGTCGAGCTACAAAATAACCAATCAGAAAATACCACGATTGTATCTTGGTAGGATTTAACGCAACAACCAATACATTTTTTTTAATTGTCATGAAACAACCCCATCTACCCCCATCCTGAATATGCCCTCGAGCGCTTGAGTAAATAAATAAATTAAATATGTGGCAGCCGTTGTGTGCAGTAAACTTTCTTTTAACAAGCCTGTTGTGATGACCAGTTATAGTTTTAGTGCTAGTAAGCCTATTTAGAGGTGCGGATTAATTCAGGTAGGACTGTGTGTAGAAATATTTTATTATGTGTATTATGAGGTGGTCCGCGAACATTCTTGATTACAAATAGTGGTCCACACACACAAAAAGTTTGAGAACCCCTGCAGTACACAAACTGTCCAAGATCGTGTCATCTGAGACTATGAAGTGTTTTTTTTTTTTTTTTTTTTTTTTTTCGCCCGCCACCTGCCCTCTTTGGAGGACAACTTTATTTTTAATAAAACAGAAAAAGAGCATATATACACAATATATTACAATACAGACAATAAATGTGTATACAGTAACTATACAAGTAACTATTACTATTGCTATTACTATCACAGTAACTGTGAATAGCATAACTATTCACCCCGTACAGTGTGAGCCTGGGTACATAAGTGAAGGGGGGGTTATAGCACCATATTCAAGGTGTAACACGTAACATAGGACAAGTGACAGACAAACAACAACAGAGAACACATCTTGAGCAAATTATTCTTATTCTTATTCTTATTATTCCTTCCCTTTTTTCTCCTCTTTTCTTCCCCCTCTTCCTTCCCTCCCCCTCTCCCCTCCCTCCCTCCCTCTTCGTATGAAGTGGTTGATAATTTATAGAATATCAACTCTGGCTCATTGAAAAAACAAGCCAGTGCCAACATTTCTTTTACATATAAAATGTATTCTTACATGTTTCTTACATGTTGTAACACTATCAAAGGAAAGTGTGTCCAGTGAGCGTGTACAGTTTTATCTGAACCTGATGAAAGTGAAGCTGACAGTATTTAATTATGTTGGTTGTATGTTTCGCAACAGTTCAGAAATGAGATGTCTGGTGAGTTTGTTAAAAGGTTAATGGTCTGTATAATAACCTTAAACCTAACCCAAAGTGTTAACGAAAGCAAATGTTAGATGATAAACAAAAATAATAATTTGCTGAAACAACCATGACATTTTAGCTTGCCTCTTCAAGTCCTTGATTTCTTTTATTGTGACTCCGTATCGCAAGTGCACTGCTGTATCAGGTGAGCGACTGAGCAAGTTTACTGCCTCATAGAAGCCACACATACAGTATGAGCTGATAATGTGATGCAAACATCAAAATTATTTTACAAATCATGCACTATGATAAAAGTGTTTTGAGGTCATTACATAGTATTGTGCAAGGAACAGTGCAAAACAAATTGTTTTATTAATCAATCATTTGCCCCTGTAATCATAATAAGTTTGAAACGGAACAAACGTTGTTGATGTTTTACTGTCACTAGTGTCCATTTCAGCTAGAAACTGCAGTGAATTGTATGTATAGGTATGTTTTTGTAGTTTTTCAAAAATGTAGTTAGAGGCACGGCGCACGGTTTGCCAATGATGAAAAATATTGATATATACTAATTGTACAATGTCTGTCAGTAAACACCTTGGATGGCTCACTACATTATCTGTATGTAAGTGTGGAATTCTCAGGTGACAATTTTTGAAGTGCAGCAGGAGGAGCTGAAACCTCATTTGAAAAACTGTTTTATGAATTTCCTCCATCTGTTGTACAGCTTTGAATAATGAGTCCGAGAAACATCTGTCCAGTCAGGAGCACCACAGATGGTTCTCAAGCAGAGGGGTCAGTCTCACATCAGGAACAGGACACAATGTCTCGAGGCCTGTGTGGAGGGAAGATATTTGGCACCAGAAATGATCCAAAGCCACAGCAGGCGATGATTAGATCCTATAAGTAGATATAACAATATACGGATCACACTGACCCTTATCAAAAGACAAGGAGAGTGGTGACACAGACAATGAACAATGGGCAGTTCTTACGGTGTTCCAGTCAAATGACGAATGGACAGAGTTAGAGAAGTTGGCGGACATAAACGGGTAATGACAAGCACTCTGGGGTCATTTTCTACCTCAGCTCATTCACAAGTAAAACGATTGTTGGGATCTGGCAAGAGCAGCTGCAACTGTGTCTCATAGCTGTCGTCTCCAACCACACACTGGACATGGACCTGAAGAGGAAAGGAGGAAAGAACAATGAGAAAGAGAGAGAGAGTCTGTGAGAAATAAACACGGGCAGGGATTAATATTGGGCCAGAATTACACTGAATGGTTCCGGGATCTTTGAATCAAATTAGATAGTTTTTTAAATATATTCTATTTCTTGCATGCTCCAGTGCAGTACATTTAATTTAGCAGTGTAGATGCTCAAATTTAAGTTCATTACTTAACCATTACGTCTCTCTGTAATGACTCAAGTGTTACTACATCTTTCTAAAGGAATTACTAATTATTTGGAACAGTATTCGAAAGTGAAGAGCGTTAAGCCACTAGTAATGATACAGACACAACCATGATCTTCACTTTAGAATAATAACACATTATACCTAATTCACATTAATTATTTATTCAATTACTTATTATTCCTCTAGGAGTTATGAAAAAAAGTGTAGTTGATTAGCTAATAGTGAACTACCGCATTCAACTGAGTGCTATTACCTACTAATTCGTTAATCAGAGTTTCTTGTTAATTAATAGTAATTACTAGAATATAAATAATGCGTTACTTATTTGTTCCTGCAGTTTTTCATAAATGATAGGACCGTATTCTAAAGTACAACAAAAAATAGGTTAGTTTGACAGTATAATTAAATGTAATATGATGTTAAACAATTCACATTTTTTCACTGAATATGTTAAGACAACTTACACTTAATTCATTAACATATTTTTACAGAATTATTTTGTAAAAATGTAACACTGGAACAAATGATACAGGCTTTAGTGATATTTGTTTTTTTATTTTGTATGAAATTTAAATGTATAAATAACTTACGCTGTTCTGTTTTTTTAACAATATAGTATATATTTTACATTTTATGTTTCTTAGGTTCGTCCACCACCAAAATTTCAATTTCCCCAAACACAACATACACTCTAAAAAGTAATTCAGGGGACCTTTTATCACAACTTGCGAATTAAAAAATCTAATTTATTTGTTTAATTACACCTTTTAAGTTGCAAACATTATTTTGTAGTGTTCTGTTGACATTATAATGCTGATCATTACATCAACTTAATATCATTTGTATTTTAAACTCAAATTTCTGCGCTAATTACCTTTTAAAAAAAAGAGGTAGTAGTAACTTAAGAAAATTGTCTTGATAACTCCAGAAATTAAGTAGGGGATTTCTAGTTCCCAGCATGCTTTGTATAGGACTGGGTAAGGATAATAAATGTTGAAATTCAATGTTCCTTTATTAATTTTTTTAGTGCAGGGAAAGACCTATTTAGTGTTTAATGCTGTTATGTTGTATATTTAAAGGCGTTTCTGTAATGTTGAAGTTCCCTTTCGTTGTCACTCCGAGTTACGTCGGATGACGACGAATGGGGTTTCGCTTAGAAAGTCAGGGCAAAGAAATGCCATGGGTCTGCGGAATTTGCATGGCGTAACTCCGCCCCACCTCGTGGGTATAAAAGGAGGAAGCCAGCAGCAAGCAGATATGTTTTCGCTTCAGAGCCAAGTGTATTCTTCTCTACACAAGCCATCTCTGAATTGTCAGCTTTACAAACGAGTACCTCGAGTGTTGGTGAGAGGGCGATCTACGTCGAGAGCGTGCTTCCTGCTGATCTGTTGCAGTGGTCTGCCAGTCGGTGCGTTTCTCCCCGGGTGCTTCAACACTTGAGAGTCCCCTCATCCTACCCCGCCCTGCGGCTGGTGGCCAGGGTGACCTGAGGGTTACGGTCTGGAACAAGGCGCCGACTATGTGTCGCGACCCCAGCCCCCCTCTATAATGACGTGCCCGCTAGCGAACTGCTGATTCCCGCGGGTCTACCCTCTGGTGGCCCGCGTGTTTCAGTTGAAGCTACAGAGGAAAATGCCATGTCTGTTGCAGCATCACTAGGCGGGTTTGAGTCTTCTGGAAGTGAGGGCTCATCACAGCTGCCACCTTCCGGTGTGCATACGGGCTGTGCTCGAGTCTGATCCAGAGAGGACGGCCATGCTTTCCCGGGCAGCCGCGAGCATCGGACTTGAGTGGAGGCCTCCACCCTGTCCTGAGCGCTCGCGGCTGGACGATTGGTTTTTGGGTAAGGCTGCCGACCCTCGTCCTCGGCAAACCCCAATACCTTTCTTCCCGGATGTGCATGATGAGATCTCGAAGTCCTGGAAGACCCCCCTGTCTTCTCAGGACCGCTCGCTGATCTCATCCGCCTTTCCTCCCCTTGATGAGGCAGCTGCCCGTGGGTACACTGGGCTTCCCCCGGTTGAACGCTCTGTTGCCATGCAACTATGTCCTCAGAAAGCTTCTTCTCGGGGCGAGCCTAAGCACCCATCCAAAGCCTGTAGATTTTCGTCGACCCTGGTGGCGAAGTCTTACAGAGCGGCCGAGGGCGCCCTCCTGCGGCTCCCGCCCCTCCCGCCCGGACCACGCAGCAGCCTCCACCCAGGGCCGGTCGCGGAGGAAGCCGCAAGAAGGCGCCTCAGCCCTCTCCTGCCCCGCCCCCCGCTAAACGTCGGGCCAAGCGGCGCTCCTGAGACGGGCTGCTCAGGGATGATGGTTGTTTCTCAGGAGGTGGTAGCAGGACCACTTCTTCCCCGGTGGAGGGCCAGGGGAGAATATTTTGTTCTCCACTCCCCGCTGCTCACCCACGGGTGGGCAACACCCTAATGTGGTTAAAGTCAGAAACACTCCCCTCTTCCCTGAGCTCACAGAGTTCTCGGGCGACACAGAGCGCCGCCAACACGCTGTTTGCCCCGTGCAGAGGATCTCTTTTCTCGGTATGGACATCGACTCGGTCGCCATGTCCGCGCAGCCTACGAGCGAGCGCGCGCAGTCACTGCTGACTTGCCTGAGACAATTCAAGGGCAGGAGTGCGGTTCCACTGAAGCTCTTTCAGAGGCTCCTGGGGCATATGGCATCTGCAGCCGCGGTCACGCCGCTCGGATTGCTTCATATGAGATCGCTTCAGCTTTGGCTTCGCGACCGAGTCCCGAGGTGGGCATGGCAACACGGCACGCTCCGAGTACGAGTTACTCCGACCTGCTGTCAGTTCTTCACCCCGTGGTCGAACCTCAGTTTTCCCAGGGCAGGTGTCCCCCTGGAACGAGCTTCCCGGCATGTTGTTGTCTCAACAGATGCCTCCACCACGGGCTGGGGCGCCATGTGCAATGGACATGCTGCTGCGGGCTCCTGGGGTCAATACGTACTAGTCCGATCAGACAATACCGCCACAGTAGCGTACATCAACCGTCAAGGTGGTCTACGCTCGTGACGTATGTCACAACTCGCCCGCCACCTCCTCCTATGGAGTCAGAAGCATCTGAGGTCGCTTCGAGCCATTTTCATTCCGGAGCGCTGAACTGTGCAGCCGACGAGCTCTCACGGCTTCAGCCACTCCCCGGAGAATGGCGACTCCATCCCCAGTCGGTCCAGCTGATTTGGGACCAGTTCGGGGACGCACAGATAGATCTGTTTGCCTCCCACGACTCGACCCATTGCGCCCAGTTTTATTCCCTGACCGAGGGCACGCTCGGCACGGATGCTCTAGCGCACAGCTGGCCGCAGGGCCGCAAGTATGCGTTTCCCCCAGTGAGCCTTCTTGCGCAGACCTTGCGCAAGGTCAGGGAGGACGAGGAGCAGGTCATCCTGGTTGCCCCTTACTGGCCCAACCGGACCTGGTTCCCCGAACTAGTACTCCTCGCGACAGCACCTCCCTGGCCGATCCCTCTGAGGAAGAACCTTCTTTCTCAGGGACGGGGCACCCTATGGCACCCTCGTCCCGATCTCTGGAACCTCCACGTGTGGCTCCTCGACGGGACGAGGCAGGTTTGAGTTCCCTACCGCCAGCGGTGGTGGCTACCATCACTTCCCCTAGGGCGTCGTCCACGAAACACGTCTATGCATTGAAGTGGAACCTTTTCGTCCACTGGTGCTCTTCTCACCGAGAAGACCCCCGGAGATGCTCGATCAGCGTTGTGCTTTCCTTCCTTCAACAGGGGCTGGAGCGAAGGCTGTCTCCCTCCACCCTGAAGGTCTATGTTGCCGCTATTGCCGCACACCATGACCTCATCGAAGGTAAGTCGGTGGGGAAGCACGACCTGGTCATCAGGTTCCTGAGAGGAGCGAGGAGTCTAAATCCGCCTCGCCCTCCTCTCGTTCCCTCTTGGGACCTCTCAGTGGTTCTAACTGCCCTGAAAAGTGCTCCGTTTGAGCCACTGCAATCAGTCGAGCTTAAATTCCTGTCTATGAAGACAGCGCTCCTGGTTGCTCTGGCCTCCATCAAGAGGGTAGGGGACCTGCACGCATTCTCCGTTGAAGAAGCGTGCCTGGAATTCGGGCCGGCTTACTCTCACGTGATCCTGAGACCCTGGCCTGGATATGTGCCCAAGGTTCCTACCACTCCCTTCCGGGACCAGGTGGTGAACCTGCAAGCGCTGCCCCCGGAGGAGGCAGACCCAGCCTTGGCACTTCTCTGTCCAGTACGCGCTCTCCGCGCCTATGTAGACAGGACGCAGTGTTTCAGGACCTCAGACCAGCTCTTTGTCTGTTATGGTGGGAAGCTGAAGGGAAAGGCTCTCTCCAAGCAAAGGTTGTCTCACTGGATAGTGGACGCCATTGCTTTGGCATACCAGCAGCAAGGTCGACCGTGCCCCCTTGGTGTGACTGCCCACTCCACCCGGAGTGTGGCATCCTCTTGGGCTCTAGCGCATGGCGCCTCGCTAACAGACATCTCAGAGCTGCAGGCTGGGCGACACCTAACACATTCGCTGATTCTACAATCTCCGAGTGGAACCAGTGTCCTCTCATGTACTCACTTCAACCAGCTAGTACTGTACCTGCTCAGGTGTCTTCGCTTGCTCGCCATTCCACACCACGGACTGGATACGTGTGATATTCTCCTCAGGTGAGCTTCCCCGAAAGCCCTGAGTTCCTCCAGCACTCCTGACGTTGGCGCAAGTGTCTATTGCCTGTGCGTCGGCTAGGTGCCTCCCGTGTGCATGGTCCCTCCCCTGAGCGATCTCCACATGTGTATTTCCACTGTAAGTCTCTCGGAGCATGTGTCTTTCCATTGGCAAGCCACCTTGCCACCCCTGGGGTTGAAATATTCCACCTGCGGCTGGATACCCCAGTGTTCTCCATATGCTCCTTCGGGTCATATGTGTATTCTCTAAGTCCCCCCCCCTCCGGGTTGGCATTTATTGCATACTTCCCCTAGCTTGGGATATGCTTCCCAGTGTACCTTGGTATTCCTGTGTTAAATAAAGTCCTTCGTCCAGTCTCACGACAGGGATCTCAGATTTACGCAGGGCACTGGAAGATAGCTGAGAAGGTGGCGTGATTAGACTGGTAACCCCATTCGTCGTCATCCGACGTAACTCGGAGTGACAACGAAAGGGAATGTCTACGGTTACGTATGTAACCCTCGTTCCCTGAGTAGGGAACGGAGACGTTACGTCTGCCTGCCACTTTCCGCTGTACCGCGAGGATCGCCTGAGCTCAGTCTTGGCTCCTCAGCGAAGAAACATATCTGCTTGCTGCTGGCTTCCTCCTTTTATACCCACGAGATGGGGCGGAGTTACGCCATGCAAATTCCGCAGACCAATGGCATTTCTTTGCCATTGGCTCGTTTTGTAATACTCGAAGTTGATAGGCTTTCTTTATATGCCAAACCCCATTCATCGTCATCCGACGTAACGTCTCCGTTCCCTACTCAGGGAACGAGTGTTACATACGTAACCGTAGAGGTTTTTGTGGTTACCATTGTGCTTAAGGTAAACACTACATAAGCAATGTCTGTGCTAATGCCAGTGACAAGTAATATCTTACTTGTGAATTTATTATACATGTTAAAGCTGTTGATTTGAACTGAAATAGATCAGATTAATTGATTCCAGGGCTACCACTTTGGTAGTTGGAGCGACTTAATTTTTTTGAGTAATTAACTCAAAAATGTGTCTTTATGCTACAAATTGTTAAGTTCCTCTGACTCCATGTAGTTTTTCGGTTGAATGTAAATTTACTCAAAGTTGTCAACTTTGAATGTAAAATGTATGCAAACTGTTGTCTATATATATATATTTACCCCACATTATTTTTTTTGAGTGTAGAGGAATATAGACGACTCTAACTTAACAAGACAACCAACTGAAGGAGCTACACTAAAGTTGGAGGGGTTCAGAAGAACAACAACAGGGTAAAGATGGAGGGACACCTCTGGAGTTATAGGTTAAAAGTCATACATCTAAAGGAAAGGAACCACTTTTATCGACAACCCAGACTGCGCTTCATACAAATCCACCATATGGCCATGGCTGATAAAAGCTGAAATAGCAGGTAAACTAGCAAAACTCTTTCAAGATATATCAAACACCCTTGCACATGGATGGCTGCATCACTGTAAAGATGACTACACACTGGAGTGTTTGACTGATAGGACTGAATCATGTTTAAATGATGTGGAAAGAGTCAGGTCAGTTTGAAATGAAGCACAAGTGAACCTGTCTGTCTTAAATTCTCACTTGTCAATGGACGCTGTTCATGCAAAACTTTCTGAACTTCTGGATACCTTTTAACTATTGGACTTCAGTTTGTGTGTGTGTGTGTGTGTGTGTGTGTGTGTGTGTGTGTGTGTGTGTGTGTGTGTGTGTGTGTGTGTGTGTGTGTGTGTGTGTGTGCGTGTGCGTGTGCGTGTGTGTGTTTCACTGACAACATAAGAAGTCAAAATATGACTTCTCAATGGAAAAATGTGCTTCTACCTATGTTTTTGACATATGACCTCAAAATTCAGTGCAATTTCCAGATAAAATGAAAACTATTGGCAGAATAACACAAGAAAAAAAGTCAGATTATTGAAAAATAAAGACGGTTTTGCACGGTTCTTTGCACAATATTATGTTATGACCTTAAAATATTTTTTACATAGTGCATGATTTATAGACTAATTCATTTTGATGTGTGCATCGCATAAGGAGCTCCATAAGTTTGGCTTTTTTAATGTAGTAAACTTTCTCAGTAGCTCACATGATGCAGCAGTGAACTTGTGATGTGAAGCGTTCGGGTGTCTGTTAAACTTAAGTCCTAATAAAAGAGCTCAGAGTCTTACAGAGGCAGCTAAACTTGCACGGTTGTTTCAAGAAAATGCATTTTACCTCACATTTCCTTCTGTTAACACTATCGGTCAGGTTTAGTGTAGGTGGTGTATTATATTTAAATGCAATAGAGCATTGATCATTTAGCGCTACTCACTGGATATTTAATTTCTGAACTGAAATTTTTAAGTCATTCATGTAAGGTAAACACAGTCTCGCAGACTAGTCGACTAATTTTTTTTTATGTCAAAAAGAATAGTTTGACACAGTATAAACTAGCGGTTTAAACGAATCTAAAAGGCAATGAATAAATGTTGGATTTACCAGTTGAATTTAGGCTTTTTTTTCCTCAGGAGGTGCTCCATCATGGCATTCACTCACATGAGTGTTTCTTTCTGAGCAGCTGTTTGGGGTTATTGATGACCACATTACAATTCTGCCTGAAGCACACGCTGTGCAACGGCAAAATTTGCCCATATGCAACAGCACTAACCGTCACCGAGACCCAGTCAAACACCTCTCCTGCCAGATCAAATTTCAGCTGCAAACTGATTCTACAGGGAAAGAGATGGAGGAGGAGTTAGCAAGGGTCAGCTGTCCCACAATCCTTAAACAGAGGCTTCCTGGTGTCTGTGCGCTTAACGTTTAATTACCTTTCCCAGCCACTCTTTTACTTACACACTGCCAAATAAATCCTCTTGTTTGAGGACCTCCTGAAACAGAGGGGTTTTAACTGAGGATGTGAATTGGAACTGTTATGTTCACTAATATTACATACATTGTTTTATTTACTGCATAAAGATATTTCCATGTTTTATTTTCATCTCCAGAGCATGGAATTTAAAGACAGTATGAAATCAAAATCTATTTTTGTTGTTCCTGGTCTTATTTTGCATGATTGTTAAGAAGAAAATGTTAAATGTGAAAAGGGTAACTAAAACCTAAAACAACTTTTTTTAGTTAATGATCTGTAAGACTGGGGCTTTATTAATGCTGTTTATTGATTCGAGAACATTTTTTGACATTTGGGTATAAAGTGTTTTAATTCTACAATATATGGTGTAAAAACGTCTGAGTGCTGCCCTCTTCAGGTTGAACGGTGGCTACTGCAGTTGAATTTTCCTATTGGATGTTGTGGTACTGCGTGACGTACGCAGACACCAGTTCACCAATAGTGGTAAAAACAACAGTATACTTATGTTTTGTTATTGTCAGATACTGATCATAACAGAACATGCTTAACCAGTCTAACAAGCGAAAAAAAACTATTTAGTGTCAGAAAAAAATAGTTGTGTATTGTTGTTGTTCATCCATTACATGCCATGCTATTTATATTTCTGAACTGTAAAGTTCTTTAAAACATTTGATGTAAGAAACATGATCACAGAAGTGCTTTCTAACAAAAATAAAAAAAATACTAAATGAAGACATACAAAAAACTAGTTACAAACATGCCAGATTTCATTGTCTCATTGTACTATAAGCCTTATAGTTTTGCATATATAATGAAATCAAATAAATGTGGTGTCTATCGTGTTTATGGCGTCATCTGTTTTTTGATGGATTCCCATGTTAGGATGCCATATGGAGAATATAAATTATACAGCTAGCTATTTCTTACAGAAGACAAGGTATATGGGTTGATCATTACTTTTTAATTGGCAACAGTAAAACAGTTTGGCGGTGATAATGACAGCAGTGCACTTTTCATTGGACATTTATAGGCCTTGACATAAAACACTGAAATTTGAATACCATTGACACACTCATAATACGACTTGACGTCTATATTAGCCGAATCTCAACCGGTCCTATAATCAAGACAGCCGTTTGGTTCCCTATGAATGTGTGTGAGTCTGATGAAACTGGAAAAAACAATCCAATTTTGCAAGCAATCTTTTAGTGGATGCTTTTATCTAAAGTGACTTCCAGTACACTTGTTATAGGGTCAGTCCGCCTGGAGTTACCTGGGGTTAAGTGTCTTTAAAGGGCACATGGATAATAGCTAATGGCTCATTTCTTAAAGAGAACAAACCTGCAAGCTTCTGGGTTTTTAGCCCTGAGCTTTATGCACGACACCACAACATTATTAGTTTTGTCACTTTTTTGACATCATTTGACAAAGATAAATAGGAGTGTCTTGTAAGAGGTGTTGTATCCTTATTGAGATTCATATCATTATACATTTATTACACATTTATTACAACAAGCGAACTAAAACAAAATCCATTCAACGTGTAATATGAGTTACATCCATCCAAGATGTAAGAAAAATGTTGAGTGTAAAGTAATTCCTGACTAGTTTAACCCTCTGAGGTCTCGCTTTTTTTCTTATCAGTGCAAAAGAGACTCAAAATACTCTGTTGATTTAAATTTTTTGTGTTAGTGTTATACATCATTCGATCCTGTTAAGTGTGTATTTTTTGTGTATACTCACAATATAAACAAAGTATTGTGCTTTTAGTCAAATAAAGAAAAATAAACATGATGCTAGTTTTACCTTCTCTCCGTCAGTGAAGTCCATTCTGAAACGCGTCCGAAAATTAACTTCAATTCCGCGAATACTTGTCATACAGGCACGAGTGTTTTTCCATAATGAAGCTTGAACTCTCTTCTTTTAAATGAATTAATTTATATAAAAAAAAAAATATTCTCAGTTTATGTAATCTGTATGTAAAGAGAGAGATGTCAGTCTTTTTCTTTCCAGCTCTTTATACCTGATTACGCGTTAATGTGACACGCCCACGGAGAGCGCACGGTATTCAAACGCAAATGATCTAAGGCAAGCCATTCAAACATGCCAACGCCCACCAGCTGGATTATAAAACGCATTGTGTTTAGTAAGTATCTTACTACAGCTGTGTACACAGCATATCCCTACGCTGTGAGCAATAATACTATCTAATAACCCTGGAAAATGTACCAGAAGTGCTGGTAGTTTCATTTCGAGGAGCAATGGATCCAGCTGATGTAGTAAGTCATTTATTCTTAAATGCTTTGTTCTAATCAGGATGTCTGTAAACCGCAAAAAGACTGTTTAAATATGAATTGCGTGTCTGTGTGTAGACTAAATGATGAATGAATAGCACAGACGCGCGCACGTTGTTTACTTCAGTTATAAAGCGCGTGTCTGTGCCGTTCATTCATTCTCGGATCTACATTAGTAAACGTTATTTTTACATGAAAACATCCAAACTATATTGCTATAGCCTACTAAGACGAGTAAAAATAGACTGAAATATGTTGAAATAAAATGTCTGTATAAGCAACAAACTGCAAATTAACATGCTAATATATCATACACAATATGTTACAGACTAAATATGAATGTTTAGACAAGATTTCGTGATTAGTTTTGGATAGATTATAAAGTTTTGACTGTAAAAAAAGACTACTGTCACATTAAATAGGCTTGTTTTCGCCAAGTTCTGCTCATATGTAAAATATACTATAGTATGGGATGTTTTGTTAAAAATAAAGTAGGTATATTGAATGATCAACTAAGATGTTATTTAGTGTTCCCATATTTAAACCAATGAATCCTTACCTTTTTTAATCCGTATGATAGCATGTATACTTTTTACAAAGACAGAATACACTTGAAATATTGTTAAAATTGTAATTGTTGTTGTAATTGTAACTTATTTGTAATTGTTTACAATTTCTAATTGTAATATATATATATATATATATATATATATATATATATATATATATATATATATATATATATAATTTCTTTTGTCAGAGGTCGCATTCTTTGGTACCCAGTGACACAGCTGGGTGAAAGGCTCATTAATATGCAGCTCGCACATTATCCGGCCTTTGTCTTCTCAGGTGTGAACACGCCTCCACGCATATTGCCTTTCCAAACAAAATGTGTCTTATAAAATTTAAATCAATATATTGTTTTGTGTAAATGATTTGGCAGGATGATTTTCAGATCATTTTGAAATAAAAAAATTATAGGCAACAACACCCATTAGTCAAAAACTTGTGGACACATATTTAGTATGTGTTTTGTGGCCTTATTTCAGACACTTAAGTTTTAGTTTTTTCAATAACCATGCATAAACAATATTCTCTCAAAAATACAAACATGTACATACATCTTGCTCACATATTATGGTAGCCCTGTTTGTGCTAAATAGAGTGTAATTACACCTTTCAATTAATATGTTTATAAGCAACTGAAAAAAGCACAAATGTCAGGGCATGTCAAAACATCTCAAGGACCCCAAAAACACCTTAGACCTCAGAGGGTTAATCAGTATTTTGTTTAGAACTGAGCAATCTCAATGTAAGTCAATGCCAGACTTACATTACACTGCTCCTTGTATCACCTATAACTAGTATGTGACAAATAAACTTTGAATTTGATTGAATGTCAAACTATTTTTGAATCAACAGCGAGTCTCACATGCACTTCTCACGACGAGTGCCTAGATCTTGTCTATCATGAATGTTTCAAATCCGTCACTAATGAGTTTCAATTTAGGTTAGTATGCTGCCTTATACTGGTTCACACTGTACGATTTGTAATAGTCCTTTGTGACTGTTGTTTGTTAGACTGTACAGACATGATCCGCGCTGTAAGCCGTGTCACACTGTAGGATCTCAGATGTATTTTATACGGCAGTCAAGACGAGTTAAAAATGGACACACAAGAAGACTCGTCCGCAGTTTGACATCATCAATCCGTGGCACAATTGGTGACTGTGAATTGCATTACATGTGGGATAGAAATGGTGGCTAGCAGACAAAAACGATCTTGAGCGTTAATTTTGATCTTGGCTCCTGTTAAAAAGACAACGATAATGTGCTTGTGGAGCAATGCTGCAACCAGCATGCTGGTATTTGGTTTTATGGTTGTTGTAGAATAAATGACTGCAGGACTGTGCATCCCCTGAGTAGGGAACGGAGACGTTACGTCGGATGACGACGAATGGGGTTTTGCTTAGAAAGCCTATCAACTTCGAGTATTACAAAACGAGCCAATGGCAAAGAAATGCCATGGGTCTGCAGAATTTGCATAGCGTATCTCCGCCCTACCTTGTGGGTAAAAAAGGAAGACGCTAGCAACATGCAGATATGTTTCTTCGCTGAGGAGCCAAGACTGAGCTTAAGGCGATCCCCGCGGTACAGCGGAAAGTGGCAGGAAGACGTAACGTCTCCGTTCCCTACTCATTATTGCCAACCCCTGGGGTCAGAGAATACACATATGACCCGGAGGGATGCATATGGAGAACACTGGGGTGTCCAGCCGCAGGTGGAATATTTCAACCCCAGGGGTGGCAAGATGGCTTGCCAAGGGAAAGACACATGCTCAGAGAGGCTTACAGTGGAAATACACATGTGAGGGTCGCTCGGAGGAGGGACCATGCACACGGGAGGCACATAGCTGATGGACAGGCCTTGCTGCTGGTAAGTCAAAGCAATGGCGTCCACTATCCAGTGAAACAACCTTTGCTTTGAGAGAGCCTTTCCCTTCAGCTTCCCACCAAAACAGACAAAGAGCTGGTCTGAGGTCCTGAAACACTGCGTTCTGTCTACATAGGCGCGGAGGGCGCGTACTGGACAGAGCAGTGCCACGGCTGGGTCTGCCTCCTCCAGGTGGTAGGAACCTTGGGCACATATCGAGGCCGGGGTCTCAGGATCACGTGAGAGTAAGCCAGCCCGAATTCCAGGCACGCTTCGGCAAGGGAGTATGCGTGCAGGTCCCCTACCCTCTTGATGGAGGCCAGTGCAACCAGGAGTGCTGTCTCATTGACAGGAAATTAAGCTCCACTGATTGCAGAGGCTCAAAGGGAGCACTCCGCAGGGCAGTTCGCACCACTGAGAGGTCCCAAGAAGGAACGAGAGGAGGACGAGGAGGATTCAGTCTCCTCGCTCCTCTCAGGAACCTGACGATCAGGTCGTGCCTTCCCAAGGACTTACCTTCAACAAAGTCATGTTGTGCGGCAATGGCGGCGACATAGACTTTTAGGGTGGAGGGAGACAGTCTTAGCTCCAACCCATCTTGTAGGAAGGCAAGTACGACACTGATCGAACATCTCCGGGGGTCTTCTCGGTGAGAAGAGCACCAGTTGACGAAGAGGTTCCACCTCAACGCATAGAGATGTCTCGTGGACGATGCTCTAGCAGAAGCGATGGTAGCCACCACCGGTGGTGGTAGGGTACTCAAACCAACCTCGTCCCATCCAGGAGCCACACGTGGAGGTTCCAAAGATCAGGACGAGGGTGCCAAAGGGTGCCCCATCCCTGAGAAAGGAGGTCCTTCCTCAGAGGGATCGGCCAGGGAGGTGCTGTCGCGAGGAGTACTAGTTTGGAGAACCAGGTACGTGTGGGCCAGTAAGGCGCAACCAGAATGACCTGCTCCTTGTCCTCCCTGAGTTTGCGCAAGAAGGCTCACTGGGGGACACGCATATTTGCGATTACGCATATAACGAATGAGTCGAGTCGTGAGAGGCAAACAGATCTATCTGTGCGTCCCCAAACTGGTCCCAAATCAGCTGAACCAACCGGGGATGGAGCCGCCATTCTCCCGGGAGGAGCTGAAACCGTGAGAGCTCGCCGGCTACACAGTTCAGAGCTCCGGGGAAATAAATGGCACGAAGCGACCTCAGATGCTTCTGACTCGATAAGAGGAGGCGAGTTGCGACATACGGCGGGAGCGCAGACCACCATGGCGGTTGATGTACGCTACAGTATTGTCTGATCGGACTAGTACGTGTTGGCGCTTGAGGCCAGGAAGCGGCGCAGAGCAAAACGTACAGTCAGCAACTCGAGGCAATTGATGTGCCATACGCGCAGGAGCCCGCGGCAGCACGCCCATTGCACATGGTGCCCCAGCCCGTGGAGGAGGCATCTGTCGTTACAACAATATGCCGCGAAGCTCGTTCCAGGGGCACTGCGACCCGTAGAACACTGAGGTTCGCCCACGGGGTGAAGCTCTGACGGCAATTCGGAGTAACTGGTACTCGGAGGGTGCCGTGATGCCATGCCAACCTCGGGACTCGGTCGCGAAGCCAAAGCTGAAGCGGTCTCTTATGAAGCAATCCGAGCGGCGTTGCCGCGGCTGCAGATGCCATATGCCCCAGGAGCCTCTGAAATAGTTACAGTGGAACCGCACTCTTGCCCTCGAACTGTCTCAGGCAAGTCAGCAGTGACTGCGCGCGGTCACTCGTAAGCTGTGCGGACATGACGACCGAGTCGATTTCCATACCGAGAAAAGAGATCCTCTGCATGGGGCAAAGTTTGCTCTTCTCCCAGTTGACCCGAAGGCCCAGACGGCTAGGTGCCGGGGAACTAGATCCCTGTGTTCGCAAATCTGATCTCGAGAGTGAGCTAGGATCAGACAGTCGTCGAGATAGTTCAGGATGCAAACCCCGTGTTCCCGAAGGGGAACAAGGGATGCCTCGACGATCTTTGTGAAGCTGCGAGGAGACAGGGCAAACCCGAATGGGAGAAACGCGTACTGATATGCCTGCCCCTCGAAAGCAAACCGTAGGAACGGTCTGTGTCGAGGGAGAATTGAGACATGAAAGTAGGCGTCCTTCAGGTCGATCGCTGCAAACCAATCCTGGGGCCGTAAACATTCAAAAATGCGCTTGGCAGTGAACATCTTGAACGGCAGCCTGTGAAGGGAGCGGTTCAGCATGCGCAGGTCCAGGATTGGCTGTTACCCACCGGTTTTCTTCTGGACAATGAGGTACGGGCTGTAGAAGCCGGACCTCATTTCGACTGGAGGGACAGTATCAATCGCACCCTTCACCAGCAGGGTAGCAACCTCCGCTCTTATGATAGGGGCATTGCCACCGACGATAGTGGAACGGACTCCCCTGAAGCGGGGAGGAGACCGCGCCAACTGAATCGCGTAGCCGAGCATGATCGTTCACGCGACCCAGCGGGACAGGTTGGGAAGCTCTAGCCAGGCTCCCAAGAACTGTACCAGCGGGGTCATGCGAACCACAGACTTCCCGTCGGTGGGGCAGCGAGGCGGAATGACTGTCCCGGACGTGGACGGCATAGCGGCCCAGTGTCGGGGCATAGTCATTGATCGCGTCCTCACAGAGGAGACCAGGGAAGGATGAACGTTCCACGGGGATCTGCTCTGCCAGGGGTATGGTGACATAGGGGGATGAGAGCGGCACGGTCCGGGGACGCTGCGTGCTGTCATCCGGCTATGGGACAGAGGGGGACGAGGGGTGCACGGCTCGGGGGCGGCGCACCGTGTCGTCCGAGAACTCTGTGTGCTCAGGAATGAACATATCACTTCTTTCTTTAACCACATTAGGGTGGGCCCCGGGTGGGCAGCGGGGAGTGGAGAACAAAAGATTCTCCCCCGGCCCTCCACCGGCCCGCTTGGCCCGGCGTTTAGCAGGGGGCGGGGCAGGAGAGGGCTGGGGCGCTTTTTTACGGCTTCCTCCGCGACCAGGCCCGGGTGGAGGCTGCTGCTTGGGCCGGCCGGGAGGGAGGGAACCGTAGGAGGGCGCCCTCGACGGCGAACAGACTGAGTATTCTGCCCGGGTCGGCCTGTCCCGCCGCTCTGTAAGACATCGCCACTAGTGTAGACGAATATCTACAGGCTTTGGATGGGTGCTTAGGCTCATCACGAGAAGAAGCGCTCTGATTCACAGTTGCATCGCAACAGAGTATTCAACCGGGGGGAGGCCAGTGCACCCACGGGCAGCCGCCTCATCGAGGGGACGAAAGGCGGATGAGATCAACGAATGGTCACGGGATGACATGGGGGTCTTACAGGACTTCAAGATCTCATCATGCACGTCCGGGAAGAAAGGTATTGGGGTTTGACGCGGACGGAGGGGTCCACTCTAAACCGATGCTGGCAGCGGCCCGGGAAAGCATGGCCGTCATCTTCGGATCAGACTCGGGCACAGCCGTATGCACACCGGAAGGTGGCAGCTGTGACGAGTCGTCACTTCCAAAAGAATCAGACCCACCTTGTGATGCTGCCATGGACATGGTATCCTCCTCTGGAGCGCCAAAGGAAATCCGCGGGGCATCCAAAGATGGTCCCGCGGAAATCCCCTGAACACTCGCGGGTTGCAACACTGGAGAGGGTGCGGCTGGGCAAGGACGGATAGTCGGCGCTTTGTTCCAAACCGTCACCCTCAGATCACCCTGGCCACCAGCCAAAGTAGAACCTCTCGAGGCGCTGCTAGATCGGGGTGTGGATGAGGGGACCCTCACTCTTGCGAGATCACTGAGTCTTGATCGTAATGTTGCGATGATCATGTTCCCGCAGTGAGAACATGAACCATCCACGAGCGCTGCTCTAGCGTTATCAATGCCCAAACACACTGCGCTCGTGCACATCAAAGTCGGCCACCAGTCTACCGCAACCAGAAGTGCACGGGCGATGCATCTTTAAAAAGACGTGCCGCGTGCAAGCTCTTTTGTGAGAGAAAAGACACTCTGAGAGTGTTGAAGCGCCCGGGGAGAAACACACTCACTGGTAAACCACTGCACAGATAAGCAGGAAGTGCGCCGTCACACCAACACCAGAGAATCTCGCTCGTCTGTAAAGCTGACAGTTCAGAGATGGCTTGTGGAACGAAGGATTAACTTGGCTCCGAAGCGAAAACATATCTGCATGTTGCCAGCGTCTTCCTTTTATACCCACGAGGTAGGGCGGAGATATGCTATGCAAATTCCGCAGACCAATGGCATTTCTTTGCCATTGGCTCGTTTTGTAATACTTGAAGTTGATAGGCTTTCTAAGCGAAACCCCATTGGTCGTCATCCGACGTAGCTCGGAGTGATAACGAAAGGGAACTTCAGATTTTGGCCTTGGTTCAGAGAAATCTTTGAGGATTCACACAATTTGTCTCAGACTGCCACATCGTAGGTAAAATCTAGGGGTTGAAAAGACTTTAATGATCTGCCATGAGACTATAAGCTTGACATCGACTAGTCACTGATCATTCATGTCCTTTAGAGGGCGCAACAGGATAATAAATCTTTGAAGTCCACTTTTACACTCCATTTCAGTTAAAATGACAAATAAATGCATACTCAGAGAGCCCTCCACAAGATATGTTTGATTATACCATATGGATGCTCAAAATTGATCGATCGAAATTGATTTTACACAGCTTTTTGTACAGGTCAGTAAATCGTCATTCTAAACTGCTGCTGCATTGTAACGCACACATACACATACACAAACACAGCCAGTAGCACTCATATCACGTGAAGATTTGTGTATCACACGCACAAAGAATCATTCACAGAAATTTACTGTAAACTGTTCTGTGATTTATCAATAAAATAGCTTAGAAACTGAAAAGTTCTAGCATATATTTTTTTGTAACTAAAACCCACAGCTTCACTAGATAGACGCTACCAGGTGCAATTCACATGCAAGTGCTATCTCTAATGCATTCATATTAAAGTCATATTTACTGTACTACTTTCTCTATGTCTGATGTAGAACAAGCAGACATCTGTGAGAAATATAACAACCCACAGACAAAAGTACTGATTAAAATAAGCTGTTATATAGAAGCGTTCTGTCATAAATACCATAGCTGTAAACAACGCAACATACGTTCGAGTCTCAGCTCGAGGTTCAGGCTTTTTTGTTCATCAATGAAGTCATCAGTGACTAGTCGACTCAACTTTCATCACAGAAATGTCGAAAAAAATAAGTCGTTCAACCCCTAAATCACACAGTGGGAACCTGGCTTTGGAAGGTGGCTTCTTATTACAGTAAACAGCAAGACCGGCTTTTTTAGCAGAGCTTTACAATCTGACTATCACGTTGAGTGAAGTGAAAGTGAAGTGCAGGAAACAATAATAGGCTTTATTTAAAGATCGCATATTGTACACCTTTCTGAAGTTTTATTTTAGGTTTTGATGTCCTTAAGAATATATATTTGCGGTATAAGTACCAAAAAACCATTTCTATATATTTTTACAGCTCCATTCTCAGGAACTCTGCTAAGAACAGGTCAATTTTGGCCTGTCTTCTTAATATTCAAGTCACCTTTATTTATATAGTGTTTTTTTCAATACAGATTGTTTAAAAATAGCTTTACAGAGATAACAGGAAAACAATGTCGCAATAATATTGTTAAATATAAAATTAAATGTCCCCAAGCACGCCAAAAGTCAATGGAGACAAAGGCGAAGAAAGGCGAAAAAGGCAACAGTCTCAAGGAACCAAAACTCCATCAGTGACAGAATGGAGAAAAAAATCTTGGGAGAACCCAGTCCTCCTCTGGCCCACGAACGAAAAGTGTATGATTATGATTCAGGCAGCATTACAGGTCAGAAGTCAGATTGGATTGGAACATTATATTATGCAGTTCATCTGGTTGAAGATCGGAGTCATCACGTGCATATGGAGACTAGTTTGTTGAGGATTAGTGCTGATGGCTGTCGTGTCGATGAGGCCTTCACAGGGGGGAGTCTAGTGGTCACAATCGTCTACGGTTACGTATGTAACCCTCGTTCCCTGAGTAGGGAACGGAGACGTTACGTCGGATGACGACGAATGGGGTTTCGCTTAGAAAGCCTATCAACTTCGAGTATTACAAAACGAGCCAATGGCAAAGAAATGCCATGGGTCTGCGGAATTTGCATGGCGTAACTCCGCCCCACCTCGTGGGTATAAAAGGAGGAAGCCGGCAGCAAGCAGATATGTTTCTTCGCTGAGGAGCCAAGACTGAGCTCAGGCGATCCCCGCGGTACAGCGGAAAGTGGCAGGCAGACGTAACGTCTCCGTTCCCTACTCAGGGAACGAGGGTTACATACGTAACCGTAGACGTTCCCTTTCGTTGTCACTCCGAGTTACGTCGGATGACGACGAATGGGGTTACCAGTCTAATCACGCCACCTTCTCAGCTGTCTTCCAGTGCCCTGCGTAAATCGAGATCCCTGTCAGCCTGGACAAAGGACTCCATATAACACAGGAATACCAAGGTACACTGGGAAGCATATCCCAAGCTAGGGGAAGTATGCAATTAATGCCAGCCCGGAGGGGGGGGACTTAGAGAATACACATATGACCCGAAGGAAGCATATGGGAAACACTGGGGTGTCCAGCCGCAGGTGGAATATTTCAACCCCAGGGGTGGCAAGGTGGCTTGCCAAGGGAAAGACACACGCTCAGAGAGGCTTACAGTGGAAATACACATGTGGGGGTCGCTCAGAGGAGGGACCATGCACACGGGAGGCACCTAGCCGACGCACAGGCAATAGACACTGGCGCCGACGTCAGGAGTGCTGGAGGAGCTCAGGGCTTTCGGAGAAGCTCACCTGAGAAAAATATCGCACGTATCCAGTCCGTGGAGTGGAATGGCGAGCAAGCGAAGACACCTGAGCGGGTCCGGTACTAGCTGGTTGAAGCGAGTACACGAGAGGACACAGGCTCCACTCGGAGATTATAGAATCTGGCGAATGTGTTAGGTGTCGCCCAGCCTGCAGCTCTGCAGATGTCTGTTAGCGAGGCGCCATGCGCTAGAGCCCAAGAGGACGCCACACTCCGGGTGGAGTGGGCAGTCACACCAAGGGGGCACGGTCGACCTTGCTGCTGGTAAGCCAAGGCAATGGTGTCCACTATCCAGTGAGACAACCTTTGCTTGGAGAGAGCCTTTCCCTTCAGCTTCCCACCATAACAGACAAAGAGCTGGTCTGAGGTCCTGAAACACTGCGTTCTGTCTACATAGGCGCGGAGAGCGCGTACTGGACAGAGCAGTGCCAAGGCTGGGTCTGCCTCCTCCGAGGGCAGCGCTTGCAGGTTCACCACCTGGTCCCGGAAGGGAGTGGTAGGAACCTTGGGCACATATCCAGGCCGGGGTCTCAGGATCACGTGAGAGTAAGCCGGCCCAAATTCCAGGCACGCTTCGTCAACGGAGAATGCGTGCAGGTCCCCAACCCTCTTGATGGAGGCCAGTGCAACCAGGAGCGCTGTCTTCATAGACAGGAACTTAAGCTCAACTGATTGCAGGGGCTCAAAGGGAGCACTCTTCAGGGCAGTTAGAACCACTGAGAGGTCCCAAGAGGGAACGAGAGGAGGACGAGGAGGATTCAGTCTCCTCGCTCCTCTCAGGAACCTGATGATCAGGTCGTGCTTCCCCACCGACTTACCTTCGATGAGGTCATGATGTGCGGCAATGGCGGCAACATAGACCTTCAGGGTGGAGGGAGACAGCCTTCGCTCCAGCCCCTGTTGAAGGAAGGAAAGCAAAACACTGATCGAGCATCTCCGGGGGTCTTCTCGGAGAGAAGAGCACCAGTTGACGAAGAGGTTCCACTTCAACGCATAGACGTGTCTCGTGGACGACGCTCTAGCGGAAGTGATGGTAGCCACCACCGCTGGTGGTAGGGTACTCAAACCTGCCTCGTCCCATCCAGGAGCCACACGTGGAGGTTCCAAAGATCGGGACGAGGGTGCCATAGGGTGCCCCGTCCCTGAGAAAGAAGGTTCTTCCTCAGAGGGATCGGCCAGGGAGGTGCTGTCGCGAGGAGTACTAGTTCGGGGAACCAGGTCCGGTTGGGCCAGTAAGGGGCAACCAGAATGACCTGCTCCTCGTCCTCCCTGACCTTGCGCAAAGTGTGCGCAAGAAGGCTCACTGGGGGAAACGCATACTTGCGGCCCTGCGGCCAGCTGTGCGCCAGAGCATCCGTGCCGAGCGTGCCCTCGGTCAGGGAATAGAACTGGGCGCAATGGGTCGAGTCGTGAGAGGCAAACAGATCTATCTGCGCGTCCCCGAACTGGTCCCAAATCAGCTGAACCGACTGGGGATGGAGTCGCCATTCTCCAGGGAGGGGCTGAAGCCGTGAGAGCTCGTCGGCTGCACAGTTCAGCGCTCCGGGAATGAAGATGGCTCGAAGCGACCTCAGATGCTTCTGACTCCATAGGAGGAGGTGGCGAGCGAGTTGTGACATACGGCGGGAGCGTAGACCACCTTGATGGTTGATGTACGCTACAGTGGCGGTATTGTCTGAGCGGACTAGTACGTGTTGACCCCTGAGCAACGCCCGGAAGCGGTGCAGGGCAAGGCGTACTGCCAACAACTCGAGGCAATTGACATGCCACAGCCGCTGGGGTCCTGTCCAGGAGCCCGCAGCAGCATGTCCATTGCACATGGCGCCCCAGCCCGTGGTGGAGGCATCTGTTGAGACAACAACATGCCGGGAAGCTCGAGCCAGGGGGACACCGGCCCTGAGAAAATCGAGGTTCGACCACGGGGTGAAGAACTGACGGCAGGTCGGAGTAACTGGTACTCGGAACGTGCCGTGTTGCCATGCCCACCTCGGGACTCGGTCGCGAAGCCAAAGCTGAAGCGGTCTCATATGAAGCAATCCGAGCGGCGTGACCGCGGCTGCAGATGCCATATGCCCCAGGAGCCTCTGAAAAAGTTTCAGTGGAACCGCACTCTTGCCCTCGAATTGTCTTAGGCAAGTCAGCAGTGACTGCGCGCGCTCGCTCGTAAGCTGCGCGGACATGGCGACCGAGTCGATGTCCATACCGAGAAAAGAGATCCTCTGCACGGGGCAAAGTTTGCTCTTCTCCCAGTTGACCCGAAGGCCCAGACGGGCTAGGTGCCGGAGCACTAGGTCCCTGTGTTCGCAAACCTGATCTCGAGAGTGAGCTAGGATCAGCCAGTCGTCGATATAACTCAGGATGCGAACCCCTTGCTCTCGAAGGGGAACAAGGGCCGCCTCGACGACCTTCGTGAAGATGCGAGGAGACAGGGCTAGCCCGAAAGGGAGAACCGCGTACTGGTATGCCTGCCCCTCGAAAGCAAACCGGAGGAACGGTCTGTGTCGAGGAAGAATGGAGACATGAAAGTAGGCGTCCTTCAGGTCGAACGCTGCAAACCAATCCTGGGGCCGTATGCATTCGAAAACGCGTTTGGCGGTGAGCATCTTGAACGGCATCCGGTGAAGGGAGCGGTTCAGCACGCGCAAGTCCAGGATTGGCCGTAACCCACCGGTTTTCTTGGGGACAATGAAGTAGGGGCTGTAGAAGCCGGACCTCATCTCGGCTGGAGGGACAGTCTCGATTGCACCCTTCGCCAGCAGGGTGGCAATCTCTGCTCTCATGATAGGGGCATTGCCACCGACCAAAGTGGAGCGGACTCCCCTGAAGCGGGGAGGAGACCGTGCGAACTGAATCGCATAGCCGAGCCTGACGGTACGCGCGATCCAGTGGGACAGACGGGGAAGCTCTAGCCAGGCTCCCAGGAACTGAACCAACGGGATCATGCGAGCCACAGGCGTCCCCCCGGAGGGGCAGCGAGGCGGAGTAACTGGCCCAGAAGTGGACGGCATAGCGGCCCGGAGAGGGGGCACAGTTAGCAACCGCACCCTGGCAGAGGGGGCCAGGGGAGGACCAGGCTGGTCGTCCCGCGGGGGCCTGCTCTGCCAGGGGTCTGGCGACAGAGGGGGACAGGGGCGAAGCGGTCCGTGGACGGCACGCCGTGTCAACCGCCTCTGGGACAGAGGGGGGCGAGGAGAGCACGGCTTGTGGGCGGCGCTCTGTGTCGCCCGAGAACTCTGTGAGCTCAGGGAAGAGGGGATTGTTTCTGTCTTTAACCACATTAGGGTGCTGCCCACCCGTGGGTGAGCAGCGGGGAGTGGAGAACAAAAGATTCTCCCCCGGCCCTCCACCGGGGGAAGGAGTGGTCCTGCTACCACCTCCTGAGAAACAATCATCATCCCTGAGCAGCCCGTCTCAGGAGCGCCGCTTGGCCCGGCGTTTAGCGGGGGGCGGGGCAGGAGAGGGCTGTGGCGCCTTCTTACGGCTTCCTCCGCGACCGGCCCTGGGTGGAGGCTGCTGCGTGGTCCGGGCGGGAGGGGCGGGAGCCGCAGGAGGGCGCCCTCGGCGGGAAACAGGTCGAGGCGTCTGCCCGGCCGGCAAGGTGGAGGCAGCAGCGGGCCGGCGGGGCAGAATGTGTTTGATGGCCTCGGTCTGTTTCTGGGCAGTTGAAAACTGTTGGGCAAAGTCTTCAACTGCACCGCCGAAGAGGCCGGCCTGGGACAAGGGGGCGCTAAGCAGACGGGTCCGCTCAGCGTCCCGCATGTCAGCCAGGTTCAGCCACAGATGTCGCTCCTGGACCACAGCTGTGGACATCACCAAACCCAGGGAGCGCGCGGTAACCTTCGTCGCCCGGAGAGCAAGGTCGGTCGCGGCGCGCAGCTCATCAAAGAGCCCTGGGTTTGTCCTACCCTCGTGCATGTCTCTGAGCATCTGGGCCTGGTAGACCTGCAGAGTGGCCATAGCATGCAGTGAAGCAGCCGCCTGTCCCGCCGCTCTGTAAGACTTCGCCACCAGGGTCGACGAAAATCTACAGGCTTTGGATGGGTGCTTAGGCTCGCCCCGAGAAGAAGCACTCTGAGGACATAGTTGCATGGCAACAGAGCGTTCAACCGGGGGAAGCCCAGTGTACCCACGGGCAGCTGCCTCATCGAGGGGAGGAAAGGCGGATGAGACCAGCGAGCGGTCCCGAGAAGACAGGGGGGTCTTCCAGGACTTCGAGATCTCATCATGCACATCCGGGAAGAAAGGTATTGGGGTTTGCCGAGGACGAGGGTCGGCGGCCTTACCCAAAAACCAATCGTCCAGCCGCGAGCGCTCAGGACAGGGTGGAGGCCTCCACTCAAGTCCGATGCTCGCGGCTGCCCGGGAAAGCATGGCCGTCATCTCCGGATCAGACTCGAGCACAGCCGTATGCACACCGGAAGGTGGCAGCTGTGACGAGCCCTCACTTCCAGAAGAGTCAAACCCGCCTAGTGATGCTGCAACAGACATGGCATCTTCCTCTGTAGCTTCAACTGAAGCCCGCGGGCCACCAGAGGGTAGACCCGCGGGAATCAGCAGTTCACTAGCGGGCACCGTCATTGGAGAGGGGGGCTGGGGTCGCGGACACATAGTCGGCGCCTTGTTCCAGACCGTAACCCTCAGATCACCCTGGCCACCAGCCGCAGGACGGGGGGTGGATGAGGGGACTCTCACTCTTGCGAGTTCACGGAGTCTCGACCGTAATGACGCGATGGTCATGTTCCCACAGAGAGAACATGAGTCATCCACGAGCGCTGCTCTAGCATGATCAATGCCCAAACATACTATGCAACGCTCGTGCCCATCAGAGTCCGATACCAATCTGCCGCAACCAGAAGTACACGGGCGAGACATCTTTAAAAAGACGTGCCACGTGTAAGCTCTTTTAGTGAGAGAAAACTCAAGTGTTGAAGCACCCGGGGAGAAACGCACCGACTGGCAGACCACTGCAACAGATCAGCAGGAAGCACGCTCTCGCCGTAGATCGCCGTCACACCAACACTCGAGGTACTCGTTTGTAAAGCTGACAATTCAGAGATGGCTTGTGGAGAGAAGAATACACTTGGCTCCGAAGCGAAAACATATCTGCTTGCTGCCGGCTTCCTCCTTTTATACCCACGAGGTGGGGCGGAGTTACGCCATGCAAATTCCGCAGACCCATGGCATTTCTTTGCCATTGGCTCGTTTTGTAATACTCGAAGTTGATAGGCTTTCTAAGCGAAACCCCATTCGTCGTCATCCGACGTAACTCGGAGTGACAACGAAAGGGAACTCTGCTGACACTTCAGGGATGCGTTGTGGTCGTGTCTAAGTGCAAGTCCACCATCTGATCTGAATACGGCCTAGGTCCGGCTAATTATAGGTAACCTCGGGATAACCAGAAAGACTGAGATTTGGATAGATGCCATTGTTTTTATGATGTTGCGAGTACATCAGATGTTCAATAGGAAGTGAGTACATAGGAAATGTTCCCGGTTCCGGCTGACCTAATGTATGCAGCCTAATCATCATTTAACTGATTTGAATAATAGGAATGTATAGTGTAGAATGAATATGTGTATGCCAGGTTGAAGAGAAGCAGTCAATTTTGATATTCTAGGTATTATCAAATGGCCGGGATCGCAATAGACGTGGCGGACTATAATCCGTTAAGAGCTCGCTCAAGTACTGGGGAGCTAAACCATTTAGTGATTGGTAAGTAATCAGCAATATTTTAAAATGTATACAATGTTTAATAGGGAGCCAATGCAGTGATGACAGAACCGGGCTAATATGGTCATACTTCCTGGTTCTGGTAAGCTGCTTCTTTTGGACCAGCTGTAGTTTGTTTATTAAGCGTGCAGCGCAACCGCCCCTAATAGCATTACTGTCAATACATCAATAATCTTGATGTCATGAACGCAGGAACTAATTGTTCTGCATTTGTGATTGAGAACATATGACGTAATTTATATATATTTTTAAGATGGAAAAATGAAGTTTTACAGATACTAGACACGTGACTTTCAAATGAAAGGTTGGTATCAAAGAGAACACCCAGGTTCCTAACCGACGACGAAGACTTAACAGAGCAGAGACAGAACATCAAGTGTTAGACCTTTTCTTGGTTATTACGTGAGGATGTTTTTTGTCCAATAATTAGAATGTTTTTTCAGAATTATTTTTTTTATATATCAGCTATGTATTCCGTTAATTTTGTGAATTGATATGTTTTGTCAGGGTGTGAAGAAATATAGCGCTGAGTATCATCAGCATAACAATGAAAACTAATGCCGTGCTTCCTAATGATATCTCCTAAGGGTAGCATTTACAGAGTGAACAGCAACAGTCCTAGTACTGAGCCTTGTGGTACACCATACTGAACTTTTGATTGAAAAGACATCTCTTAATTTACTTTTACAAACTGATAACTGTCAGATAAGTATGATTTAAACCATGCTAATGCAATTCCACTAATGCCAACATAATTTTTGAGTCTATTTAAAAGAATGTTGTGGTCAATCGTATCAAATGCAGAACTAAGATCGAGTAACACTAATAGAGAGATACAACCTGGATCGGATGATAAGAGCAAATCATTTGTGACTAATGAGAGCTGTCTCAGTGCTATGGTACGGTCTAAATCCTGACTGAAAATCTCCGCAGATACCATTTCTTTCTAGAAAGGAACAAAGTTGTGAGGATACTGCCTTTTCTAAGGCAAGGCAAGGCAAGTTTATTTATATAGCACATGTCATACAAAATGGTAATTCAAAGTGCTTTACATAGAAGAAATTAAAAGAATCAAAAGAAATAACAATAATTAAAACAGTTTAGAATAAAAAAATACAGTACGAACAGACGGACGAACAGTGGCACAGTGCTCATTCAGTAAATGCACAGCTAAACAGATGTGTTTTGAGTCTGGATTTGAATGTGACTACTGTAGGAGCACATCTGATCTCTTCTCTCTTCTTCTCTCTTCAGCATAGTAGCTAAAAGCGGACTCGCCATGCTTAGAGTGAACCCTTGGTATTTCTTGCTGATGTGATCCTAATGATCTGAGTGATCTGTTGGGTTTATAATCAGTGAGCATATCTGCAATGTATTGAGGTCCTAGGCCACTGAATGATTTATATACCAGGAGTAATACTTTAAAATCAATACAAAATGTAACTGGGAGCCCGTGTAAAGACCTGAGGACTGTTGTGGTTTGTTCATATTTTCTAATTCTGCTCAAAATTCTTGCAGCAGCGTTCTGTATGAGCTTCAACTGTCTTATGGTCTTTTTGGGAAGGCCAGTGAGGAGTCCATTACAATAATCCACCCTGCTGGTGATGAAAGCATGCACAAGTTTTTCTCTAAGTCTTGACTGGAAATAAAGCATCTACTTCTTGCAATATTTTTCAGGTGATAGTATGCTGATTTAGTTATTGATTTGACATGACTACTGAAACTAAGGTCTGACTCTAGAGTCACACCAAGATTCCTGACTTTTATAGTTGTTTGACCCCTAGAGTGAAGATATGCGTTCACCTCGAGAACTTCATCTCTGTTTCCAAATGCAATGACTTCAGTTTTGTCTTTGTTTAACTGAAGAAAGTTGTGGCAAATCCAACTGCTGACTTCATCAATGCATTGGCACAGGGAGTTAATGGGGCTGGAATCGTTAGGTGATAGGGCTAAGTAGAGCTGTGTGTCGTCTGCATAGCTGTGGTAAGCGATTTGGTTCTTTCTCATTATTTGGCTCATTGGGAGCATGTACAGGTTGAACAGGAGTTGAGCCTTGAGGGACTCCGCATGTCATGGATGTCCATTCAGACTTATGGTCTCCTATACTCACATAATAACCTCTCCCTCCTAAGTAGACCTGAACCATTTTAGGACCATCCCAGAAAGCCCCACCCAGTTTTCCAGCCTGTCAAGAAGTATGTTTTGATCGACAGTGTCAAATGCAGCACTCAGGTCGAGTAGTACCAGCACTGTAAATTTGCCTGAATCTCAATTTAAGCGAATATCGTTTATTATCTTTATGAGCGCTGTTTCTGTGCTGTGATGCGGTCGGAAACCATCCATTTGAGCTTAAGAATTTGTTCAGCTGATTGAAGACAACTTTTTCAATGATCTTGCCTATGAAAGGAAGATTTGAGATCGGTCTATAGTTGCTTAATATGGTCTTACCCAGATTGCACTTTTTCAGGAAGGGCTTAACAACTGCAGTTTTCAGGTAGTTTGGAAAACTCCCAGAGAGAACTGAGGAATTTACCACTTCTAGGAGATCTGCTTCTAAACAGTTTAAACCACTTTTGAAAAAAGATGTGGGAAGTGTGCCAAGGGAGAAGATTTATATTTTAAGGTGCTGTACGGTTTCTTCCAAAATTTTGCCATCAATTTCTTCGAAATCAGACATAGTAACTACTTGCTCAGGTTGCGGTCTGATCTGTCTGACCCCAGCGCAACTCAAGGATGTGCTGATCACCTTTCTGATATTATTGATTTTCTCAAAGAAGAAGGAAGAAAACTCACTGCACTTGCTGTCTGAGTGCAATTCTCTGGGAATGTGACTTGGGGGGTTTGTCAGTCTCTCTGCAGTAGCAAAAAGAGTGTGTGTGTGTGGTTTAAGTTGCTGTTTATAATATACGAGAAGAAAGTCTGTCTAGGTTTGCCTATTTCCATATTGATAGCATGGATGCTGTCTTTGTAGTTCCATATTGAAAGCATGGATGCTGTCTTTTTAGAAGTTACAATGGACTAAGTTTTGTCTTTCGCCACATGTGCTCTGCTTTTCTGCATTGTCTTAATATTTTCCACTGCTGTTGAGTGCAAAATATTTATAGGATCTTTGACAGAAAAGGTAGATTCGAGATCGGCCAGTAATAATTGACTAATTCTGTAGGATCAAGTTGTGTTTTTTTAACAAGTGGTTTAATCATAGCCAGCTTAAAAGATTTTGGTACGTATCCTAATGACAAATATCAATAATGATATTAAGAAGAGGATCTATGACCTCTGGAAGCATCGTTTTCAATAGCTTAGTCGGTATAGGGTTTAACATACATGTTGTTGATTTAGATGATTTAACGAGTTTGTAAAATTCTTCCTCTCCTATAGCAATGCATGAATAAATTTTTTCCTCAGGGAGACTACAATGCACTGCCTGATGCGATACTGTAGTAGACGGTTGCATAGTTATAATTTTCTCCCTGATATTATCAATCTTGTAGGTAAAGAAGTTCATAAAGTCATTACTGCTGTGCTGCTTGGAAACATCTGAGGTTGAAGCTTTAATTTTTGTTAATTTAGCCACTGTTTCAAATAAATACCTAGTGTAACACGCGCGCTTAGCGGTCTTAGCACAAAATTAATTTCTATATCTCGGACCAGATTCAGAAGACTACTAAGTTCAAAAGCCTGTGTTGCAGCAAGACAGGCTTTCGAACTTAGTAGTCTTCTGAATCTGGTCCGAGATATAGAAATTAATTTTTGGCTAAGACCGCTAAGCGCGCGTGTTACATAGAAGTTGGCGAGCCAGCCAGGAGTCAGTCTTGCAGCAAGGGTAACTGTTAAAGAGACAGAAAGGGGGAATTATTAGAACAAGAGAAACCACTTATCGAAACTTCGACTTTTACAATGGATATTGTGAAGCGGGAAAACATTAACGTAGCAAACGCGCTCATAGTCGGAGGCCTTACGTTAACCGAAACAGACAATGAGTTAGAAATGTACCTAGAAAGATTTGGTTCAATTAGCCGTAACATTATCATTGATGACCCAGCTTCAGAGTTTCACCAAAATGCCATCATAGAGTATAATCATAACTCAGCAATCCAAAATTTGCTCTCCTTCCTACCCTTGACTTTGGGGAGTCTCACTGACCCAGGCGTTACTTTCCGAGTGCGTGCCTTAGCCACTGTCTACACTCAACCTTCTATCTGCACTGCCACTGAAGGATATCTTGAGGAATTGAAGGCCATTGCTAAAGAAAGTGGAATGTCCTTCCAAAGTGTGCTTCAAGAGGAATTGGAGAAACTCAGAGAGACCCATTCTGAAAATGAAGCTCCAGCAGAATCTCAGCAAGCGAGCTGTCATGGTCCTAGCAGTGACTCACAGGGTGCAGAGGCCACCGCCCCATCGTCAATAAGTAGCCCCATGACTAATTTGAAAGTCACACCAACTCAAAGCTCAGAACCTAAAAACCCAACCAAGAACAGAACAACGTTTGTTCCTCCCCCTTCTCCAGAAACTACCACTGAAGGTATTACCGTGACAACCTGCCCTGTGTTCCCCACCAGCATTGTGGACCCACCCAGTGTTCAGAGAATGGTGGTTGAACACATAGTGAAAACAAGTGAAGCTACCCTGTGACCAGCAAACCACAGCTAAATGATCCTTCCATTTCTGACTTGCACAGAACAAGAAAAATCCTCGACAGTCTCTTACCTCCAGCTGCCGACATTGTAAAACTTGTGCGTCCTCCAGCCTTACCTGCTGAGTATCTCAAGATCTTAGAGTCAGTTTATGGTTCTGTTGAGGATGGAGACGAGTTGTTGGCCAAACTCATGGGCACTCTGCAAATCAGAGTGAGAAACCGTCAGACTACTTACATCGTTTGCAAGTTATTCTGAGTGCTGCAATCAGGCGGGGTGGCATAGCAGAAAGTGAACATGACCGTTACCTTCTGAAACAATTCTGCAGAGGGTGTTGGGACAATAGTCTCATTACTGACCTTCAGCTTGATAAAAGAGAAATCCAACCACCCACTTTTGCCGAATTAGCAGTGCTTATTCGAACCCAGGAAGACAAACACGCCTCTAAGGAGGAACGGATGAGGAAAATCTAGGGATAACAAAACCCCCTAATGTCTACCTAAAGTCACGAGCAGTCTCCAATCGAGTAGCAGCCTGTTCATGTGATGTGCCCAGTTCTGATGGCTCGGAAACTAGACTTCTAAAGAAGCAAGTTGCAGAAACCCAAGCCCAAGTCATTGCCTTAAAGCAGCCTCCTGATCGAGGAAATCCCAAGAGTCACTCTGAAAATGCTGAATTGACCGCTTTGAAGAAGATGGTGGGAGAATTGTGTGCTCAAGTAGCAGTAGTAAAAGCGTCGGTTACTCAGGGACTGAAACAGAACAATGCGGAAGAGCCAGAAGTTGCAAGGCTGCAGCGTCAAATCGCAGAGCTACAAGCGCAAAGTGCCACTCCTAAGATGCCTCAAACTCCTAATAATCGGAGACCGCTTGACACAGAAACGGATAGAAGTCCCAGGATGGGCCAGCTGAGAGTTAACAGACCACGACCCTGGTACTGTTTCCGGTGCGGAGAGGATGGGCACCTAGCTATCACTTGCGAGAATGCTCCAAATCCTTCCAAAGTCGAAGAGAAGCGACTTAATTTAAGAGAGCGACAAAGCCAATGGGACTCTCTGCATGGAAGGCCAGCCCAGCCTTTAAACTGAAAAAGTTCTCTGTAGCGGGGCGTATGGAGACCAGATGTTCAGACTGTCGCCCTGAATGTTACAAATTGATATCCGATACGAGCAGCCATGAATCACCACTATTGAAACGCTTGCCAAAGGGACTAGTGGGAATAAAATGCACAGCTAAGGTCACCATTGAAGGAAGAGAAGTAGATTGCCTGTTGGACACAGGGTCACAGGTGACCACAATTCCGCAGTCGATTTATGAAGCCAATTTGCCAGACTACCCCCTGAAGCCGTTGGAAGACTTGATGGAGGTAGAAGGAGCCAATGGACAGTCTCTGCCATATCTGGGGTACATTGAACTAACACTGAAATTTCCCAAAGTGCTCACTGGTACTGAAGTTGAGGTTCCCACTCTGGCTCTGGTGGTTCCAGATTTAACCAGTCTTTCTCAGATTCTAGTTGGAACCAATTCCCTAGATGTGCTTTACAGCAAATGTGCTAAAGAGAATGCAGCTAGCCTTCAGTCAAGTTTCCATGGTTACCAAGCCGTACTCAAAGTTCTAGAAGCTAGATGGAGACAAGCCAGTAGTAAGACTCTGGGTTATGTGAAGATGAAAGGAAATTCGCCTGAAGTTGTGCCTGCAGGAAGCACAGTAGTCTTGGATGGTTTTGTTCACCTATATGGTCCCCACACAGAGAAGTGGGTGACTCTTGAGCCTCCATCTATCCCCTTACCAAGTGGTCTACAGATTGCAAACTGTTTGCATACCTTACCTCGGAAACGACTCTCCAAATTGTCAGTTCTGCTGAGAAATGGAACGCGAACCGACATAAAAGTCCCCCCTAAAGTTGTGCTTGCAGAGGTTCATGCAGTTCAGAAGATCATAGATCAGCAGCACCAGAGTCCAGAATTCACAGCTGAGGAACCGTCGCCCAACTGTGCTAACCTTACCTTCGAATTTGGTGATTCTCCCTTGCCCACGAGCTGGAAAGAGAGGAACTCAAAGCTGTTGAACTCCATGCCTGAAGTCTTCTCTCTGCACGACCTTGATTATGGCAGCACTGAAAAAGTCAAACATCAGATAAAGTTGCATGACAACACCCGTTCAAGCATAGAGCTCGACCTATACATCCTCAAGATGTTGACGCCGTGAGAAAGCACCTTCAAGAACTGTTAGAGGCCGGAGTCATCCGCGAGTCTGAGTCTCCATTTGCGTCACCCATAGTGGTAGTCCGCAAGAAGGATGGTACAGTAAGGCTATGTATCGACTTTCGAAAACTTAACTCACAGACGATCAAAGATGCATACGCTTTACCACACCTGGAGGAAGTCTTTTCAACACTCACTGGCTCTAATTGGTTCTCGGTGCTCGACTTGAAATCCGGATTCTAACAAATTGGAATGGAAGAGACTGATAAGTGTAAAACCGCCTTTGTCTGCCCTCTGGGATTCTGGGAATTCAACCGGATGCCGCAGGGAATTACCAACAGCCAAGCACGTTTCAGAGGTTGATGGAACGGTGCATGGGAGACCTGAACAGGAAGCAAGTGCTGGTTTTCATCGACGACCTCATAGTCTTTTCAAAAACTCTGGAAGAACATGAGTCCCGGTTGTTGCAAATTCTAAACCGACTGAAAGAGTATGGTCTGAAATTGTCACCCGAGAAGTGTCGATTCTTCCAGACGTCAGTAAAGTATCTAGGTCACATAGTCTCACGAAATGAAGTAGAGACGGATCCAGCAAAAGTCGAAGCCTTGAAGACATGGCCGAAGCCAACGAACCTGAAAGAGTTGAGGTCCTTTCTAGGTTTTGCTGGATATTATCGGAGGTTTGTGCGAGAGTACTCCAAGATCGTTAAGCCTCTCACCGACCTTACAGTGGGATATCCTCCACTCAGGAAGAGCGGTATTAAGAAACCGAAAGAAGGAAGCTATTTCAATCCCAAGGAAGAGTTCGGTGATCGATGGACTCCAGATTGTCAGAGTGCTTTTGACTCCATAATCGGCAAACTCACGTCTGCACCTGTGCTGGGCTTTGCTAACCCCAAGCTTCCCTACGTGCTTCATACCGATGCCAGTACCACCGGGCTCGGTGCAGCTTTATATCAGGATCAGGAAGGGCAGATGCGGGTCATAGCTTATGCCAGTAGAGGGTTGACCAAGGGTGAAAGCAGGTATCCTGCTCACAAGCTAGAGTTTCTGGCACTAAAATGGGCTGTCACCTCCAAATTTAGCGACTACCTGTATGATGTAGAGTTCACTGTGGTAACGGATAGCAACCCCTTGACGTATATCCTAACCTCAGCGAAGCTTGATGCCACCAGTTACCGCTGGCTGTCCAGCTTGTCAACCTACAGCTTTAAGTTGCAGTACAGAGCAGGTAATCAAAACCAGGATGCTGATGGTTTATCCCGATGATGTCATGGTGAACTTCTGGATGACCTGATTTCTCAAAAGGAGAGAGAAAGGATAAGGCAGTGCACATTGAATCATCTCATGAAGCCAGAAGTTGAGTCATCTGTTTTCATGGCAGACACAATAAAAGCTATCTGTGAAAGGCATCAGGTTATCGGATCATCTAAATGTCCAAGTTCCTCTCACTCTTCTCTTGCCTTGGTTGAAACCATTGCTCAACATGAGGACGCTCTGCCAAACGAATTCCAGTATGAAGAGGAACATGGTCTTCCAGATCTTCCTCATCTCTCAGAAACATCCTTGGCAGAACTACAGAGAAAAGATCCGGAAATGAGGATTATTATTAGAGGATTGGAGAGTGGAGTGAAGCCTCGCAATCTGAGAGATCACCCCCCTACCATGAGTTTGTGGTTAAAAGAGTGGAACCGTCTCGAGCTGAGAAGTGAAGTGCTGTATAGGAGGAGACAGGAATGTGGAGCCTCTTATCAGTTGGCATTGCCCGTTACATTGAGAGACATGGTGTTACGGAGCCTCCACGATGACATGGGTCACCTGGGTATTGACAGGACCCTGGATCTCGTCAGGTCGAGGTTCTTCTGGACGAAAATGTCGCAGGCAGTGGAGCAAAGGATAAGAACTTGTGAACATTGTGTCCGTAGAAAAACGCCTCCGGAAAGAGCAGCTCCTTTGGTGAACATCCAAACTAGCAGGCCCTTAGAGCTGGTGTGCATAGATTTTCTGTCCTTGGAGCCAGATCAGAGCAACACCAAAAACATTCTAGTTATCACGGACCACTTCACTAAGTATGCCGTTGCAATACCAACGCGAAACCAAACTGCCCAAACCGTTGCAAAAAGCTTGTGGGATAATTTCTTGGTACACTATGGGTTTCCGGAGAAACTGCATAGTGACCAAGGGGCAGACTTTGAGTACCACACAATAAAGGAGTTGTGCAAGATCTCGGGAATTCACAAAGTGAGAACTACCCCATACCACCCAAGGGGCAATCCAGTGGAGCGATTTAATCGTTAACTCCTTCAGATGCTGGGGACACTGGAAATTGAAAAGAAGTCTCGATGGAAGGAGTTCGTAAAGCCTTTAGTGCATGCCTATAATTTGACCCGCAATGACACCACTGGGTATACTCCTTATGAACTCATGTTCGGACGACAACCCTGCTTACCTGTCGATCTGGCTTTCGGATTGCCAGCAGATACCCCCGTCAAGTCTCTCTCTCAATATGTGAGAGATCTCAAGAGTCGGTTGAGAGAGAGTTACGAGATGGCTACCCAAAATGCAGGGAAAGCAGCTGAAAGTAACAAAAGGAGATTTGATAAGCGTGTGGTTGCTTCAACATTGGAGGAGGGTGACAGAGTTCTTGTAAGGAATGTGCGATTGAGAGGGAAGCATAAACTGGCTGACAAATGGGAACGAGATGTTCATGTGGTTGTTAGAAAGATTCGAGATCTACCAGTATATACTGTCCAACCAGAAAGGAAAGACGGTCCTCTCCGGACGTTGCATCGAGATTTACTGCTGCCCTGTGGGTTTTTGCAGCCAAGCAATTCCGAAGAACGACCAAAGCAGAAAGTTCGAAGGCCCAGAACCAGAGCTTGTCCTGATGAAGGGACAAAGGAGTCCGAGTCTGCTTCTGAATGCTCAGAGTCTGAGGATGAGCGAATTCCCTGTTATGTACCTGGAAGAACATTGGGCTCTGAAACTCAAATTATTACGGGCATTGAATTGAAAAAAATTGGATGAACCTGTTGGAGGAGGAATATGTGCAGATGAGATTGAATCAAGTTTTAGTGAATCAGATGTCTCAGTGGAGCAGAGACCAGAACCAGAACAATCCCCTGGATCTCTGGATGACTACCCTACTCAATTGGTTGAGACAATGCCAAGTAGTTCTGAGTTAGGGAGTGTAGGGAGAAATCTGATCTCAAATAAAAAGAGTTGTGTTGAAGACACTAAAGCTGAAGAAAGGAGTGCTGAACCTGAAGACACATCTACCCTCAGACGCTCACAGAGAGAGCGACGTCCCCCTAAAAAGTTTGAATATCCTCAGTTAGGGAATCCACTCACCCTAGTAATCACGTCCTTGTTGCAGGGTTTAAATGAGGCTTTTAGTTCTTCCTTAGAAGAGTCAGTTGTCGCCCCTGTAATTCACGTGTAGATGCAACGGAACGTGCATATATTCCAGAGGGGAGGGTGTAACCCAGGTTACTAGAGCGCACACCAAACCTAGGAGAGAAGGAAGAAAAAAGACAGAAGTTAGATTTATATAAGTAATTTATTACTTTTATTTTAATGAAAAAGAGGTTAAATATGAATAATAAAACATGTAAATGTGACAAACTAAAAAAAGGAAATTAATTCGATTAATTCGAATTAGCCCCGCCCTCAGCTGTCGTGTCATGACTAGCGCGAGGGAGAGTGAGAAAGAAAGTTGTCGCAGAAAGCCGCGAGTGAAATGGCTGCGTGAGTGAAATGCATGTAGATTCTTGTGAAAAGACAATATTAGATAAGAAATCCTGTGGATTCAGCAGAGGATCGCGTGCGTCCTAGTTCCTAGCTTGTCTAGGATTGTTTCTGATTGATTAACACCCATTCTTGGTGAGTGGATTATTGATCAGCCATAATATACATTGTTCTGTGTTTTATGGGTATAAAAAATACTGTGTTGTAAGTTTTTGAGAAATATGGTTAAGAAATGTGGTATAAAGTGATTTATTGATAATTAATCTGCTGTTAAAAGTGGTTATGTATGCTTTTCATTGCATTTTCGCAATATGTGTGATGTAGCCCACGTGGAGATTTTGCTAGCCATGTGGTCTGGGCTATAAGCTAACCTAGTGCACGTCATTTTCAAATGTCGTTTCTCCACTTTATTTCACATTTGTGGGATTTATTTAAGGGTAAAGAAGCCATAAGCAGTGATATGTGTATATATATTCCTTTTAAAGGATTTGTTAATGAGAAATTAGTCAAGTTGACATGTTAATGTGTGAAAGGGAATTAACTGTGATTAATTGTATTTTTCTGCCTTGTCTTTGCAAGGTTGGGTTTTTTTGTTTTGTTTTCTTTTCCCCTTCTCTTTATGTTGAGTTCCTGTTGTGATGACTTGTGGAATTGAACGAGAAGTTTGAGCTGAAATCTGTCTCTGCCGTCAACGAGGTCAGCTCGGTGTTGGTGGATACTGGCGAGCCAGCCCTGATTTTCTGAACTTGGACATTTCCATACACATTCATCGAGGTGGTAGGACCCCACGTCTATATGCCTTCGTGTTTTTTTTCTCTCTCAAGGACATCGTTGCATCAGTGAAGTGAGAAGGAGTTTCCCATCTCATTTGTTCACTTTGAATTGCCTTGCAGTTCATAAAGGATATTGAACGAGTGAACTGAACATTGAGTTGAAATTTACTCATTTGAGTCAATCCTGATATTATTCAGCGTGTCATTGAGTATTGTGCTTTGAAGTCTATTGTTTTGTTTTTTGTTATTTTCTATTTGTTTTTGAAATTTTCTTTGAAAGAGTCAAAAGAGTTAAGTTAACTATTCACTTGGTTTTGAGTGAAACTGATTTCAAGGAATTATTTTGAAGGGTTTCCTGTGTAATTTACCTTGAAACTATTGTTTTATTTTTGTTGTTTTGTCCTATTTCCCTTTATTCCGAACTAATCATTTCAAAGTAAAAAATAAAGAAAAATACTTACCATTTTATACTACATCTGTTTCATGTGGTTCTTTCTCTCTGTCCTGCTGCAACACAGGCTTTCGAACTTAGTAGTCCTCTGAATCTGGTCCGAGATATATAAATTAATTTTGTGCTAAGACCGCTAAGCGCGCGTGTTACACTAGGGTTTTGTTTATTTTTTTTCTAATAGGGTTGAAAAATGAGCAGATCTAGCGGCTTTAAAGGCCTCTCTGTACGCAATTGTGCTCTCTTTCCAAGAAATGTGATAAAAAAAACTCTAGTTTTGTTTTCTTCCAGTTGCGCTCCATTTTTCTGGCTGCTCTCTTTAAGTCTGGTTCACACGGGACGATTTTAAAATTGTCGGCCGCTTTTCCAAACCTGAGAGACCCCACACACGGCGATAAATAATCAGGGGTCATACAGTGTGTGGCAGAGTACAGCAAAATCAACACATCACACACAAACCGAATTGACTCCCGAGCATTCCCAGGTCAGACTGAAAATCTCGCAAAATCCCTCGAGATCAAACGTGACTTCAGAGTAAACAATCATGGCGGACGAAGAGGATGCAGTGGCGATAGTTTGTAGTTTGTTTTTAACCGAATCCATCTCCAACGTCCACCGGACTTTCTGGAGCGCCATGCAGCCGGCTGTTTTGATTTTGTTTCCCGGTGCTTCCTCTGTGCCTCGTCACCGCACTTTCTGATTGGCTACACGCCACAGTCGACAGGCTGCGTGCTCGTTTGTCCCCGAGGGACACCACACACGAGGAGAAATCGGGCCAAAAAAATTCAACATGTTGGATATCCCCGATTTGAGATCGGAGCGGTCCCAACATCCTTCCGAGCAGACGAGAGCAGTCTTAACACACCACACATGGCAGGAATATCTGATCAGATTATTTTGCGATAATCTGAGCATCCTTAAGATTGTTGAAAGGGGTAAATCAGGATTAAAATCGGCCTAATTATCCTGCTGTGTGTACCAGGCTTTAGGGCCTGAGTGTGCTCGTTATACCATGGCGTTGGATTATTATCTTTCATCTTCTTTAAGCGCAAAGGAGCAACTGTGTCTAAAGTGCTGGAAAAGAGAGAGTCAAAAGTTTCTGTTGCAATATCGAGTTCTTCTATACTATCTGGGATGCTGAGGAGATGAAACTGATCAGAGTGAATGAAACTGAGTCGACTTTGCAGCCTTGGCTAAATTAAGTATACACAAGACTAGATAGTGATCTGAGATGCCATCGCTCTGCTGTAGAATTGCAACGGCAACAACACTGATTTGATAAAAATTATTATTTGATAAAGTCTGTATTGTGCCCTGTATACAGTAGCTAGCACAAATCTCAAATGTGACCCTGGATGACAAAACCAGTCACATGGGTCATTTTTTTGAAATTGAGATGTATACATCACATAAAAGCTGAATAAATAAACTTTCCATTGATGTATGGTTTGTTAGGATAGGACAATATTTGGCCAGGATACAACTATTTGAAAATCTGGAATCTGAGGGTGCAAAAAATCGAAACATTGAGAAAATCGTCTTTAAAGTTGGCCATTTATGTTATCGCAATTGTGCTGCATTCACTCACAAAAATAAATGTTTTATACATTTACAGTAGAAAATTTACAAAATATCTTCATGGAACATGATCTTTACTTAATATCCTAATGATATTTGGCATTAAAGAAAAATTGATAATTTTGCCCCATACTATATTGTATTCCCACAAATATACCCTTGCTACTTAAGACTGGTTTTGTGATCCAGGGTCACAAATGTGATTTATCATTTACACTAGATAGTGTCACATTAAGCATCAACACTTCAAAAGAATTGAAAATTTGAAACAAAACTTCTCAGTAGTTCTTAAGATGTTACTTTAAATTACATCAACACCTCCCCCTTTGCCTGGTTTCATCAATACAAATTTTACCCTTAAATGGGTTTAGGAGTTTCTTGTATGTCCTAATTCGGGGAACAGACACAGTCTCTATATGATGATATCTAGGTGAAAGGGTCTCTATGTGATGGGATTTATCTGACCTCAGTGATGTGAGAGAGCTAGCAGACGGTCGGTTTAGCCAGTGTGTCTGCTTTCTGACCTGAGCCCAATTCATAAGCCATAAGCCAATTTCTTCTGATTCGCCTGTTGTTTTTCTGTGTAACTAGGCCAACCACAGGTAACTAGGGTCATGTATGCTGTAGCCTGCTGTGGCTTGGTGATGCTTGGTAAGGTAAATAAAACACCTGTAATGATGGTGACAAATTATTTGTTATTAAAGCATAAACATTCACAAACCACTGTTAATTTAACATAAAAGCAAGCATAAGCTACTACGTGCATGGTTCGGCATGACAGAAATAGCACAAAGTGCGCTCCCTTAATAATTCCTAAAAAGCTGATATCTCAGTTCATCGCAATCTCACAAAGCTCTGTTATCATCAATGAAGCTGACTGCACAATAAATCTTTCATAATGTCAACACTTTGTTTGATATAATCAGAGGATTTGCCAGCATGCAGAATTCAGCACTGAACAAAGCACTGTTTTGAGCGGTGAGTGGATTCTATCTTAAATGCATCTCATTGGCCATTGCGTTCAAGAAATCAACACGTCTGTGATTGGCTACGTTGCTCAATGCTGCAAACATGTTATAAATAGAACTCTTTCTGGCCTGTAAATCGTTTTTATTTAGTTTGAGTTATTCTTGTTGCTTTTGTGCAACTTATAAATATAAATTTATTTGTTTTTAGATGTTTTATTTTTAGATATTTCTATTTTGCGGGAGTTCCGCGAATCGTATTATTCTCTCGCACTCGGCCATCAAATCTAGTGACTTGACTTGACTTGACTTGACTAACAAGATACATTCAACAACGATCCAGCACAGGACTGCAAACACAGGAAGAATAAATATGGAGAGCAAACAAAGAGGGTAACGAGGGAGGACAGGTGGGGCAAATGAATCAATAATCAAGTAACAAGATGGGCGGGGTTAGACAATTGACAGGAGAGCACATGGCACAAGGAAACATGCATGACAAGCCATGTCCTCACACCAAACATGACTAGAACACAAACACATGGCAAAAGGAAACAAATCACAAGCCATGTGCTCACACAAAACGAGACATGAACACGCAGGTAATGAGAACACTCACAAGCCACGTGTTCACACAAAACATGACAACATGAAAGCACACAGCTAGTGAAAAACACAAGCTGTGTGCTAAACAGTACAAGACAAAACATGACAAGAAAGCACGCGGCCGATGTAAACACGAACCGCGTGCTACACAAAACACAACACATGTGGACAGAAGAGCGTAAGGCAGGGTTCTCAAGTCTCACGCATTGGCCGTGAGACACACGCAATTCAACCAGTTCACCCGTCACACGCCACACTGTGTATTTCTCACACTGAAAAGGCAATGCGAACCAAGTTGTCCTGCAAGCTTTATTTATAACGTTGTATACGAAGCGCAGGCACATAAAGTGAAGTTTCCCGCCGCCAGCACGTATCTCGGCCAGATTGCGTTCGTTACTAGGCAACATAGATGCGCGGACACACAAAAGTTGACGGAACATTCTCGATCACCGTATCTTTGTTACTAGGTAACCAACAACATCGCACGAACACACGTCGTGATGGAGAAGGTAATTTGGAAGAAAGCTCGTCTAACATTTCAAGGCTAGAACATTTAATATATAGCCCATCGTATACATTATTATTGATGCAGTCAAAAACTCAACAACTACTTTGCAACCAGGCCAGAAGCTTCGGCTCAGTTTGGCTAGCTTACGTTATCTGAAACTAAGGGAAATGTTAGTGGGTATGGGAATGAATGAAGATGTATTTCTTCATTTTATTTTAAATTATATATTATACTGTATTAAGCAGAGTGCTCTGGCTATTTTATATCCTGTCAAAACATACATTAATCATTGCCATTTCATTTGTATTTTTCAAAGATGTCACGGAAAAAGCAATAAGATATTTTATCATTCTGGGCACCAAAGGGTAACCTAAAAAGGTTGTAAGGCATCAAAATGTGCAACAAACACTTACAACACAAAATACATTTCATAAGTTTGGAATGTGTACTCTTGCTTTATTTATCAGATTTACCAATTGTTATAATTTCAATTTGTGCTGGTTAATTATGAACAATGGGTAAAATTGGGGGGCGGGGATGGATGGGGTCGGGGCTCCATTAGGGCTCCTCCCCTAACCGCATGTGATCTCACTCAAAGCTTTGGTCACACTTTATTTCGATAGTCACTTTAGACATTCTACTAACTATAAGTAACTTTTCAACTACATGTCAACTAACTGTCATTAGAGTATTAGTAGACTGTAGTAGACTGTCAGTAGACTGGTAGGTTATGGTAAGGTGTTGGGGTTCGGGTTAGGAGAACAAGTTGACTTGTAGTTGCTAAGTTACTTATAGTCAGTAGAATATCTGTTGTGGGACCAACAAAATGAAGTGTAAGCAGGTATTAAGCAGACACTCTACTAATACTCTAATGACAGTTAGTTGAAATGTAGCTGCAAAGTTACTTATAGTTAGTTGATTGTGTAAAGTGGACTATCGAAATAAAGTGTTACCCAAGCTTTTGATAAAACTTTTGAACCCTGGCGTTCGGTCCGAGCGAACTCGAAACCGCACGATCACACGACAAGACAGAGTGCACATGGACAGAAGAGCGCAAGGCTTGAGCACATTCGAAACTGCACGCTGACACACAGACAAGACTAACAGTAGTGTCAGGGCTCTGTCACAAAACCAAGAAAAAAACTAGACCGAAGTGACAGAACCCTGACACTGACATGCTGTTATCATCCTGAAGAACAGTATAATTCTTGGGATCCCTCAAAACTCTCTCTATGAGTGAAGAGGGTAAAACTAAAGCTTTTCATGAAGCAAATTGATTACAATTATGGAAGAACTGAAAAATCATTAATTTTTATACCTTTTTGGTTAAAGTTCATAGTAAATCTCAACTGAAATACTGTCAGGAAATTGCTCTTACAACATGAAACCACCTTGAAATCAATTTAATTTCAGTACATTTTAAAGTGAACTTACTTTTTGGGACGTTGAAGTGAAATGTTTTGACATATTCAGCAACATGTACAGGCAGAGAACATTGCTGCCAAACAGTGGTTTGAAGGCAGAACTAATTGATCTAAACTACTACAGTCTTAGTGAGATAGCAGCCATCACTGCCAGCACCATCCGACTGTCACTTCCTCATTGAATATTTATAAGGGCTTCACACGACAAAACATTTGCCTTGTTGTATTTCCCATTTCAGAATGCTTTGCACGGTGTCACACTCTTTCCGGTTTGTAAGTGTGACATTTTTGATATTCAAGGAGCTTGTAGGAAGTGATGGAAAACTTGAGTCAGCAGATAAGAGCTGTCTTTTGTACAGCTCAAATTGGCCTTCACACCTTATGAAGTCTCTTCGTATACTACAAGTCCTTCTGAAACGTAGCGAGGACTGTAACATCCCTATATTTTGTGAGGGGAGATATTCAGTTGTTGGTGCTGTTCTAGCTGGTTGACCAGTATGGTCAAGTTGTCAAGTTTGGCGAATGAGCAAAGCCTTGTGAAGTGAAAATGTAGTGAACTGGTGGACCTAAGACAAGGGTTTCCAATCCAGCCCCTGATGGGCCACCATCCTGCAAAATTTAGTCCCAACCTAATTAAACACACCTGATCCAGCTAGTTAATGTCTTCCAAGTTGGTGTGTTAGGGCTGGTTGGAACGAAATTCTGGAAGACAGGATTGGACACCCCTGACCAAAAACATTTGTAAAGTCTACATGAAATAGTTTTCACAACCCATTTTATTTTTGTAATTGGATGCATTACAGAACATCATATTCAATAAGCCAAAATGTAGGCAGGGAGTTGATTTTATCCATCGGGAACTGAATTAGAAAAGTTATGAGTTTTTTTGCTGGTGGACCTAAGACAAGGGTGTCCAATCCAGCAAGATTTAGTCCCCAACCCTAATCGAACACACTTGAACTAGCTAATTAAGGTCTAACAAACTACAACTACTTCTAGACAGGTTTGTTGGGGCAGGTTGGAGCTAAGTTCTGGAAAACGTTGGTCCTCAAGAAGCAGGATTTACATTTGTAAAGTCAACATGAAATAGTTTTCACAACCCATTTTATATTCGTAATTGGATGCATTACAGAGCATGATATTCAAGGAGCAAAAGGACAGGGACTTGATTTTATCCATCGGAAAAGTTATGAGGTTTGTTGAGGTCTGAACAAATTAGGTTTGTTATCATGCGTCTAGCAAGTGCATTGAGCTGCCTTTTTCCATATTCGATGTGCCATATGTGTGTATTGATCAATGTTTATGTGTGAACAAAAGCCTAAATTAAATCTGTTCATAATATAAAGTGATCACGTCTTTTCAAAACATCAACTCAATTCACATGCATTACTTTTACAATGTCTTCATAAATCTTTTGAAGCTTGACATGTTGGTGGAATGGACTTTCAATATAGAGATACTACGTCAATATTAACTCTCTGCCTCGTTAAAATACCTTATGTTTCAAAAGTGAATGAAAGTCTTATGGGTTTGGAATGAAATAAGGGTGAGTACAGCAATTGATGAAATAATTATATTTTTTGGGTGAACTAACCATTTAAGCCACTTAAGAATTCTTTAGGTGAAACCAGCATTCTAAACAACATCAAATGAGTGAAACCACTGATCAAAAATGCAGGCTCTTGTATGAAGCTGCCATTACCATGCCAAAAACGTCTATGGTTACGTATGTAACCCTCGTTCCCTGAGTAGGGAACGGAGACGTTACGTCGGATGACGACGAATGGGTTTTCGCTTAGAAAGCCTATCAACTTCGAGTATTACAAAACGAGCCAATGGCAAAGAAATGCCATGGGTCTGCGGAATTTGCATAGCGTATCTCCGCCCTACCTCGTGGGTATAAAAGGAGGACGCGGCAATATGCAGATATGTTTCTTTGCTGAGGAGCCAAGACTGAGCTCAGGCGATCCCCTCGGTACAGCGGAAAGTGGCAGACAGACGTAACGTCTCCGTTCCCTACTCAGGGAACGAGGGTTACATACGTAACCATAGACGTTCCCTTTCGTTGTCACTCCGAGTTACGTCGGATGACGACGAATGGGGTTACCAGTCTAATTACGCCACCTTCTCAGCTGTCTTCCAGTGCCCTGCGTAAATCGAGATCCCTGTCAAGACTGGACGAAGGACTCCATTTATCACAGGAATACCAAGGTACACTGGGAAGCATATCCCAAGCTTAGGGGAAGTATTCAATTAATGCCAACCCAGAGGGGGAGGGACTTAGGGAATACACATATGACCCGAAGGAAGCATTTGGAAAACACTGGGGTGTCCAGCCGCAGGTGGTATATTTCAACCCCAGGGGTGCAAGGTGGCTTGCCGAGGGAAAGACACATGCTCAGGGAGGCTTACAGTGGAAATACACATGTGGGGGTCGCTCAGAGGAGGGACCATGCACACGGGAGGCACCTAGCCGACGCGCAGGCAATAGACACTGGCGCCGACGTCAGGAGTGCTGGAGGAGCTCAGGGCTTTCGGGGAAGCTCACCTGAGGAGAATATCGCACCTATCCAGTCCGTGGAGTGGAATGGCGAGCAAGCGAAGACACCTGAGGGGGTCCAGTACTAGCTGGTTGAAGCGAGTACATGAGAGGACACAGGCTCCACTCGGAGATTATAGAATCTGGCGAATGTGTTAGGTGTCGCCCAGCCTGCAGCTCTGCAGATGTCTGTTAGCGAGGCGCCATGCGCTAGAGCCCAAGAGGACACCACACTCCGGGTGGAGTGGGCAGTCACACCAAGGGGGCTCGGTCGACCTTGCTGCTGGTATGCCAAAGCAATGGCGTCCACTATCCAGTGAGACAACCTTTGCTTGGAGAGAGCCTTTCCCTTCAGCTTCCCACCATAACTGACAAAGAGCTTGACTAAGGTCCTGAAAAACTACGTTCTGTCTACATAGGCGCGGAGAGCGCGTACTGGACAGAGCAGTGCCAAGGCTGGGTCTGCCTCCTCCAGGGGCAGCGCTTGCAGGTTCACCACCTGGTCCCGGAAGGGAGTGGTAGGAACCTTGGGCATGTATCCAGGCCGGGGTCTCAGGATCACGTGAGAGTAAGCCGGCCCGAATTCCAGGCACGCTTCGTCAACGGAGAATGCGTGCAGGTCCCCTACCCTCTTGATGGAGGCCAGTGCAACCAGGAGCGCTGTCTTCATAGACAGGAATTTAAGCTCGACTGATTGCAGGGCTCAAATGGAGCACTCTTCAGGGCAGTTAGAACCACTGAGATGTCCCAAGAGGGAACAAGAGGAGGGCGAGGCGGATTTAGTCTCCTCGCTCCTCTCAGGAACCTGATGACCAGGTCGTGCTTCCCCACCGACTTACCTTCAATGAGGTCATGGTGTGCGGCAATGGCGGCAACATAGACCTTCAGGGTGGAGGGAGACAGACTTCGCTCCAATCCCCTGTTGAAGGAAGGAAAGCACAACGCTGATCGAGCATCTCCGGGGGTCTTCTCGGTGAGAAGAGCACCAGCTGACGAAGAGGTTCCACTTCAACGCATAGACTTGTCTCGTGGCGGACGCCCTAGCGGAAGTGATGGTAGCCACCACCGCTGGTGGTAGGGTACTCAAACCTGCCTCGTCCCATCCAGGAGCCACACGTGGAGGTTCCAGAGATCGGGACGAGGGTGCCCCATCCCTGAGAAAGAAGGTTTCTTCCTCAGAGGGATTGGCCAGGGAGGTGCTGTCGCGAGGAGTACTAGTTCGGGGAACCAGATCTGGTTGGGCCAGTAATGGGGCAACCAGAATAACCTGCTCCTCCTCCTCCCTGACCTTGCGCAAGGTCTGCGCAAGAAGGCTCACTGGGGGAAACGCATACTTGCTGCCCTTTGGCCAGCTGTGCGCCAGAGCATCCGTGCCGAGTGTGCCCTCGGTCAGGGAATAAAACTGGGCGCAATGGGTCGAGTCGTGAGAGGCAAACATATCTATCTGTGCGTCCCCGAACTGGTCCCAAATCAGCTGAATCGACTGGGGAGGGAGTCACCATTCTCCAGGGAGTGGCTGAAGCCGTGAGAGCTCGACGGCTGCACAGTTCAGCGCTCCGGGAATGAAGATGGCTCGAAGCGACCTCAGATGCTTCTGACTCCATAGGAGGAGGTGGCGAGCGAGTTGTGACATACGGCGGGAGCGTAGACCACCTTGACGGTTGATGTACGCTACAGTGGCGGTATTGTCTGAACGGACTAGTACGTGTTGACCCCTGAGCAACGCCCGGAAGCGGTGCAGGGCAAGGCGTACTGCCAACAACTCGAGGCAATTGACATGCCATAGCCGCTGGGGTCCTGTCCAGGAGCCCGCAGCAGCATGTCCATTGCACATGGCGCCCCAGCCCGTGGTCGAGGTATCTGTTGAGACAACAACATGCCGGGAAGCTCGTTCCAGGGGGACACCCGCCCTGAGAAAACTGACGTTCGACCACGGGGTGAAGAACTGACGGCAGGTTGGAGTAACTGGTACTCGGAGCGTGCCTTGTTGCCATGCCCACCTCGGGACTCGGTCGCGAAGCCAAAGCTGAAGCGGTCTCATATGAAGCAATCCAAGCGGCGAGACCGCAGCTGCAGATGCCATATGCCCCAGGAACCTCTGAAAAGGTTTCAGTGGAACCACACTCTTTTCCTCGAATTGTCTCAGGCAAGTCAGCAGTGACTGCACGCGCTCGCTCGTAAGCTGCGCGGACATGGCGACCGAGTCGATGTCCATACCAAGAAAAGAGATCCTCTGCACGGGGCAAAGTTTGCTCTTCTCCCAGTTGACCCGAAGGCCCAGACGAGCTAGGTGCCGGAGCACTAGGTCCCTGTGTTCGCAAACCCGATCTCGAGAGTGAGACAGAATCAACCAGTCATCGATATAACTCAGGATGCGAACCCCGTGTTCCCAAAGGGGAACAAGGGCAGCCTCGACGACCTTCGTGAAGATGCGAGGAGACAGGGCTAGCCCGAAGGGGAGAACCGCGTACTGCAATGCCTACCCCTCGAAAGCAAACCGTAGGAACGGTCTGTGTCGAGGAAAAATGGATACATGAAAGTAGGCGTCCTTCAGGTCGATCGCTGCAAGCCAATCCTGGGGCCGTACGCATTCGAAAACGCGTTTGGCAGTGAGCATCTTGAACGGCATCCTGTGAAGGGAGCGGTTCAGCACGTGCAAGTCCAGGATAGGCCGTAACCCACCGGTTTTCTTGGGGACAATGAAGTAGTGGCTGTTGAAGCCGGACCTCATCTCGGCTGGAGGGACAGTCTCGATTGCACCCTTCGCCAGCAGGGTGGCAATCCCTGCTCTCATGATGGGGGCATAGCCACCGACCAAAGTGGAGCGGACTCCCCAAGCAGGGAGGAGACCGTGCGAACTGAATCGCCAGAGGGGGACAGGGGCGAAGCGGTCCGTGGACGGCACGCCGTGTCAACCACCTCTGGGACAGAGGGGGACGAGGAGAGTACGGCTTGTGGGCGGCGCTCTGTGTCGTCCGAGAAATCTGTGTGCTCAGAGACGGGAGAGTCAGTTCTTTGGAGAATAAGGATTCTTCCCCGGCCCTCCACCAGGGAAAGGAGAGGTCCTGCTACCAACTCCTGGAAAGAACTGAGTCCCATCTCTGAGGAGCCCATCTCAGGAGCGCCGCTTAACTCAGCGTGTAGGGGGGGGGCGGGGCTGGAGAGGGCTGTGGCGTCCGACCGCAGCCTCCAGAGCCGGCCCGGGTGAACGGGCGGGGTGGGAGCCACGGGAGGGCGCCTTCAGCGGTGGGCAGACCGAGGGATCTGTGCGGACGGCGGGGCCATCGGGACAGAATCAACGTCAGTCTGCTCATGGGCGGCTGAGAGCTGTTGGGCAAGCCCTCAACCGCACCGCCGAAGAGGCCGACCTGGGATATGGGAATGTCGGACAGACGGGTCCGCGCGACATCCAGCACATCAGACAGGTTCAGCCACAGAATGGAGAGCATCACCTGACCCATGGAGCGTACGGCCACTTTCGTCGCTCGGAAAGCAAGGTCAGTGGCGGCGCGCAGCTCAGTGAAGAGCCCTGGGTCAGTCCCGCCCTCGTGCAGGTCCATGATCATCTGGGTCTGGTAGACCAGCAGAATGACCATAGTATGCAGTGAGGCGGCTGCCAGTCCCGAGGCGCTATAGGATCTCGCTACAAGCGTAGACGAAAAACTACAGGCCACGGACGGGTGCTTAGGATTGCGCCGAGAGGAAGCACTCTGAGGACACATAGCATCGCAACAGAGCGTTCAGCCGGTGGAACCCCAGTGTACCCACGGGCAGCGGCCCCATCGAGGGGAGGAAAGGCGGATGAGATCAGCGAGCGGTCCCGAGAAGACAAGGGGGTCTTCTAGGACTTCGAGATCTCATCATGCACGTCCGGGAAGAAAGGTATTGGGGTTGCCGTGGACGAGGGTCGGCGGCCTTAACCAAAAACCAATCGTCCCGGGAAAGCATGGCCGTCTTCTCCGGATCAGACTCAGGCACAGCCGTATGCACCAGAAGGTGGCAGCTGTGACGAGTCGTCACTTCCAGGAAAATCAACCCCACCTTGTGAAGCTGCTACAAACATAGTATCATCCTCTGTAGCTTCAAATGAAACACACGGGCCACCGGAGGGTAGACCCGTGGGAATCACCTGTTCACTAGCTGGCACCGTCATTGAAGAGGGGGGCTGGGGTCGCGGTCACATAGTCGCCGCCTTGTTCCAGACCGTAACCCTAAGGTCACCCTGGCCACCAGCCGAAGATCGGGGGGTGGATGAGGGGACTCTCACTGATGTGAGTTCACCGAGTCTCGACCTTAATGACGCGATGGTCATGTTCCCACGGAGAAAACATGAGTCATCCACGAGCGCTGGTCAAGCATGATCAAGCCCAAACATACTAGACAACGCTCGTGCCCATCAGAGTCCGATACCTAGCTGCCGCACCATTCATTTTTATTTATTTTTTAATGCACGGGTGAGCCGCCTTTAAAAAGACGTGCCGCATGCGAGCTCTTTTTGTGGGAAAACACTCAAGTGTTGAAGCACACGGGGAGACACGCACTGTCTGAGAAACCACTGCAGAGATAAGCAGGAAGCACGCGCTCGCCGGAGATCGCCGTCACACCAACACTCGAGGTACTCGTTTGTAAAGCTGGCAATTCAGAGATGGCTTGTGGAGAGAAGAATAAACTTGGCTCCGAAGCGAAAACATATCTGCATGTTGCCGGCGTCCTCCTTTTATACCCACGAGGTAGGGCGGAGATACGCTATGCAAATTCCGCAGACCCATGGCATTTCTTTGCCATTGGCTCGTTTTGTAATACTTGAAGTTGATAGGCTTTCTAAGCGAAACCCCATTCGTCGTCATCCCACGTAACTCGGAGTGACAACGAAAGGGAACAGTTGTTCACGATTGAACAAGCTCTTACACTAGTACCAAAACAAAGATGCACAGACATAAGCGAATCAGCAGCGACCATGATGAAGAGCAGGACCTGTGCTCATTTGAAAAGAGCTTAAGGGTTATATAATAAGCCTCATATGAGTGTTTTAAAAATCAATTTGGATTGTCAATCAGGTTTTGGTAGGTTGAAAGCAGACTGGTCCCTCGCTGGAGTATTTATACAGTGGCCATTGGCATAGATCATCACATTAAACATGGACATGTTTCAGAAATGTTTGTCAGCCACATACATTTTATCTTAATTTTTAAGCACTATTTCTATTTATTTTATAATTTAAAACCCAACAAATTCTATTTTTGAGAAACATTATTATTGATGTGTGTGCATTTGCGGTACACGTTTAAATGAAATGCCATTTGGTTTGATATTTTAACCCAGGAATTGGCATTTACACATTTAGAATTATGACTCAAGTGACCAGGTGTCCAACTAGTTTTTTTTTTTAAAGTTCATATTAGATTGAATTACAAAACGCAAATTGGTCTTCTTACCTAAAATGACTTCTTCCACAATCCATAACTTCTTCCAGGTTTCTTGGACATCAAAAGACTAGCTGTAGGCATTCAGTAACCTTGGAAAAGACACACAAGCATGTTTTCTCCTCTAAAGAAGGAAAGAGGGAGGAAGATATCAGTTTGCATTTGATGAAGAGCATCTTCATAAACCGGCAGCTTGTCATCTGACATTAACCTCTGTGAATAAAGACTGGATCTGTTTTTAAATAAGCATAGACGGATGTGTTGTTATACTGTTTTGGTTCTATGAGTTGCAGTAAAAAAATGTTTCTCACGTTTCTCATGATTTTTAAAACACTGCAGATAAAACTGTTTGGAAAGAAGCTGCATTAAATCTCATCATAAGGTGCTGCATATTCTACGGTTTGACTCAATGGAAAATGAACACATCAGACCTCCACTGATTTGAAGATGCTATACGTTCATGATCTGTTTATTCTGGAAGTGTATAAATAAAATCCACAACAAATTACCATCATTCCTGCTGACTGAAGGATAATGTTCCTAATGGTCTCAAAAATGAATTCAATAAATTAATGTTCTCAAGAAGCGCATGCTTTGCATTACTTACCCATCGCTCAAATCTGAAATTACAGTCATAAAGTCTGACCTCATGATTTATTTTGCACAGATTGGGTAGGATTGAGTATTCAATGGAATAAGGAAACGGACTGAAACTCAAAATAAAATATAAGCAATCCAAATGTATGGAATGTATGGTAGGATAGCCAGAAAATGACCATATATGGACTTCTTATTCAATGTATCATATCCTATATCTTATTGGTTAACCCGGTGTAACTCCCCTCATATTCTTGCTAAATCTTCTGGAACAAAGGACAATAAAGTTGAGAGATACCTGTCTCCCTCAGCGTTGAGTCATTGTTCATTCAAAACTGCTAATTCTGAAGGACTGGAATGAGACACATGACATGGGACCGTTAATCTAACAAGCAAACAACTGTTTATCCCATTAGAGTAAAACAAAAATCTGCAAAGAATGTACTAGGATTCTCCAGGAATCAGCCCTCTTCAAAAATTTGGCCCTGGAAATCAGGATGCAGTTTCATGCCGTTTGCCAACATGCTTTTTCATACAGACATGACACATACTGCATGAAAATGGAAACGTGTAACACGTGTGATAATCCTTTGTCAATTTTGGATAATCAGGAGCCAAGCACCAAATGTGCAAACACACCAAATGTTTAAAGCCTTTGTGGAGTCAAATTCATGCCACATTTATTTGCAGAACAAAGTATTGCAAATAAAAATAAACAGAGGCAACGCGGCAGATCGTTTCCTTTTATTCACTATCATTTAAACATGCACATTTACTTAAGTTACAGAAGTTAGTGATCAGTTAAAGTGGTGTTTATGATTATCTGTTGGCTACACCTGATATGAACCATCTGAAATTGGCAGTATCTGCTGTTTATTTCTCTTAATGTGCACACTTTTATACTATTATTGGATTATTTTGTTTACTTTTATAAAAAAAACTTATTATTGTCTACATTATATACATATTATTACGCTATGCAGTTTCAGTTTCACCATTCACACCTCCTATAATTATATAATATATTTACCTTTCTATTCACACTGTTTTAATCCCTAAATTATTTGATAAAATATCTCACTTCATCTTATTTGACTTTGTATCAAATGCCCATCTTAATAATAATAATAATAATAAAAATAATAATAATTCATATAATTATTTACTTTGCAAAATAATTCACAAAACATAATTGCTGATAACAGGTTAATTAAGGGCTAGTTAGCATGTTAGTTTAACACAGCATCCAAACACAACAATTTATGAGATTAAAACCTTGTTTTTGCTCCAAACTCACTATACTGTCAGACAATTGTTTAAAATAAACTTCTGTGATCCGATGTAGATTCTGAAAATATAGTGTTTTACAGTATTATATATCAATTTTGATAAAGTCTATGTCAATTACCACTGTATTATAATTATACTTTATTTTTATGAAAATATCCAAAATGGCTTGAAGAAAACAGATGAAACGCATGTCATCACAATTGTCCTTTATTGTCTTCTTCTTTCATCAGTTAAAACATCTCTATCTATATGCACAGTGATCTCTGTATGCCTTTGTCCATATAAGGGTTTTCCTGGAACGTCATAAGTTTTAAGACTTTATGAGTCTCACTTGTGGACTTTCTGCATGAGGGCGGCCTCCGGCTTCTAGTATTCACTAGAGTGAAACAGACCTTTACATGAAAGTGTTTAGCGCTCCATATTGCTCACAACGCCTCATTTCAGTAAAAAAATTAATAAATATTACTCCTCTCTATAGAAATTTGAAGTAAATGTATGAGAATCAATCCAAATGTGCACACTTTTGAACTAAAAGCCCTAAGGGATGTTGTTTAGTCAAGTGCTTTCATGACAACTGTTGTTACAATATATTCGGCTCCTGAAATATTTGGTTCCAATGGGTGCTGCTAATATGAATTCATGAGTATACCCTATCGTGGGCAACTACTACAGGCGAATTGAACAAATTAAAAGCCTGACTGCCTCAGGTTGCATTTTGTCGTATGGATTATTTCTAAAAGGAACGAAGTTAAACTTAAACTACCCTTATTCACATTTTATAAATATTCATTGTTTGTGTAACATGTTTCTGATTAGTCTGCATTCATACTAAGAATGTACGGTGGCCCAGTAGTGCACAACACAAAAAAATAAATTCCTTCTTGTGATAAATTTGTTGATAGACCTGCTATACAAATACAAGGTGGGTATCCAGGTGGCCCAACGAGGGCCAACGCATGGTTGGTCTATCTGGAGCTTTATACAAAGCAGTGGCCTCAGTAGAAAAACCCTCAATAGAAGGAAGCCATCTCACGCTGAACAGAATCTGTTTGAAGCTCCCGTGCACAGTGGGCTCACTAGAGATTTCTCTATGAGATGAAGCCAACTTGTAAACCAAGATTGGCACCACCTACTACATAAATCTGACAACTCTTACACAAGAGGGGGCATATGACAAGGTATGCAAGCCTACCTATAAAAAAGGGAACTTCAGGGCCTGATTTCCTATGTTTACATAACTTTCTATCAAACAGACCACATAATACTTTCTAAACAGTGAACTGAGGTCTAAAGCTTAACAAACTTATAATACAGACCTACCAAAATCATCCTGCTGCTCGTAGAGCAGCACACTAAACTTTATTCTCATAATGAAGGCCTACCACCCAAAAGCTAGATAGGGCTCACTACCAAGCCTGACTCCAGACATTTAGAAGGATTCTGTTTTAATGGGAAAATATCATCATTAAGGGTGTAAAGATACACAAAACCGATGGTTCGGTTCTTCCCACGGTTTTGATGTCTCGATTCGGTTTGGTGTGGTGGGGTTTAGAAAGCTAAAATTGCTTTTTTTGTTTTTGTTTTTAAACAGTGGTTTAATGAAAAAAATGTGTCTTTGTCTTAAAATTAATTTAATTACAATTAAACGTTTCTTAAGGATAAAAAAAAAAGATCTGCTAATGCTGTAAACTATATAGGGAGCCCCCACATTACTATAACACTAAAGGTTAACAACAGAGCGTAGACCTTTAGCCTAAATTCAGATGCTATTTATTTTTTAGATTAAATAATCAACACCCAAAACATTGTATGAAAACATGTAAACTGAACATAAGGCAGTTTTTGCATTAACGTATTTTTTTACTCTAATTTGTTATTGAAATATAAGACTTTACACAGTTTCTGTCATTTTCATGAAAGATATTTTAAACAAATTAAATAATCAAGATATCATGAACAGGTTAGTGTCAAATAGAATATATAGGCTAACATAGTACATTTATTTAGTGCAAGAGCTGTGGACACTGGATGACTTCTGCTGAGGTAAATATAAAGCTATGACAAACTAAGCTGTTTTATTGACGTCTTTCCGCTGCTGAAACACTGATTGAGCGATTACACGAGTTATTATGCCTTTCAGTAAGTATACTGTATCTTTCAACATACCTTCAGGTGTCCATTCATGTTTATTCTGTAACTGAAGAAGCGTGTTTACTCGCGCTCCACGCTGCCGCTTGAAATGACGAGCTAGTACAGTGATCTGTCACGCCACATCAAAGAGCGTCAAAACAGCATTTATTGTTTGAATTTCATGATCAAATAGACAGAATTTGAAAGATTACACCTTGCTTATTATCGCAAGTAACAAAACACGGAGCTTGTTATTATATAGTGTTAATGGTGGTTAGGCTACAAAACTGAATTCATTGTAAGACATGAGGTCCAATTGAGCCAGGGCTCGGCTGGGGTAGCAGGGGGCGGGGCGTGTTCGGTACCCCATGAGAGTATCGCGATACGTATTGTGGGTTCTGCATCGCGGTTTTCCGGTTCGGTTTGAATATCGTTACACCCCTAGTCATCATCGGCCCAGGCCTCAGGCCTGATGTAAGAAGTGCATGGGGTAAAAAAAAAATTGGGGGAGAGGAAGAAGAGAGGAGAGGGTAGTTGTTTATTCACCCATAGAGGAAGGGGATCCTTCACTTATGCTGAGAGCGCCTGTGCTGGGTAACCTCCCTGAGATCCCTCTTCTTCCTTGAGTCCCACCTCCTCTGCGGCCTTCTCCTTGGAGAAGACACAGTTCGAGTTCCCTTTCGAAAGGGAACTTATGTTTGCTTTAAAAATGTGCACTACTGGGCCACCGTAAGAATGATTGAAATTAAGCTTTTTAAATGTGTATGATTGCTTGTTTAAATAAATATTTACAATTCTATTTTTGCGTTCTTATTCTGTAGCTTCCCAAGTTGTGTGCATATTATGAAAATAGCCTTTACATTATAGGCTAATGGCTCAAGACCACAAAAGAACTTGAAGTTGCATGTGATTTGAATGTTGTTTAGTTTATCCAACTGAGAATCATTTTGATATAAACCCATTGTCATGAATGTTAATTAAGATTAATTTGCATTAACAGTTGTTTTATATAGCAATGCTTCATAATGTTGGTCAAATTAAGTGTTCATTAGGACAATTGTATTAATGTCTAACCCACTAATTACATCTAATTAGCAATGTGATCTGTCACGATTTGTGTATCATGTTCATGTTTAGTTTCTCCCTCGAGCAATACATTGACTATGCCTTGTTGAGTGGCTCATCTTTTACTGTGGGTTTTGCGGACGGACGAGGAGCCCTGCAAAACCATAGGACCCTCCAAGCCTTCACGTCATGCCTGCCGAGCCTGAGCCTCTTCACGTCATGCCTGCCGAGCCTGAGCCTCTTCACGTCATGCCGGCCAAGCCTGAGCCTCTTCACGTCATGCCTGCCAAGCCTGAGCCTCTTCACGTTATGCCTGCCAAGCCTGAGCCTCTTCACGTCATGCCTGCCAAGCCGGAGCCTCTTCACGTCACGTCTTCACGAGCCAAGACCGGGCCCTCATGCAGGATTATCAAGGCGGCACCCCCTACTACAGCACGTGAATACGTAATGTCCACGAGTACGCTACCATGACAGGATAGGATCATAGAGACACAGCATATAAGAGATGAGATGACTGACAAAATCAGGAGTAGCCTATACCTGCACCACAAAAACAAAAAACAAACAACAACAAAAAAACACTGGTGAATGCGCACCATAACACTTGAAAAAACCCTGCTGGTGATGTTGCACCATAACACATTGTTACTCACTGCTATGACTACACACACATAGGCCTAGGTCTAAATACATTAAAACAAGATGCTCACTTACATTATAGCTGCATTTTCCGGGCTTTCCACTGAAAGAATATTCACTTAGCTTACCGACCCGGGGATTCCCCAGTCTCAATTTACAAATTACACCAAAATCCATCATTGTTCATTTCACACATGTATTAAATTATCAGTAAAATATGTTGTTGTCATTATTTATTCAAATAAATTTGCAATTTAGTAAAATGCGATCAGACTAAAAGTAGTAAAATGTGATAGGGGGCCCCTGCTGTCAATCTATATCTTCCACTCACGTGGGCCCCTGATTGATCCAGGCCCGTAAGCAAAGGCATACCCTGCTTACCGATAGTTGCGCCTTTGCTGCCAAGCATGAGCCTCTTCATGTCATGTCTGCCAAGCCTGAGCCTCTTCACGTCATGCCTGCCAAGCCTGAGCCTCTTCACGTCATGCCTGCCGAGCCTGAGCCTCTTCACGTCATGCCTGCCGAGCCTGAGCCTCTTCACGCCATGCCTGCCGAGCGACCGTTCACGCCATGCCTGCCTGCACTGCCGGCACCGCCCACACTTAACATTCTATAAAATGATCTGTGGGAAATTTGTGTTAAAACTCCACATACAATCTTTGGGGACATCAGAGACTTGTTTTACATATTGTAAAAAAGGGGCATAATAGGTGCGTTTTATACACTACAAACAGGAAGGTTAGTTCAATTAAAAATGTAAAAAATAAAATACAAATCCTGATGCCATTTAAGTAAATATCATGTTGTCAGATAATGTGGTAATCTTTTATTGGAATGCAATATTTATATCGCTATAGATGGATCCAGAGACACATGATGTGCTGATGAGGGCAGTTAAGAGACTGACCACTAGAAGCTCCTTTTTTTGTTCATCCTTCTCTGTAATAGCCGCGTGGCATGTGGTGTCCAAGTTTGTCAATAAAGACTAAATGGCAGCGTCTGATTGTAGCGATTTATTTTTTACAGGAGTGCCGTGAGGCATGATTTCGGCCTCTGTGCTCGCGCTGGCCAGTGGAAAAGTGGCTAATGGGTGAAGATGGCATAAAGAAGACTACATTCACGAGATGGACGTATGGCATTAGGCTACTCTATTTGTTCTGTGTTTTCTTTGTAAACAGTTAGGCTATGTTTAGGTGGTATTTTTCTTGTTTTCATCACGCAATCATCTTTTTGATGCGGTGGTGACGCGTTCACGTAACATGATGTAAGGGTGGCGGCGGCGCTAATAGGTAGGTAAAGCACCTAAAAGCTGTCACAAAGAACCGGCAAAAGCAATGATTATGAATATGTCAAATATAGCAAGGAGACATTTTAATTGTTTATTAATAAAGATAAAGTTGACATTGCTGACTCATGATCTTCGCAGTAGGCCTAGTGAATGCCCCAGAGAGAAATGCACATTTCACATTGCAGTCCGTTTTCTTTCGTTTTGAATTGTTCTGTTTACAAGTAGACATTTCAATATAGATATATTTTTCAGGTCTGTGAAGTAGGCTACCTTATACACTGAGTTTCGGCTAATTTATGAGACCCGCTCCAGTTCACGCGCAGGCGCCTCCGTGTCGTGATTAGCCTATCTATTGTCTGCTATATTTACTTCTTATTTATGAAATCCAGCCTGGATTTAATATTATCCAGGCAATTGGTTGATGAAACATTGATTTAGTGCCGCTTCAGAGCGGTCACGTCCGTAACGGAGAACTGTCACGTCCTTACATTGTTTTTTACTCATAAATGCGAACACGAAAAATAAAATAAAATGAATATTTTATGTTCTGTGGAGAGCCAACCCATCTTCATCCGGTGGGTAGTATTACTTTTGATTTGCGTAGTGTAATTCACAGAATTACAAAAACATATTTTGCCTCCTAAAAGTATTTTTTTTTTTTTTACGCATGCATGCGTGTGTATTTCCCTCATATTAAATATAAAACGGATGTGTAGACTGATATTTTTCTAATGTCTGGACTCCTTTAAGGGGGTAGCCTATGGATAAACAGATGTTTCAATATATTAAATGCATTTTCTGAGAATTTATATTTCAAGTTTTGACTGCAAATGTCACGTCCGAAACGCTGGAATTCACCAATTTTAAATAATTTATCCTCAACTAGTTTTGTGGTGTAGGTCTACGTATTTTATAATGTTAACTTCAAAATTCAAATAATACTTAGAATAATTTAAAGATGTGGTAGCATTGGATCTGGATGTTAAGGATAACTCTTGGAGTTGGAAGGGGTGTGTCGCGATTCTGCAGGTTCGTGGATCTGAGTGTCACGATTTCGGTTTCATATCGCATATCGTTACAGCCTTAGAATGTTAAGTCGTAGACTACTGTATACCTATTTTGGTGAAATTAAAGTCAAAAGTAATACAGGAGTAATGTAACACATTACAATTCTGAGACAGTAATATTGTAAGGTAATGAATTACTTTTAAATAACAGTAACAAATAATGTATAATGTATTAAAGTTTGGAAGTAACTTGCACAACACTGATTAAGACTTTTAGAAAGTTGCTTTTATTAAAACTTTTTTTTCTACCAAAGGGATTTTATGGTTAATCAATGCACTCTAACTGTCAAGTGGCAATGTGACAATTTCTACTAGTAAATAAAATGTGGATTCATGCTTTGTCAATGCTCTTTGTAGTTTGCAGAATCAGTTCTAAATGGGGGCAGTTTGAAATTCCAATTATAGTGAGGTTTGTCACCCATATAAAACGTCACAATCAATCAATATAAGCCTGTATATAACAGTATATATATATATATATATATATATATATATATATATATATATATATATATATATATAGAAGCCTGTTGTTTATGCTTCTTGAAGTGCGTCATGGTGGACAGCCTGTTCTTTTTCTTTTGTGGCTTAGTACTATGGAGGTATGTGTTTTTAGCATTTAACTGACCTGTTTGATCTCATTGTTATTTAGTGACATTATGCAATTTTACTTGTTTTGTGGCGTTTGGCTACCAAGGCTGACGGTGTGTCTTAAGGTCCTCCTTCTGTGTAACTTAGCCAGGTCGAAGCACCAGCTGATGTGTTATAGCCACTAAAGAAGCTACTATATGTTCTCTGTATATGCCGTCGTGAGTATCACGCCATTGCATCATGGTAGGTAAATTGTTTGAGCGCTAGATAACCTTGTATGCCTTTTTAACGTGAGATATTAATAGATGTTTGTTGTTTTAAGGTCCTGTGTGCATGCATTAAGGCAGGCTGCATGAGAGCGGTCACCTTAAAACACCTTAAGGTCAGCTTAACCTTAACCCAACCCCTTGCTCTTTGAGCCATGCAGCTGCTTTTGGTCCAGTCACATTCTCGTATAATGCCCGGGGCATTATAATTCTCGTATAAAAGTGGGCTTGAAGATTCTTTTTGGCTGTGTTTGTATTCCTTGTTTATTTGTGTTTGTGTGGATTTGTTTAATATTACTGCCACCAACCTCAGTCTCGTGACTCATACTGTTTTGCAACAGTCTCCAATTGTATCGATTACCGCCACGCAGTAGTTGGTTTCAGCCATTTTGCAATATTATGACCTGTAATTCGCTCAGAGTTTGAGATCTTTATACTTTTGTGACATTATTATTCTTTGTTTTTGTCTTTAAAGTGTACAGTTCTGTATTATTTGTGTTTATTTTGAGTATATTGTAATTTTGTGTTCTTGGTTTTTGTTTTGTTATATTTGATTTAGTTTGATTTTTTTTCTTTCTAATATGACCTCTTTTTATTTCTTTTTCTGAGTGCTTCCTGAAGTGGTTCTTTGATGCACAGGCTTTACTTCAGCAAGGGTTGTCATCATTGCTGTGTCACTATTTGCAGTGAACTTGTGAACTTTGTGTGTGATTTCTGATTGGCGGGGTGCTTTTGTGAACCTGATGCTGCTGATCTCGCCCGCTCTCACATCAGTCCCTGCAAAGATTGTTAATTTTCATTTTTTCCGTTTAATTCGACCAATGACTGATTTGATTGTTCACTTCCAGTTTTAAATGATTGTTGGCCAACAATTTTAGCTTTAAAATATGAATGGTTTTGTTTTCTTACTAAATCTGTGTTAAATTCGGTTAACACGCAAAAGGACACCGGCACACTTCATCCCTTCGTTATTAAAGGTTGTCAGTAATGTTATTTAACACCAGATGCTGCCTATTTCAGATGGTTCATGTTAGGAGTAGTCAACAGCTAATAATAAACACCACTTTAAATTATCACTAACTATAACTTAAGCAAACGTGTATGTTTTAATGCTAGTGAATAAAAGGAAACGACCCACCGCATGCCTCTCAGACATGGTCTGTGGTGATCTTCGTCTGGAGCTGATGATGTCACGTCGAGAGAGGCGTGGCCAGGGCCGTTGTACACACCCCAGTCCCTTGACTCCGCCCTCATGCCAAAACAATGCCATAAAGTGAAACACACAGAGAAGTGAACAGCAAAGGGAAAAACAGTATCGCGAGCTCACAGTCGACTGAAACGGAGAATAAAAGAAGCGTTGCAAATGAATTGGTAAGTGTATGGCCACGGAAAATATGTTGCAAATCTGCTGCAGAGATAAAATAGGACCAAAGTTCTTGCGCTTCTTTCACAGCTGTCATCGATTTTTGCTCAAAACTAAATTTTTCTTTTGAACGCCTTTTCTTTAGCAATAGTTTATTGTTATGCAAATGAATATGGCATGAATTTGAATCCATACCTCTTGACCGGTGTGTTAAAAAGTGAAATTTGAGGCAGCGATTGAAGACGGTCTGAACAGTCATAGAGCCAGCTTTTGTGTCTTTTACCAAGACACCTTACCACTACCAGTTACAATATTTCTTCTTCTGTGGAACACACACACACACACACACACACACACACACACATATATATATATATATATATATATATATATTTTTTTTTTTTCATTGATACAATGAAAATAAATGGTATCCAAAGTTTTTTATTGTTTTGTTTTTTTGTTTTTTTGGTCCCCCATTGACTTCTATTAAAAGGACGAAAACAGTTTTTTCACATTCCCTTTTGGGTTTTGCAGAAAAATGACATATATTGCTGGTTTTTTAACTGCTGATTGCAGCTATGTATGAAACCTTACTTCTGGACTTTTGCAGCATTTCATTTTTTGAGGACACCATAGAATTGACAAGAAATGACTCAAACTCAAAAGGTGATGAAGTGTTAAGGCGTGTACACTAACACTCACTAACAAACATCCTACAGTGAGGAAAAACTGCACTATTGGGTACAGAAGAGTTATTGTTGCAGGCTCTGAGGAGGCTTACAATGAGGATAGCATCTGCAGTCCTGCTGGGAACAATATCTTGGGTTCAGTCACCTCCTGCGCCAAGGTGAACACCTCTATCAGAGCAAAGCTCCTGCTCCGCTTCAGTGCAACGCTACCTTTCACCCACGATCCCTCAGAGATGCAGAGAGCGCTGGATTTAACTCATAACCGGTCAGTGATGCATGACTGCATCATTCTGCAGAGACACGGCCAGACCAAGGTCACACGCATCTTAAGGTCGTGTGGAGAAACTGCTGGTCTTTCTTAAAATATGATACGCTTCCTAGAAACGTCCAGTTCATATACATGTAGATCAAATTATTAGGGCATTTAGAAAAATAATAGCTTCAACCCTGAAATGTCCAGTTTTTTTTCATGAAAACTACCATATGTATGCTATGGTACATATGTATATATGTAACTACCATATAAGTTTCAAAACAGTCAATCCACAGACAAATGCACACAGCCTGTATAAAGTAGCTGTGCCTTTTCACGAGCCGTTGTGACTTCCTTAAAAATGTGATGTTAGAAGTATTCAGTCACCGCCTTCAGACCCACCCCGAACACTGCCCAGCGTCCCTCCTTTAGCCCAGACCCCAGACAACATCATCGCTGAGCAACAACAACACGGACACATGTCGAGAAAACGCTCTTCAGTCGATGGATGTCAGGAAACTACATAATTTCACCGACAACAACATTAATAAGAGACCAGTGGCTAATGCTTATTTATTCTGGAATACCACGACAATAAAGTTTGACCTTAACGGTCTGTTCAGCACATTTCACAAGTGCCTGCTTCGTCAATCAGGTAACGTTACAGTTCAATGTTTTTCAAAAAAGCAAATCCTCAAAGAGGCTGCAGTCCCTACATTGTTGGGTCAGACCTCAAATTCGCAACTCGTAAAAAAACTTCTAACACATTTTATCTTACAGTATGGAGCCAGCATAATCTGAAATTAAAGTTTGTAAACGGATACAAATTGATGCTGACGTGTTGTTTGTACAGTCTATGGTTGCCACAAGCTTTGATAGAATATCTGTTGGAAAAGAAATACATCAAAAAAAGACAAAATACGTTGTTTTCTTAAGTTACAGACACCGTTTTTATTGAGTTAAAGACGGTGAGATTGAGTTCACTCAGTCTCTGTCTCTTTTGTTTTGCTAACAGAAACTAACGTTTAGTGTAAGTTAACTTACTTGCATGGGTAACATTATTTCAAAAGTCTGAGTTTGTTTACAGACAGTTTAAATTAGTATTGTAAATTTGTAGCATTGATGTAATCACAATAATGCCGAAAGTAAAAAAAAAAAAACATCCGCATTTGAGGAGGTGGTTGTTTGTCTTCTGTAGTCACTGATTCGGGGTCTGAGTCCGGCTCGAACATATAAGGCTGGATAACATTTCCCTCAGCAATGTCCATCATTACAGTTGTTTGCTTTGCCTTACTTGTGAACATCACCAGGCCACAGCAGGATACAGCATACATGACCCTAGTGACTTGTGGTTGGCCTGGCCATGTGTCACTCAGAAAACAAATGGCCAATCAGAAGAGAGGCTCATGAATATTAATTTGACGAGGCAAAATTGACCTGTTCTTAGGAGAGCTACTGAGAAAGGAGCTGTACAAATGTATTAAGATGTTTTTTGGTACTTGTATGCAAATATATATTCTTAAGGACATCAAAACCTAAAATAAAACTCCAGAAAGGTGTACAATATGGGACCTTTAATTGAATAGATTTAAAGGCACACTATGTAAGATTTTTGGATCAAAACATAACCACTAGAACAATGTAATATATTTTGTTGATTTTTGTACTTACATTATCCCAAATGTTTCTAAGAATGTTTAAATTCAGAAAAATAAGCAGTTTTAACCAGGACACGGACCGTGTCAATGTCATCATACCTGCGTTTCCCTCGATTTCCATTTTTATTCTGTAGAAACCATGGAAACACCAAAGACACTTGATAATATTATGTTTTATTAGACAGGTGAACAACTGTTTGGATAAATTCATTGACAGAATACAAATGTATCTAAAATGATAAAACAGCGCTGTGTTACTCCACATACTCATGACCTGAAGAGGCGGAAGAATAAAAGCTCCACTGTTCTCGATCTGTGTCTCATGCTCGTCTCTCATTAGCAATCACTCCAGCGGCTCGTTCCACTACAACAGCTTTCGTAACGTTAATAAATCTTTAATTCATTACCGGTCATCCATGAATATGATTTCTGTTGTATTCTCCACCGGCTGTGGAGGTGAAGACGATAACTCCCATGATTCAGCGAAATCTAGCAATCATCAAAGCTACGCCTTTGTTTTGAATAAACGACCTCTAGTGGCGAAAAATTACATAGTGTGCCTTTAATGTGAATTATAGAAGTAAAATTGCATCAAAATAATCCATCTATCTATCTATCTATCTATCTATCTATCTATCTATCTATCTATCTATCTTTATCTATCTATCTATCTATCTACAGTATATATATATATATATATATATATATATATATATATATATATATATATATATACACTCATGTCTATATGTCTATATATATATCTTGCTGTCTGTCTCTCTCTCTCTCTCTCTCTCTCTTTCTCTCTGTCTCTCCTTGTGGTTCTTTTCTTCCCCTCAGGGATTAATTGATGGTGAGAGTTCATAAATCTTGCCATTATGAGGGAGTTTCTCTTCACTCATTATTCACTCACAGACCCGGCTCTGCAAGTCCCCGAGCTCCTTGAAATGTTTGGAGAGACGTCTGAAACCTCCTCACTGTCAAGGTTAAATTCACTCCAACTGTCTATCGGCTGCCCCGTTTTATTACTGGCTACTTGAAGGTAATTTAACATGGGTAAATCTTCATTCATGCTCATGTAAGACAGTACAGCCTACATGCCAGGATTACTGATGCATGCAGAACAGCATAGGCTATGGTACGGTATATAAGAGGATTAAAGAGATACTTCAACCAAAAATTACAAATCTGTTATCATTTACTAACTTGAACTTGTTGTTCCAAACCTGTATGATATTTTTCTTCCATGGAACACAAAATGTGAAGTAGTTTTGCCACAGAGAAATAGTGTTTCAGTTAAGTCTGTGTGTGCTACTAACGCTATACTAAAGTTAAGATTAGGGTTTTGTTTCAGCATTTAATAGGCAAATCTTTGAAAGCTTGTTTCCGCCACAGAATAAGAAATAAAAAAGGTAATTGCAAATACTGAGTACAAAATACTTTTTTCCTCACAATTGCTTACTTTATTCTCAGAATAGCATGACATAAAGTCTCAATTGCGAGTTATAAAGTTAGAATTGCGTGATATAAAGTTGAAATTGTGTGTTATAAAGTCAGAATTGCAAGATGTAAACTCGCAATTGTGAGATAAAAAGTCGAAATTATCTTTTAAAATGTTTTATTCTGTAGCAGAAACAAGCTTCCATAGCAATTAGCACAGGAATTGAAATGACCAATGGAATCTTTAGACATGGCATGTTAGGTTGGTGTGGCGAGGACGAGACCGAAGAACGTGAGAGAACGGCGCTAGGCTGGTGGCGTGAGTGATAATGGACGTCACATGTGAGACGCACAGGTCTCCCTCTCTCACGGAGGAGCGGAAGCATAAAAGGAGGAGCGACGACGCTGAAGATCGAGAGAGGAACAGGCCTGATTTTATGTTGTGTTTTATTTCTGTTTCGTGTAGCCAGCAGTCGTCCGTGAGGGGCTGCTGGTGGATCCTTTTGTTCTTGTTTTTGTTTTATTTTATTATTAAATTGTTTGAATGTTCGCCGGTTCCCGTCTCCTTCTTCCCATAACATCTGAACCTCGTTACAGTTGGATTTAAACGAACCCTGGTGCGATTGCTCTGTTAATGTGGTTCATGTGAATAAGTGTGAACACAGCAATCTGAACCAAACAAGCGGACCGAGATGCTGAAAAGATGGTCTCAATCCGCTTCCAAACGAACTCTGGTGTAGTTCGACTGAAATATGAACAGAACATGGACCAAAGACATCTAAACCAACCCAAAAACAGGACATGGTGTCTTGAGATGGGACGCTATAAAGGGCAGAATGCTCCAACACACCTGGTTCTTCTCGTCAGTCTTGATGTTTCCATCACAGTTCAGTATGGCATCAGAACCGTGTCTCCAGATCTTCATTTGTGTGTGACGGAGGGATTCCTGCCACTTTTTTTACTCCTTTACTCATTTTATAAGCCTTTAACGAGTTCTCAGCTGATAAAAATACCATCATATGAACACGCATACTACAAACTCAGCATTGTTTTGGATGTTCGGTAAGTTCAGTCTCAAAATATACATTATAAAAATTGCTTTGTTTCTTTAGGTTCGATGTGAGAACCAAAAGAACCAAAGTGTGAACACACCCTAGAATCGGCTGGGGGAAAACGGGTTTGAGGAAAAAACATGCTTTAGAGCGCAATAGTGGCTGATTGAGTTCATTAAATGGAAAAGACAATTATTGCATTTCTCATTTCAAGTTGTTTTGGATAAAAGCATGTGATGATGAATAAATGTAGAAGCGAAACCAGTGTATTTAACAAACAATGTGTTTTTCAGAGGAAAATGTCATACCGCTTTGGCACATTTTGGTGAGTAAATAATGAAAAACTCTGCATTTTTGAGTGAAGCATAACTAAATATTCTTGTGGTCATAAATATATGCATGAGATCTTCCTTTTTCACATGTTCATACGAAGCCCAAGAACATCCAAGAACACTGTGTCTTTCCTGGAACACTATAAACGTGGGCTTTAGCTGCTCTGCAGTTCTTTGAAGTGAGAATGCAATGCTCTCCTAGCATGAGTCTCTTTATCTGAGAGCTGCTGAGCTCAGGTGGACGCTCACTTCAAAGAGCGCTTCTGCTACAGGCAAATTAAAACACAAGCCAATGTTCTCAAGAACACACTGCGCTCGCTAAAACACAGCAAACTGACCTCAGCATTCCTCTGCAAGCAGAACATAGACAATGCACCAAAGGCAAACAAAACACAAGATTTGTAAAAGTTTATTTCATTTTATTTTCTTTTTGTTTCATACAATTTTGTAAAACAGCAATGTTCACATTATTTCTTCATTCTTTTTATAAAATAGATGTTTATGCTCCGTAAATGGGATTGATTGATCCAATAGCCAAAGTAAATGTTCAATGTGATGCATTTCATACAGATAGAAATGAATACTTCATGGTTTTTAATCAGTTTGATATGAAGGCATGTGTGATAAATATGGTCTTCACTCAGGAAACGATACTAAGTCATTAGTTACAATTAATGCGTCACAGTGTAAATTGTATGATTAATCCGATTCAATATTAATTTTGCAGTCTTTCACCTATTTTCCAACATCCTCAAAGTGCTACACAAGGTGACGTCGCCTGAAAGTATAGGAGTAGTTCACCCAAAAATGAATATTCTGTCATTATTTAATATCCATAATGGATTGAAAAGTCAATACACAACAAAAGCTTCCAATGACCAAAATCCAAAAAGAACAAAATGTTTCATAAGTAGTCCAGAGGTGTATTAAAACAATAAATGCTCTGTCAACTCCATGAAATTTAAGTGTGACTCTTCAGTGAGCATTCGGTCACATGAAACACGGAGAGAGTCACTTCTGTGTGGAAGATGAAGAGATCGTTATAAAACATATTAAAAAAATTACACAGGCAGGAAGAAACGCTGCTGTTGTTGAGAAAGCAGCTGAAAGATGATATCAATGCTATATGAATAAATTAAAGTCAATCAACTGAATTTAGTTAGTTTATTGAATTTAGTTAGTTTATTTAATTTATATACTGTACGTTCACAAAAAAAAAAACATGTAAGCATGGTAATTTTAAATTAACTCTAAAGCTTTTAACTTATATGTAAATATTTTATCATTAATAATTAATGAAATATTTTACATGAAAAGCTTTACATTCAATGTCAAATACCCATGTGCAATGCATTAAGGATATAATAAAAATAATATATAATTTAAATAAAATAAATAGCAGCAAAATCCAGGCATCAAAATCTTTAAAACGGCTTTAATTTGGAACAAGAGATGTTTGATTGCATCAGTTATCTTACTTTGCTCATCAAAGCTCCAATTTAAGACTTCTTTTAGCCTTTTAGCCTTCTGGAGACCAAAAAAACAACAACAAAAAACAAAAAAAACAGAGTTTGCTCAAACTTACCAGTGTAGACCCAACAACTGGGTTGGTGCAACAGGCCTCAAATAACTCTATGTACTATATATGTCAAGTCTAACAATAATGAATTCATGTATTAGTTCATATGACATGTGTGCGATATTCAAGTCCTCTAAAGTCTCATGATAAATTTGTATGAGGGCTGAAACTTGAGTCAATATTGTGCCCAAGTTGCAAGAACTTTTCTTTCCGTTGTATGGGGGGAAAAGCAGAGTAATGTTCCTATTGTGTTCCACCAAGATTATGAGTAAATAATGACACGTTTCATTTTTGGTGAACTATCCTTTTCATTTTTTTAACATTTGATTTGATTCTTTATTCCTGATGTACCTTCCTCTATGTCCTTTAGGGGTCTGATTTGTAACATTTGTATTTAGACAACTTGTAAAAGGAAAGATTGATATATATGCACTGAAGAATAAGCAAGTGATTAGACGTAGATTTGACAATGTAGAAATCCTACAGATCTATCAAGCCATTTGAACATGGGAGGAATAAAGGAAAAATAAATAAGCTAAATATCCATGAGTGTTCATGGAAAGCGACAAAAAAATGACACGGAATCGGTCACCATATTCTTCTCTGTTATACGTCTTATTTATATACATCTGATATGAGTACATTATGTTGCAGAATATCTGGAGGATCTCACATACATCACTCAGTTTTACTATCAACTCCTTCAATCAATGGAACAGAATGTGCTGGAATTCGGGCCTGGGATTTTAAATTATTGTTCCATTTTAATTGTTTCTTGAGAGTAGATTCTATATTACAATATGCATGTATCACACTCGATACTGCATCGCACAAATTATCAAGAAGAGAAGAGCTGAGGAAAAAAATACAGGTAAAAATCATCAGTATTTAGCAAAATACAGTAATTTTCTCTTCATCTAATATATACCCTACTTAGCAAGAGAGTGTTAAAATTACACAGAATTTGAATAACACATATACAATGAGCTTTCACCAAAGAAACATCGAGTCACATGAAGTTATTCTGGTCGATACATAATTCACCATAAAAACACAAAAATGCTTCATTTTTTTTCCCTTGTTTTTGCTTTTGTTTTCGACACTGTTAGGTTGACCTCACGGAGGCCTGTGATTGGCCGAGCTGCCGGGGGGAGGGGGGGCAGCGGGTGAAGACTCTTAGCACCTACACCTCATCATGGGAACGTTTATAGGGTTTCCCACATGGAGAACCGTCACGGATGTATTTCAACTACCTATGAACTGTCAGTAAATGCCACGTTCAGAGGTGAGTGGGTCCAGTACCGTACATCTGTATTGCACTTTTGATGTTTAACATGCTTGTATTGCAATTTACTGTAGCCATCTTTGTTGACTCTCTTTATTGGATGAAGACTTAAATATGCAAATGTGAAAGTCTCCTGATCATCTGAGATCGTAACATCAAGTTCAGATACATAAAGAGAAAGGTGAATATGAGCATGTTTTGAAATGGTGTTGAAACCAATTTCAGCTTCCGACGACCACACGGATCACAAGATTTATGCATGAAACCATGAAAAAAAAAAAAAAATATATTCAAACATTAACTTTCCATTAGGTCGATTCAACCACAACTGAACATTTGGTAACACTTTATGTTGATGGTCCACTACATGTCAACTTATTCTATTTACCTGAACCCTAACCTATCAATCTACTAATACTCTAATGACTGCTAGTTCACATGTAGTTGCAAAGTTGATTATAGTTAGTAGAATATCTAAAGTGTACTATCAAAATAAAGTGTAACCGAACATTTTGTCAGCGCTTACTAAACCCCATGTTGTTCCAAACTGGTATACTTATAATTTTCTTTCTTCTGTGAAAACCTAAACAAAATTTTAGCCAGATTATCTGAGCTACTCTTTTTCATACAACAAAAGCGGGTTGTGATTTATATATCCAGACACAATTTTTTTGTTAAAATAAAGCCACTATAAAAGTAGTCCATATGACTAGTGCATTATACTGAGTTTTCAGAATCTACACGATATCTACAGTATGTGTGAGACTAATCTTGGACTACTTTTATGGTGCTTTTTATCTTTTTTTTTTTTAAAGCATTCATCAGCTTTCATTGTATGTAAAAAGTCCAGCTTGCAGGCATTCTGCCTAATATTGGATTTTGTGTGTCAAGGAAGACAAAATATCACAGGTTTTGGAACTATATGTGTGTGATTTTCAGTTTGGGTAAATAAACCTGACAACTACAAGAGTAGAAGATGGAATGATAATGATGATAATAATAATAATAACAATAATAAATAAAAAAATCAGATGTTTTCTGATTTAATGTTTTGGCGAAGGCCACACCATCTATAAACTCTGTACTTCCACAAGTTGACATAGCAGATGCTGATGGCAAAAGCCAATATAGTCATAGCTGAATAGATACATGGCGAGAGACATTCTCACTCATGTATGTCTTAAAACGGTTTCCTTCATTAGCTCTTCATATATGGCAAGCTGTGCATGTTGTGTTGAATCCTCTGTACGTATCATGTGAAGTGAGTATTCTTGATACGAAGGCTGTGATTCTCAGGAATAACTCATTTAACAAACGTGTCACTTGCTCTCTTGTCTGTAGGGCAAGCTGCGTTTCAAGTGTCTAAATCCATTTGGACGACAGATCTTTGGCAACTCTTGTGTTTATCCGTCATTACCATTAGATCTCGCTGTGAAAAAAAAAAAAAAAAACATCTGCCGGCAATGTATGAAGCACAAATAAATCAAAATGGCCGCAAGTCTTGCTCAAAACTGTCGAACAGAGTTGTTACTCATTTGTCAATTCGTTTAGGTGACTTGAATGAAATCAACCCTGTTTGTTTGTGCATTTCCGTGAGCAAAGGATGTTCTTCTGCACTCTCTAAAGGTTTTCTACTAATCTAGCAGGTCACATGACTGCTGCAGTATTAAACTAAACCGTTCCTACAGTCTGACGCACACCTGTATTGTACATCGCATTCACAGAGACGTTTGTTTTGCACACCCACAAAAACTCTTGAAATTAACTTGATGTGCTAAAAATGATACTCTAAGAAAATAACTCCCATTCGCGTCTGTTCGCTTATTGCCATGCTCCAAAAAAGCCTCATTTCCACATTTTCACTCGGTTCCAATGAGAAACACGTTTTCGTTTGATCGGGGGGAGGGGGGTGGGGGGGGCTCCTTCGAGTCTTCGAGTGCCGTTTGTAAACATCAGACTCGGTTCGTTTGGCTAGACGTGGTTCGTTCTCACAGGAAGGATACGGATCGGCCTCCCTCTCGCAATGGCATTGTGGGATACATTGGTTTGAGGATGTGGTCACTAACTGGTTTGCTGCTACTGCCACCGTTCTGACTGGCCATGTGGTGTCGGATGTCTCTGCGGTTGATGGTGAATGCCGTGATCATCTCGGAGCCGTAGTCCCTGCTCTCCGGCACGGCTCCGGGGACGTGCCTCAGTTGGCCGTCGCCCAGGCAAGTCATGGAAACACGGGCGTCGTTGCGGTGCTGCGGCTCATGTTGTCCTGTCCTGGCAGGCGACGGGCGTTGAAGGAGTGCATGTTGATCACCGCGTCTGTCTTCAGCGAGGCTGGTGGCGGGTGCTGGCGGGGGGGCTTGAGTTTCACCCGTCTCTCGCACGTGAACGACAGTCTGATCTCGTCCGTCACCGCATTGCAGAAAGACCTCTTGATGGAAAAAAAGGGACATGGTGGGGTGGGAAGGATAACAAGAGAAGAGGAAGTAAGTACTTTCACGTTCATTAGATGAGGAAGACATGTTGGTGCTAACTGGAGGCACGGAAGCCAGGAGTAACAGAGTGTGTCAGCAAATAAAAAATATTCAAAGTCTCATGCCACTTAGGTTTCACCAAAGCTGCTTTTTTTCAGAAATACAGTAAAAACTGGAATATTCGGAACTATTATTACAATTTAAAGGGGTCCTATAATGCCCTTTTCACAAGATGTAAAATAAGTCTCTGGTGTCCACAAAGTGTGTATGTGAAGTTTTATCTGAAAATACCCCACAGATATTTTTAGCAAGTTAAAATTTTCACTTTTTGAGGGTGAACGTAAACGCTCAATGTGTGTCCCTTTAAATGCAAATGAGCTGCTGCTCCCGGCACAGAGGGCGGAGCTTCAACAGCTTGTGTGTGTGTGTGCTTGTGTGTGTGTGTGTGTGTGTGTGTGTGTGTGTGTGTGTGTGTGTGTGTGTGTTAGCAGCTCTGATTACCTCACACACGCACTGAATATTTCAAAAACCTTTAGCTTTTATGTTCAAACCGGAGTCAGAAAAAGATGGAGAGACTCAAGAAGTGACAACATGTAGAAGCTGACAAATTTATGAAGCTGATGTGGAGTTAACTATCTTCAAGTCATTGATTAACATATTCTGTCATGATAATCTATAAATCGCGTTATCGGGGGCGGGGTTTATGTAGACTTTAGGTTTAGTGATGTCACTAACCCATGAAGAAGCTCATTGTGCTTCCTACCAGACGTTTGTTGTAGTCCTTAAAAAGCGACTTATGTCAGAAAAAATATCTCCCTTTGCTTTGAACTTTGAGTGTCGGAACTTTGTAGATGTTGTTTATGCTCAAACAGCAACATTACACACTAACTACAGTTAAATAAAGTGAAATAATAATCAACCACCCCATTAAATTAACTGTTTTTTATGTGAATATATTTTAAATTGTACTTATTCCTGTGATCAAAGCTGAAATTTTGGCATCATTACTACCGTCATCAGTGTCACGTGATCCATCAAAATATATGTATATATATATATATATATATATATATATATATATATATATATATATACTTTACGTTATGTAAAGTACGTTTTTTTGGTCCCACTTTATATTAAGTGGCTTTAAGAACTATGTACTTACATCGAAAAATAAAGTTTTGTAATACACTTTTACTGCTATCGAGGCGTGATACGGGTAAGGTTAGGGTCAGGTGTGTGTGATACGGGTAAGGTTAGGGTCAGGTGTGTGTGATAGGGGTAAGGTTAGGGTCAGTTGTGTGTGATACGGGTAAGGTTAGGGTCAGGTGTGTGTGGTATGGGTAAGGTTAGGGTCAGGTGTGTGTGATACGGGTAAGGTTAGGGTCAGGTGTGTGTGATATGGGTAAGGTTAGGGTCAGGTGTGTGTGATACGGGTAAGGTTAGGGTCAGGTGTGTGTGGTATGGGTAAGGTTAGGGTCAGGTGTGTGTGATACGGGTAAGGTTAGGTTCAGGTGTGTGTGATATGGGTAAGGTTAGGGTCAGGTGTGTGTGATATGGGTGAGGTTAGGGTCAGGTGTTTGTGATACGGGTGAGGTTAGGGTCAGGTGTGTGTGATACGGGTAAGGTTAGGTTCAGGTGTGTGTGATATGGGTAAGGTTAGGGTCAGGTGTGTGTGATACGGGTAAGGTTAGGGTCAGGTGTGTGATACGGGTAAGGTTAGGTTCAGGTGTGTGATATGGGTAAGGTTAGGGTCATGTGTGTGTGATATGGGTAGGGTTAGGGTCAGGTGTTTGTGATACGGGTGAGGTTAGGGTCAGGTGTGTGTGATACGGGTAAGGTTAGGGTCAGGTGTGTGATACAGGTAAGGTTAGGGTCAGGTGTGTGTGATACGGGTAAGGTTAGGGTCAGGTGTGTGATACGGGTAAGGTTTGGGTCAGGTGTGGTGGTATGGGTAAGGTTAGGGTCAGCTGTGTGTGATATGGGTAAGGTTAGGGTCAGGTGTGTGATACGGGTAAGGTTAGGGTCAGGTGTGTGTGATACGGGTAAGGTTAGGGTCAGGTTTGTGATACGGGTAAGGTTTGGGTCAGGTGTGGTGGTATGGGTAAGGTTAGGGTCAGCTGTGTGTGATATGGGTAAGGTTAGGGTCAGGTGTGTGATACGGGTAAGGTTAGGGTCAGGTGTGTGTGATACGGGTAAGGTTAGGGTCAGGTGTGTGATACGGGTAAGGTTAGGGTCAGGTGTGTGATACGGGTAAGGTTAGGGTCAGGTGTGGTGGTATGGGTATCTTTAAGGGTAGGTTTAGGTGTAAGGGAAGGGTCAACTGTGTAATTGCATATGCAATTACATAAATTAATTACAGCTGTAACTACATGCAGGTATTTTCAAAATATAAGTACAATGTAAAAACATGTATGTACACAATAAGTCCATTGTATCAAATTATTAATGTCAATGCAAGTACATAGTACTTAAAGCCACTTAATATAAAGTGGGACCGTTTTTTTTTAAAAGCCCCGCAAACTTTTCAACTGTTGTGTATATACAATAAAACAGATTTTAGCAAAGCAATAGTTTGATATGTTTGCCTTTTTATGTCCTTCAGTGTTAATGTGTTTTCTTTTTTTTGACAAGCAAAATTATATAATAGCTACTTCGAAACGAGACCAAAAACAATCCTTAAAATAACTTCCAACATGTGTGGAAAAATAACACAATGTTCCAGTTCAGTAAGGAACATATTTCATTTTGAGGTGGGATGTGATAAAAAATATTCTAATTTTAGAGCGTGCTTTTACCCTCAAATACATGATCAAAGTGGTTTAAATGTCAACCTCCAGCACTGGCATCTTATCTGCGAGATGTGTCTACATAAAAAGGAAGTGATTTGTGATTTGCTTGCTATGCTTTTTGATGTTCGATCGGTTATTCATCTCTTCTCTCAAATAGCAGATCTATTCTGTGATGTTATCAGATGTGAATAGCCCAGGTTTAGTCAGCGTGCTTAACGTCTTCATCTCAGCATGTCTAAAATCTGTTACTCTGTACGTGTAACGGTACAAGGCTTCGCTAGGCATTCGCTAGGGTCTTCTGGGTGATTGCTCTGGCGTTTTAGCAGTTGCTGGGCTAATGTGGGAGGTTGATAGGGTGATGTTCTGGGAGGTTTTGTTGGACATCGCATGATGTTCAGCCCTGCGTGATTGATAGAGCATTGCAGTTTCAAGCCTGATGTCTTAACCCTCTCATCGCATTCGGGTCTGTTTTGACACGGAAAAGGTAGATAAAAATTTCTGAAAATTCCATGGTTTACATGGGTAATTCTCGCATTATATGTTCTTATAAATTTTAGATAATGATATATTCAGATAAAATGTATCATACATATTGATTAAAAAAAAAAAAAAAAAAAAAAAAAATATATATATATATATATATATATATATATATATATATATATAATTTGGGACATTTAGTAAAATTCATTAAAATCAAGAATCTGTGATTTGTTAATTCTATTTAAACTTTTTTTTAACTGACAATAGTACAAAGAAAAGTTGTCCAATGTTTTCACTGACCAACATAATTGTATTTTGTAAATATGAACAAATTTTGATTTTGATGGCTGCAACACACCCCAAAAGAGTTGGGAAAGAGACAAAATAAAAGTGAAAAGATTATCCAAATTAGATTATCCAACTCTTTTGAAACAGTCCACAATGAGCAGGTGAATTGGTAATAGTTGAGGGTATCATGTTTGGGTGTTAAAAGTGCTTCTCAGTCTTTTTAAGCAAAGATGGGTCATGGCTCATCACTTTGTGCCAAATATCATGAGAGAATTGTCAAACAATTAAAAAAATCACATGTCTCGATGCAAGATTGCAAAGAATTTATGCCTTTCATCATCTTCCATACATAATATTGTTACAAGATTCAGGGAATCCAGAGAAATCTCAGTCTGTGTTGGGTAAGGCAGGAGACCTCTGTTGAATGTGCGTGACCTTTGAGCCCTCAGATGGCATTGCACAAGATACCATCATGCTAATCCATTAAATACAGCCACATATGCTCAGGAGTAATTTGGAAAACCATTTTCACTGAACACAGTCTGACTCTGCATTAAGAAATGCCACTTGAATCTCTGTTACGAGAGGAGAAAGCTTTACATCAGTTCTATGTGGAGATGCCGGCGAGTTCTCTGGGCCTGAGCTCATCTCAGACGGTCTAGAAGACAGTGGGAATGTGTGCTGTGGTCAGATGAGTCCATGTTTCAGCTTGTTTTTGGGAGAAAATGGACATCGAGTTCTCAGTCCCAAAGACGAAAGGGACCAACCAGACTTTCACCAGCAACAGGTGCAAAAGCAAACATCTGTGCTGGTATTGAGGTGCATCATTGCAAACGGTATGGGTAACTTGCATTATTGTGAAGGTACCATTGACATAGAGGCATGTATTTGGATCGTACAGAGACAAAAACTGCAATCAAGATGACATCTTTCCTGGGAAGCAAGACAATGCCAAGCCTCATTCTGCACATGCTAAAACTGAGTGGTTTCTAGACACTCTGCACCACAGAAGGGATGTTCCTCCTGTTTACTGCAGTCCAGATGTGTCTCTTATGGAAAATGTATGACCCATCATGAAAAGGAGAATCAGGCAACGATGACCACAGACTGTTGAGCGGCTGTCTCGTATCAGACAAGATTGGGCAAATATTCCACTAGCAAAACTCCAACAATTAGTATCCTCAACTCCCAAATGATTAAAAAGTGTAATTAAAAGGAAAGGTGAAGTGACACAGTGGTAAACATGTCTCTGTCCCAACTTTTTTGGGGTGTGTTGCAGACATCAAAATCAAAATTTGTTCATATTTACAAAATACAAATATGTTGGTCAGTGAAAACATTGGAAAACTTTTCTTTGTACTTTTGTCAGTTAAAAAAGTTTAAATAGAATTAACAAATCACAGATTCTTGATTTTAATGCATTTTACAAAATGTTCCAACTTTTTCTGATTTGGGATTGTATCTATATTTTAGTCTTGTATCACTCTTGTACAATTTTAAACTTTAAAGAAACTCTACATTTTTAAAAATAAGAAGGTAGTCAATTTAATAATAGCATGGTAAAAACAGTAACATTCTCAACTTTAAAAATTTTCACAAAAATGCACATTCATTCATTAATGAAAAGTACTGATCAGATACAATATGGTGTATTTGAAAAATATATGAGCTGCCTCTGACTAAAGATTGTTCTAATCAACTTGTAGTCGTTTATTTAAGCCATTATTCAACTAATCACACGTTTATATTAATCTAGTTACTTAAATATATATATTATATAGGTGTAATATAGTCTATTCCGCACTCAAGCACACACATAAAGCTTGCCGCAAATCACTGGCAAAAGTTATGAATGTGTTGAAAAAAAAAATAGCAAAGAGTTATTTTAAATATGTATTAATAAACTAGTGTTTTCTACAGTGGCTGAGAGAGCTCATCGCGCTGCAACTGAAGAAAACACATGCAAATAGAAAAACACCAGCAAATTAAGAAGATATCTTCATCAGTTTCACAACACACGTGTGCTCCAAACACTCACAACACAACCAAATACAGAAATGCGCTGTAAATAACACAGACCACAACGGAAATGTTTCCAGTGGACCCCAATAAGTGACGAACCCGGCTGGGACGTGCTTACAGCTCAAAAGTCAACTTTATTTTATTTTAATTTATTTCTTTGAACCTTTTTTTTTTTTTTTGCAAAACATACAGAGATGACATGTTTATGACATACAACTTTGTATACAATATACAAAATGTATTAACATGTTCAATGCCATCAGAATACAAATGAGAAGAGAACAATGAGCTGAAAAACTAAAATAAATTAAAAAAATAAAAAGACAGAGAAAAATAACATGAGGGACATTGTACATCAGTTACATTGTACACATTTTGTCATGTTATGTTTACATTTTCATAAAGAAAAGTTTCATAAGAAGTGTTAGCTAATGCAGGGTCCAAAGTTTCAAAGTTGAGACACTCACATACAGGTATATAACACATATTTTAAGTTTTTTATAATTTATAAATTTATATTTAAAATACACTTTTTTTTTGGAAAACTCATCTCTTCCGTGAGCACTTAACATAGAAAAAAAAAAAGAAAAAAAAAAAAAAAAGATTTCTTTTTCTTGAAATCTTCGCTTGTCTGGTTTATGCTACTCTGAGCAATGTTTGAACTTTGTATTCTGAGCACTTCTTGCGTTGTTTTTGCCTCTCCATGATGACTCGCTTGGTTTAATCCTCAAATGTAAGTTGCTTTGGATAAAAGCGTCTGCTAAATTACTAAATGTAAATGTAAATGTAAAAGCTTTTTTGTAAAAAAAAAATAAATAAATAAAAAAAAAATTTTATTTGCAACCGTTATATTAGCAGCATTAATAAGATATTAAGAAGAACAGCTATTCAGCTGATGGACACCGTGCTGCATTGGCATGGGAACATCCCAGGTGAAAATAATGAGGAAATTACTTTGTCTTTCATTGCTCCCTTCACCAAGTGCGTTCCAAACGGCTATATAATACACTAGTTCCCTGCACAGTGCAAAGTGCCCACTTCAAGGGCTCTGCCGTCTGCCCTTCGAAGGGAGCAGGGCATCGGGATGCTCACAAGCTATAAGCACATCCCAGCCGGGTTCGTCACTTTTTGGGCTCACCTGGAAACGTTTCCGTTGTGGTCTGTGTTATTTGCAGTGCGTTTCTGTATTTGGTTGTGTTGTGAACTTTTGCTGCGCGTTTCTGTATTTGGTTGTGTTGTGAGTGTTTGGAGCACACATGTGTTGTGAAACTGATGAAGATGTTTTCTTAATTTGCGGGTGTTTTTTTTCTATTTGCATGTGTTTTCTTCAGTTGCAGCGCGTTGAGCTCTCTCGGCCACCGTAGTTTTCTGAGTCAGTGTTGGCTGCAAAGATGAAGTTGACGTTGCTGACTCACCATCTTCACAGTATAGTGAAATATTAAGTCATGATTGTTTAAAAAGCTTACGTCCCACCAGGTCCAAAAGCATCCAGGAATGCAAAAAGTATATACATTACATTATATATTACAAGGGTCATCCTAAAAATTTGTCACGCACAAAAACCTTGTACACTGAGTCTGATGCGTATTAATCTTATAGAGATTCAAAAAGTTTGATGCTTTACTAGTGATACTGGAGCCAAATATTAAAAACAAGACCAGCAATTTCCATGAAACAATTGATCCTGAAGAGGATTTTGGCATTCGCTTGTACGGTGGCTCTGAATTGTAAAAACACCTCTCAAGATGTTTGCTACGGATGCGAAAAACGCACAAAATTGAACCCGATCCAAAACGTTTTTGACAGACAAAACGTCATATGAGGTTAGGTCATATTTATTTATTAACATGCGAACATTTCTGACTCAGTGTGCAAAGACCTTTAGTAACACCTCAAGTAATCCTTTTTTTTGGACTCTTTATCAGTCTATGACATTATAGTTTCCACTTCCAGTCCATCTCACCTGCTCGCGCTCTGAAGTTTTCCTCAGTTTGTAGATGAACTCTCCTATAGCCACGAACACGGACAGCACCAGCCCAGATGCCAACACGATGAAGATGCCACCCAGGTTCTGGATGCCCATGGGCCCGGTCTCATAGCGCTCGTCCTCCAGACAGTTGCTGTCGCTCCACCACTTCTCCTTCAGCATGTGCAGACGGCCATCTTCCAGGATACCCAGGATAGCGATCGTGATTTTATCCCTGTATGGCGAGCCTGGAATCAAGTCATTCAGAAATCAGAATTAGCGCTGCACGATTAACCGCAATTTCCACTTTAAACCGATTTGGCTTATCAGGATTTTGAAATCTCAAAGGCTGCGATTGTTTTTTATGCACAGCTTGTCTCTTAAACACTGCTCCATCTGAAAGCACTGCGAGTTTGAGTCACTTATAGTGTGCATTTGAAGAATCATTTATGAACCTCCTGTCCAACAAAAGACAACATTTAATAACATGCTTTACTCCAAACTCACTTCATAACGACAGATGAGCATCCTTCTGTTATATGATGTGGGTTCTTACACACAATAAGGCAGTCGTGTATTTATAAGTCATGTTTAATCTACAATCAAGGCGTTTAAATCTTATGTTTATTCAGCTACAGCGATGATGCCTGATTGGGATTTCCTGGGATGATGTGTGTTATTGTACTTCTGCGGAGGGGTATATTTGGCGTGTCTGCGTGAGAGCGCCCTCTGGCGTTCAGATGAAGCAGCATTTACTACTGATCAGCCGCACTGCACTGACGAGCTGCGCATAAAATAATCGCAAATCACTTTGCGGTTTCGTTGCAATTAATTGTGCAGCCCTAATCAGAATCTACATTGGAATATCAAGTACTGAGAAAACAGCAATTAAACAAGAATGCTTTAACATTCTGACACCAATTCCATGCTTAAAAGAAGAGGCATTTCAACAATGCGTTAAACACACACACACACACACACACACACACACACACACACACACACACACACACACACACACACGCACACTGTGTAACCCACTCTATTTCATGCTCAGTTTTTAATGAATACTGTGTAAAGTTCCAGTCACACTAGGCTTTAGGCATGTAAAATTACTTTAACACGGCAAACTATGTAGCTTTTAAGTCTTATGAATTCAGCTAAGAGTTCAGTTTGTGATATTTACATCATCTACTGATCCAATGTCTTGCTTTGCATATTCACAGGTCAGATCCACCAAACTTCAATTTTTGATTCACAGGCATTACTTTAACAATGTGAAAGACATGAAAACAATCCAGTCATTTATAACAAACTTGAATGAAGTTCAGTCCTGAAATTAAATGTCATTAGGTTCAGAAACATAAGGATGTCTCTTAGAGGTTTTGTCAGATTTAGCTCACTTCTGGGTTCAAATTTGTCCCCAAAATATGTCTATATATAGGTATATCTCTCCTTAAAATATAAATCAAACTACACACACTAATTCTTCCACCAATAAATATATTCCTAATCGCGTAGACTAGAAAGTAGAGTCACGGTCAAAGGTCAGCACACATTAGCATATTATAACCATTTATTTTGTGGCTCATCCGCATTCAGAATCAAAACAGTTTGTGTAGTAACGGTGGTTTTACCTTTCGGGGTGCCGATGCCGTAACCTTTGCTGTCGATGATGCCGCCGACCTGCGTGAGGTTGCAGTTTCTGCGCGTTACGTACTCAATGGTGGTGGACTCCATAAGCAGGGCGTAGTCGGACTTTAACACTCTCTGAATCCCGTCTTCAATGGATTTGACAAACGATGTGCTCTGTCTGCTACTCATGAAAGCCCACATCTTCTCAAATGTTGACACTCTTGATTTCTGAAAGAGATGCATCTATTTTTCAGCATGTGTTGGCATCAAGGGCGTAGGTTTAGGGGGGGACGCTGGGTACTAGTCCCAATCAATATTTTGAGATGACAAATTTGTCCCCACCAATATTTAGCAAGCTCCTTTGAACTGTCAGTTTGATATTTGCGCTGCATTTGGATCGATTCCAACGGCCAGGACGACGACAGTACAAGATACGCCGTAATTTGATTGGCGGCGGGGTATCTTACAGGCAGGCTACACGCGCGGGCCGGGACTACTTTTTGTGCTTGCACTCACTGGCAGCGAGCGGGTGGTGTGTGCGTGTGTGCGCGCGTGACGACGCCGATGGTAAGTTACCAGGGCTGTCTCTCTGCCTGCCATATACAAAGGCCAGAGTAAAACATTTTAATATTCCGTTTTTTGCCCCTTTTTGTACTTTGTAGATCAGCTATGTCACCCAAGAAGAAGAAAGGGGACATACGAAGCTTTTTCATAAAGCAGAGTGTAAGTAGGCAAAAATAACTAGCCACACAAATAACTAGCAGTAGCAGTGACTGACCAGGCTTTCAAATGCAGATTCTACTGTGGAAAATAGTATTAAGTGGTGATCCTGGTTACCCAGGATAATGTTACAGTTAAACCTAGCTTCTGCAATCTTTCAAGGTTAGGAGCATTAATTAGGGGTGTGGAGCACGGATAGACTCATAGAAGTCGCGCTATCATGATAGAATGCTACGAAGTCAATGAATGTTAATTAGCCTACCTTAACTTAGAATCTTGCAGTCATAAACAATGGATCATCTGAGACATTTTTCGTTTCTACATTCTGTTTATGTAATGTATTTGTGAAGGTAGCCTACTTGCTAGACACATGTGCTGGAAAAACATGTTGGCAATGTTAAAAAGGCGAAAGTTAACACTGTTGGTTATTCAAATATAATGAATCATTACTTGATTGATAATATCCAAATAACAATATCTGGTAGGAGGGTTAAACTTGCTAGCTATAGGATAGACTACAAAATTAATTTACCATTTTGTATGCAGGAAAGACCACATCAAACCACAACAGATTTACATTTATTCATTTAGCAGACACTTTTTATCCAAAGCGACTTACAATTGAGAACAATAGAAGCAGTAAACCTAGGATAACAATATGCAAGTTTTATGACCCTTCCCAGTTTAATCTAATGGACTTTTTTTTTTAAGAATAGAATGGGGGGAAGGGGGGGGGGGATGGATGTCCCCACCAAAGCTGAGACCAAACCTACGCCCATGGTTGGCATTTTGGGAAATCACTCTGGTTTGTTGGTCAGTACGACACTATTGCATTCATTAGTGATGCTTATAGCTGAACTGAACTCATTTCATTATTGAATGAACTTTCCACAGTTATTGAACTGAACTGAATCAACACTGAACTGACTTGAGCTGAAAAATGACACTATTGTCCCTTTAGAGCAAACATTTAATTTGTCTAATATTTGATTCATTACTGTGAAGCTGCTTTGAAAGAATATTTTTAATCTCCCAATTGCAACTTTATATCACGCAAATATTAAGCATTTTATTGTAGCCAATAAAAACTTGTTTCCACCACAGAATAAAACATTTTAAAAGATAATTGTGACATTTTATCTCAAAATTGTGACTTTATATCACGCAATTCTGACTTTATAACTCGTAATTTCGACTTTATATCACTATCATAATTGTGAATACATCACACAATTCCTATAAAATGTCAGAATTGCGAATTTAAAAAGTCACAGTTACCTTTTTTATTTATTTTTTATTCTGTAGTGGAAACAAGCTTTCATAGTACTCCATCTAAACCTAACCAATAGTGTAAAAAAAAGCAAACATGATTAAAAATAAATAATTTGCTAAAGCTACCATGTCATTTTAGCTTTTAGCATTTAAGTCTTTTAACCGTTTTCACGTGATTCGTACCGTCGCATCACGAGTGCACTGCTGTATCAGGAGAACGACTGAGCAAGTTTACTACATTAGAAAAGCCACACATATGGAGCTAGTTATGAGAGATGCAAACGCCAATATGTATTATTTTACAAAACATTCGCTCTAGTAAAATTGTTTTGAGGTCATAACATAATATTGTGCATCAAAAAAGTTCTTCCATTATTGATAATTTGCTAGTTAATAGAATACAATTTGCTAGTTCTCTTACGAGAGTATCTCTCGTACTGCGTAATATCTTACGCTATGGGGAAAACCTCTTTTCCACGAGATATTGAAGCCAAAAATTATCCTTTAATTTTGATTAATGTAAAACGCTGTGCGGCAGCGTGCAGACATAGGCAAGACGGCTCGCGCGCCTATTGGCTGCCCTGCGGCAACAGCAGCAAGCCTATCGAGAGAGGCCCTGCGTGACGTGACATCCAATGGGGGTGCTTCGCGCCCATTTCGTCGCCTCCCGCCAGAATAGGCGTGGCCTTGGCCTATAAATACGCTCGACAGGCTGATACAAACCGATTTTCATCTCTTCAGCGAAGCACTACTGCATCGCTGGATCCGGAGTGAAAAGCCGCGCCGTCTGATAGTAAGCCTCCGCTTCCGCGCGCCGCCGCTTCCGCCATTAATGACGACGAGATAGCTGCATCTGTAGAGGAGGCCAGCTGCTATATCCCCGCGTTGGACAGTGAGGATTGGGCGAGCTCTGTGGATCTCCCCCTTCTGCCCGCGAGTCGTCAGGGAAACGGGCCAGCATCAAAACCGCGGCTAGCTTTCTTTACGTTATAAGAAAGCTACCCCGCCCCCCGTGGGCATGCGTCACCAGCGAAATGAGGAAAGAGTGTATTTTTTGTCCCGCCGAGGCCGGACCAATATCCATTTCTCAAACATTTCTCAGCTCCTCTTAGTTTGAGCAGCTGAAAATGTCAATATTGCAGCAATGAGCCTGTTGTATAACACGCACGCCTGCAAACATACGCCAACACACACAAAACTGTGATGACGCTCTATTATGTGCTCGAGCTATTTTAAGCTTTTGTCGTTTCCCCCTGTGGCTCAGTGGCGAAACCTACAGCCATCGCACGGGAGACCCGTGTTCGATCCCAGCTCTCGCAGCAGATAAAATTTAGTCTCGCCGCGGCCAGACTTGCACTGAAACTTTTCGCTCGTTCAGTTCCAAGAAAACGTGACTGTTCCAGTGTACTTTGCAGTAAACAAGCCGGTACCATGGCCCGCTTGCCTGCACACAAATGCTGTTTCCACGGCGACCCAGAAAAATCATATAAGCAATGTATTTTCTGGTATTCCGTCCACAGCCGTTGGTGTTATGAGTGTAATAAAAATGCCCACAGCCCAGTGTTCATTTCTACACACAAACACAGCCCGCCACAGTGCAGGGCTCGCACATATGAAATCGACTCATGTCAATTGTGCATTAAATGCAGTGAATGTGCCCGCAACCCAATGCCCACAAACACTACACACTGCATGTGCCACGTTTTCTGTAAAACGAAACCAACACACATACAGTCAGCTAAGACCCACGGTGTTTAAGTCTCGCCGCGGACAGACTCCACCGAAACCTCTCGCTCGTTCAGTTCCAAACAATGTGACTGTTCCAGTGTATTTCGCAGTATCAAAGCCGGTCCCACATCCCGCTTGCCTGCACATTAACGCCATTTTTTCGGCGACCCAGATAAATCCAATAAAGAGTGTATTTTCTGGTGTCCCGGCCATAGCCGATGGTGTTATGAGTGTTGTAAGAATGCCCACGTCACAGTGCCCATTCCCACACGCAGACACAGCCCGCCACAGTTCAGGGCTAGCACAAATAAAATCGACTCATGTCGATTGTGCAAACGTAGTGAATATGCCCACGACACAGTGCCCACAAATGGGACACAGTGCGTGTCCCACGGTTTCTGTAAAAACGAAACCAACACATATTCAGTCAGCGCAAGCCGACGGTGTTTTCACTGCAGTAAATGTGCCCGCTGTCCCGCCCCCACATTCACTCACAGACACGCTGAACCCTAAGGGGTTTGTCCCGCTCGTTCTCTCTCCACAATTTGTCATAGAGAAAGCGAGTGCAAACAGGCTGCCCGCCATGATCGGCGCGCACCCCGCCTCACACACTTTAAACACAGTGTTCATGTCTCAGCACACCGAAGCTCTGCAGCCGCCGCTGTGCCGCGGCCAGAGCCCGGATATCATTCTGCCTCTAGCTATCCACGCGAATGCATGGGCAATGCTTCCCGGGGTATCAGAATGGGTGTTGAACACTATAAAGAGAGGCTATTCGCTACAGTTCGCTCGACGTCCCCGCCGTTGCACGACGCGTGTCGAAACCACGGTGGACAACGAAGTATCTCATCTACTTCGAACCGAAATAGCGAAACTACTGAGCAAAGGGGCCATAGAAACTTTATCTCAGGCTCAGAGCGAAGGGGGTGTATACAGCAGATATTTTCTGGTACCGAAAAAAGACGGGGGTCTCAGACCCATTCTAGATCTGCGACAATTGAACAAAGCGCTTCTGAAACGCAAGTTCAAAATGCTGACAACCAGCAAAATCCTCGCGCACGTGCGCCAGGGAGACTGGTTCATGTCAATATATCTGAAAGACGCCTATTTCCAAATACAGATTGCGTCACGTCACAGGCAATTCTTGAGATTCGCCTTCGAGGGCCAGGCATATCAATACACAGTCCTACCGTTCGGCCTGTCCCCAGCACCCCGTATATTCACGAAGTGCATGGACGCGGCTCTCGCACCCCTGAGACTTCAGGGCATGCAAATTTTGAACTACTTGGACGACTGGTTGATTCTAGCTCGATCACGATCAGAGCTCATAGAACACAAGACCGCATTACTCGAGCATCTCGAGAATCTGGGTCTCACAGTCAATTGGGTGAAGAGTTCGCTGTCTCCCAGCCAGAGTATCTCTTTTCTGGGAACAGTGATGGACTTGCTGTCTATGACAGCACGTCTGTCGCCGGAGCGAGGACTGAACATTCAGCGCGCCGTGAAATCCTTCCGCCGCGGCTCTATAGTCCCGATCAAACGGTTTCAGAAAATGCTGGGCCTCATGGCCTCAGCATCCTCAGTACTTCAGCTGGGCCTGCTTCGCATGCGCCCACTGCAGTTATGGCTAAAAGCACGAGTTCCGCCCGGGGCTTGGGCCGCTGGTCTGTTTCGCCTCAGGGTCGACAGGAAATGCGTCTCGGCTCTGAAACCTTGGAAAAAAGCCGACTGGTACCAGTCAGGCGTGAGTCTGGGGACTCCCTCGAGTGTGATGGTGGTGTCCACGGACGCCTCCACCTCGGGATGGGGAGCGCTGCTCGAGGGCAGACCGTTCTTTGGCCAGTGGTCAGAATGGGAGAAGCTCCTACACATAAACTGTCTAGAAATGCTGGCAGTAGACAACGCGCTAAGGCGCTTTTGTCCCCAGATAAAAGGCCGCCACGTCTTAGTCCGGTCGGACAACATGTCAGTGGTGGCGTACATAAATCACCAGGGCTGCGTCAGGTCCCGAAGCCTTTACAGGCTGACGAAACGCCTCCTGGACTGGGCTCAGCACAACCTGCTTTCACTGAAAGCAGCGCATGTGCCTGGTCACCTGAATCTGGGACCAGACAGACTGTCCAGAAACAATGTCCCAGCAGGGGAATGGTCGCTGCACCCGCAGGCGATCCAACTGCTGTGGGAGACATTCGGCAGAGCGCAGGTGGACCTGTTCGCGTCCCAGGAAAACGCTCACTGTCCGAACTTTTTCTCCAAGAGCAGGGATGCGCTGGCCCACGTAAGGCCCCGACGCCCACTCTATGCTTTTCCCCCCGTCTCGCTCCTGCCTCAAGTTTGGAACGAATCAGGGAAAAAGGATGCCCAGTGCTGCTCGTGGCTCCGCTATGGACGAACCAAACCTGGTTCCCAGTCCTGATGCAGCTGACCAGCACTGCCCCGTGGCTGATACCGGTGAGGAGAGACCTCCTCTCTAAGCCAAAGGGCTCGATTTAGCATCCTCGCCCGGAGTTATGGTCCCTACATGTGTGGGCCATCAACGGGTACCTGCTAACCTCCCGGAGGGAGTGTTAAACACGATCACGCAGGCTAGGGCCCCGTCTACTAGACTGCTCTACTCCTCGAAATGGTCAGTGTTCTCTACCTGGTGTCAAGCTCAGGGCTTTTCACCCGTAGACTGCGGGGTTACGGACGTGCTCTCCTTCCTTCAGGAGCTGCTGGATAAGGGTAGAACCCCGTCCACGCTCAAAGTATACGTGGCGGCCATAACGGCGTTTGCAAAACTGACGTCTAGCCAGTCATTGGGGAAAAACGACCTCGTCGTGCGATTCCTCAGGGGAGCTCGGAGGCTGAATCCTTCCAGACCTCCCTCAGTCCCTATGTGGGACCTTTCTACGGTTCTGGAAGCCCTGAAAGGTGCCCCATTTGAGCCAATCCATTTGTCAGACATGAAGCACCTGTCTTTCAAAACGGTATTTCTTGTGGCTCTTGCTTCAATGAAGCGCGTGAGGGACTTACAAGCGCTTTCAGTAAGCGCGTCCTGTATGGAGTTTGGGCCTAATGACTCAAAAGTCATACTCAAACCAAGGCACGGGTACGTGCCAAAATCCCTCAACACACCGTTCAGGGCCCAGGTTATTTCCCTGTGCGCCCTCCCGGTGAACAATGAGGAGGCGGATGCTAATCTCCTTTGCCCCGTCAGGGCGCTGAGAGCTTATGTGTCCCGCTCGTCTGTCTTCAGGCAGACCGAGCAGCTCTTTGTTTTGTTTGGCGGACACTCCAAGGGACTGGCCACATCAAAACAGAGCCTATCCAGATGGATAGTCGATGCCATAGCGCTGGCTTACACTTCTAAGGGCCTGCAGTGGCCTTTGGGTGTCAGAGCGCACTCCACGAGAGGCGTGGCCTCTTCGTGGGCGTGGTCTAGTGGGATTTCCTTGCATGATATATGTATGGCGGCGGGCTGGGCCTCGCCGTCTACATTTATAAGGTTCTATAACCTAGAGGTTCCTGCCTTACAGGCCAAGCTGCTGTCGGTCTAGAATTCAGTACTATCTGTCCCGCTGCGCCGGCGCAGAATGCTGAGTTTTGATTGAGTATCGCTCACTGATCGATGGAACAGCTCCATGGGTGTTGAATAGCCCGTACTTTTGCCCAGTTCAGGCTGAACGCGTTCACCCTGTCTGCGGGATATACTGTTGACATAACTAGCTCCTATGGGATGCTATTTCATGGGGAATGATGCTGGTAGCCTCTCTTCTCCGACTCTCTGTGAGTCTACGGTGATTATGCACTATATGAGCCCCGGGCTACTGCCCTTGGGACTTTGGTGTCGGATCCCAGTACGCACGGCGTCTTACATTGTGTTCCCCATAGCGTAAGATATTACGCAGTACGAGAGATACTCTCGTAAGAGAACGTACTCGGTTACTAACGTAACCTCGGTTCTCTCTAGAGAGGGAACGAGTACTGCGTATCTTGCCGTGCATACAACAGCGCTGGTTCGCTTCAGCGATGAAAACCAGTTTGTATCAGCCTGTCGAGCGTATTTATAGGCCAAGGCCACGCCTATTCTGGCGGGAGGCGACGAAATGGGCGCGAAGCACCCCCATTGGATGTCACGTCACGCAGGGCCTCTCTCGATAGGCTTGCTGCTGTTGCCGCAGGGCAGCCAATAGGCGCGCGAGCCGTCTTGCCTATGTCTGCACGCTGCCGCACAGCGTTTTACATTAATCAAAATTAAAGGATAATTTTTGGCTTCAATATCTCGTGGAAAAGAGGTTTTCCCCATAGCGTAAGATATTACGCAGTACTCGTTCCCTCTCTAGAGAGAACCGAGGTTACGTTAGTAACCGAGTACGTTTTTTTACTGTTACAAGTGTTCATTTCAGCTGGGAAGTGCTGAGAATTGTATGTTTAAGTATGTTTTTGGGGGTTAATGTTGATGAATAGTGTGGTGGGACAGCAGTTCAAGATCCAGGCTAATATCTGAAAGGATGATGCAATACAACGAGAGATTGATGAGCTTCCACCTTCATGGCCTCGATTAAGACATTTATCTCATGCTACTCCAGGACTGAACTTTTAATACATGTGCTATGTGTTGCTTTGGATAAAAATGCTCGCTGATCAAGCAGAAACAATTTGCCCTGTGCTTATTTTGTGCAAAATAACCAACGCTGGCAAAACTGAATCTGCATGCTAATTTGAATCCACAATGTATCATATTGCATACTGTTATGTCCTTAAACTGAAATGATTTTATTCAACCTCCCTATGCAACACACTTACTTTGTATAAAATGACAAATTTACAAAATGTGTGTTGCTGTAACCGCAAAGAATAGAACAGAAAGTATTCAATGTCCAGTTGACAGCAACGTCCAGGACATGTTCCCGAGTCTCGTCTCCATTACAGGAACACTCTCCAGCTTCACACTACGCTGTGCTGGTGTTGGCGCTCTTCTCTTAACCTTGAGCACCTGTTATTGTTCCTCCCCCTTCAAACGCTATTTTCCCTGGTGTCTCTCAATATAATTGAAAGTGACTGGGAATTGGCTTCAACATTGGACTGCACAAGAATGAATAAGCGACTGGAGTGATACAGCTGACACTTCCTAGATTAAACAGTCACTGTGTACACTGGATTATGGCACTTATTATCCACAGCTGTGCTCGTTTTACTGTACGTGAACGCTAGCCTACTACCTCTGGATACTTTTCATTAGAAACTGCCAATTGTATTTTTTAAAAGAATATAGAATATACATTTTCCAAACAACAGTATGCTGCATGGTGTTCATTTCTTCACTCTGGTCAAGTCGAGCACGTTGCATTGTGGGATACGAGGTTGCAAAAGAGGCTCATTGGAAATATGTGACTCTACCTACATTTCTAAAAATACGTTGGCCCAGGTACATTTCACTGCACTTTTCATAAGGTATGTTCACTAGAGGAGTTATAAATAGCCACGTTTCCATCCGCTAAACTTTTGCAATATTTTCTAAATGTCAATAAAAAGCTATTGTGAAATGACAGCGTTTCCATTAACCGATGTTATGTGATTAAAACATTTTTTTTTTTTGACTTCAAGAGAAGTCATTCCAAAAATCATGGTGATGGTGAGATTAGATTTACTTTAAGTTTACTACAAAGTGTTTAGTTTACTAGACTAAAAGTGTTTTGAGGTCATCACATAGTAATTTGCAAAAAGAAAAGAAAAAAGTCTTTCATTATTGATAATTTTCCTCTGTAATCATAATGTGTGTGAAACAGAACATTAGTGTTAATTTCAGCTGAAAACTCCTGTGGAATGTGTCTGTGTGTGTGTGTGTGTGTAGGTATAGTTTTGCAGTTTGACAGAAATGTAGGCAAAGCCATGCATTTCAAATGAGCCTGAGTTGGGTTTTCTTCGTAGTGTGTGTGTGTGTGTGTGTGTGTGTGTGTGTGTGTGTGTGTGTGTGTGTGTGTGTGTGTGTGTGTGTGTGTGTGTGTGTGTGTGTGTGTGTGTGTGTGTGTGTGTGTGTGTGTGTGTGCAGTTTGCGGTCTCAAAATAATGAAACTTTAACATCACGATTAGCACTCGGTTTAAATGGCATTTCATGGTTTTTTAAAGGAGGTCACGTAAGAAACCGTAGCTAATCACGGATAATTGTTGGCTCAATTCCATGAAACATTTAAAGTGACCCAGGAAAATTAACAAGTGTGAGCGCTCTTTGATTACTCTTGATAAAACGTTAAATTAACATTTGTCGTTCCAGGTCTGCTCGCTGAAATAATACCACAGCTGAAGTTTCAGAAAACTAGCAGAACTGAAAGTGTTCGGGTTGATATTTTAATTGCAAACACCTGTTTTTTGTAATCTTCATTCTATTGTACTTCAGGAGACAAAAAGGACACATAATCAAAGGAACGTTGCAAACTAAATGTCAAAGCAAGGCTTTGGAAGTGTAAAAATAGTATTCATAGAAATTTAAGATAGCAATTTTGAATTCAAACATAAATCAAAACAAAAAATGCAAATGTATGTTTTGGGACACGGTTATTAATAGAAATAGAAAATATTACGACATCAGCAGAACCCATGAAAGCAGCCTATATTTTGAATGAATATTTGAATATGCAATCACTGGTTTAATTTTGTGTCACTCAGAAACCTGATATATTTTTATATATTTTTCTCTGCTCGGCTCTGCAACATCTGAGAGCCAAAACTCAAAGCTGTACAAAAGTAAAACCCTGCAGGCAAAAGTTGAAACTTTCAGAATAATAATAATAAAAAAATTATTATGAAGGAACACTTCAAACATGGAAGAGAAGTGATAGCACAGGAGCGTTTGCTTTTACAGTGGGAATTAAGATCTAACTGGAAAAGCTTAAAAAATGCTTTTGTGAAATTGTATTGATTTTCTCTCTCTCTCTCTCTCTCTCTCTCTCTCTCTCTCTCTCTCTCTCTGTCTCTCTCTCTCTCTCTCTCTCCCTCTCTCTCTCTCTCTCTCTGTCTCTCTCTCTCTGTCTCTGTCTCTCTCTGTCTCTCTCTCTCTCTCTCTCTGTCTCTCTCTCTC
>NW_027508722.1:0-302500 GCF_051911475.1 Siphateles boraxobius | reverse complement strand
CCAGCTGACAGATTCCCAGCATTACGTTGAAGCTCAACATCTGCTTATCGCAGAGTAAAAGTAGCGAAGGCAAAGTTGCTAAACTGTGTTCGTCTGTGGGCTATTCTCCACGGGTTTGCTTCAGAGTCATGTTAATTATGATGACCTGCTTTTCCCTGTCCTGCTATTTCCTTCACAAGCACTGAAACACATCGTCCCGGTCGAACTCAGAGCATTTCCCGATGAGAATAATTACCTGCACTTAACATTCCCACCTTCTCCCGGAGAAGAGGACAGCGCCACAGGCTAGTGCTCAGTATTCACACTCATACTTCCACTCTTCACTAAAGCAATAATGTTTTAAACAATAGCATGGAGAAGAAATAAAGATATGTGCAAGATTAGGAGAACTGAGCAAACTGATAAAGCACAGCAGTCTCCAGATGAACATTTGTGCAGTCAGTCAGTGGTAAAGAAAGAAAGACGGTTAAAGCTTGTTTAGCTGGTCATGCGTAACTAGCCGAACGCCTTGCGCAGGCTTTAGGACTTGCAAAAACAGGCCATTTTTCATGTAATAATCTGCATTTTGCACAATGAAACATCCGTTTTTGTTGAGCGGGCTTGTGTAACCTGAATAATTTTTGGACAGACATGAAAAATGTTTTTCTCAGTTGAGCTGAACCGCTGTGCGCTAGCGTGAAGGAGCTTCCCGTCGACTGATGTTAGACGAGAAATGACAACGAAGAAGAGAATTAAGACAAACACTGTCTGGTATTTTCTGACATGTGGAAACATTTATTTTGTACGCACGCCAAATTGTTTAGTGTCTGATTTTATTTGTTCTCATTTGCTATCTGTTGTCTTAGTCTAGATACAATAATATTGGATTTCCTTTTTGGGTTATCCTTCCCAGATGAATATTTTATTGATGTTACTTTGCGTTTCATTATGAATCTCAAATGTTTTTCCAAAAAAAAACTTTAAAATATGACAGATAACCACCTTAGGATAGTTTCAGATGTCTTGAGTTTAATTCAGTCTCTATTTACTTTTCATTTCATCTCATTGCTGTCTAGAAGAAACAGTTTTATGAAAATAACATAAAAACTAGGATAAACATAAAGAAAATTAGGATGAATTAGCACTTTCTTTTCTCAGATGTCAAATATTAAATACTGATTTTGTATATTGTCTTTACTGTTAGTTTTAGTTTTTCCCTAGTGAAAAAACCTATACCAAAATTATATATATATTTATATTATATATACTATATTTCATACTAAGCATTCTACAAACCCATTAAGATATTTACTGGAATATTGCTTGAGACTTACTGATATAAATATTATAATTACACTTAATTTGGAGTACTTCTTTGTTGCACAATGCACATTTCTTAATATTAAGGCTAAATGTGTTTTAATTTCACTGTTAGTAAGGCTATTATGATCTCTGTATAATATCAGTCTTTAAATACAAGCTATTTAAGTGTATCTAAAGTATACTTGCAATAGTTCCACTTTAGCACAATCAAATATAAGTGAGTATATCTTTAGTTAAGTCTTAACACTATTTCTGGATAACTAAAGTGTATTATGTAAAAAATGTGTTGTTCCAATTTAGCAGAGTTTAAGTATATCAGTTTAGAGTACCAGAAGTACAACTGCAGGGTACAGTATTTAAATCAAGCACATACATATCTAAATTTATTTGTAGTATACTTAGCATAACATAATGTATTTCAAGTACATTTTGGTATATTTGTTTTTGGTAACACTTTAGTTTAGGGTTCAATTCACACTATGAACTAGTTGTTTATTAGTTCTCATAAAGCACATAATTAAGGCCTTATTCCACATGATCACATTCTACATCCCTTAATTCTACAATTACTAAACTTAACTACCTTACTAACTATTAATAAGCAGTAATTAGATGTTTATTGAGGCAAACATATTAGTTTATAGTTAGTTAATGAGAATTGGACCCAAAACTAAAGTGTGATCTCGTTTTTTTTTTTTTTTTCACTAGCTGTACCTCCTGTCTTAGTTTGCTGCAATAAAACTGAATTTCTATCTTCGGCACAAAAAGTTTTCTCTTAATTTTAACACCATCTAATACTAGTTGATGCTTTTACAGTTTTTAGACTCTAAATTGCTGCTAAAGTGTAAATCATCAATCATTCATGCAACCCTAGTGAGTAAACAAACACACACGGTACGTCACATGACTTTGAGAGTCAATAGAGAACTTCTATTGGCTCCAGACAACCAATACATGAAGTGTGTGTTTCAGACCAACAGGTATCGCATACATATCATATCAGTGGAGATTTCATGCGTACTGAAAAGTGCAGCAGATTTGCACTCCCCGTGAGTAAAGAATCGCCATGGGCACAGGAAGAGTCTTTTCTATTTGTCTCCTTACATGAGGTAAAACATTTCATTACTCCCTGGCATGCTTTATTATGCCGTTTGGTTTTGAGGGTATCATTTGCTAAAGTGTGCCTGTGAGGGGTGTGAAAACAGCTTCAACCCCTGCGTGTCTTTAATAGCTTCTTCCATTTAATTCTGTGAGGTGGCGCTCAGCACAGAGCCAAAGACAATATTTAAAATGGCATTAAGGGAAATAATATTTGAGAGAGAGAGAGAGAGAGAGAGAGAGAGAGAGAGAGAGAGAGAGAGAGAGAGAGAGAGAGAGAGAGAGAGAGAGAGAGAGAGAGTGAGAGAGAGAGAGAGAGAGAGAGAGAGAGAGAGAGAGAGAGAGAGAGAGAGATATAGAGAGAGAGGGAGAGAGAGAGATAGAGAGAGAGAGAGAGAGAGAGAGAGAGAGAGAGAGAGAGAGAGAGAGAGAGAGAGAGAGAGAGAGAGAGAGAGAGAGAGAGAGAGAGAGAGCCATTCCCTTTGGTGTTGGGTTGAGATAAAATCTCAGATTAGCACTTCTTATTCAAAAATGTTTCCATTCAAATAATAAAATACTGGAACCCCATGATTTTGGTTTCGTTGGCAATACTTGAAAGTTCTCAATGTATATCCAACAGCGAACTGAAATACAAAGTTTTTTCTGTCTGATAAAGAACTCCTGATATTACACACTTACTGGCACAAGAGAGCTGAGGTTTGTGTTCGTAGTTCTGCTGGTTGCAAGCAACAACTAATCTTTGCATTGCGAACAAATATGAATGATTCTTGAGACTCGGTTGATTCTATTGATGAATCAGATTCAATCCAGTTATTGGTTTGAATCAGTCTAAAGATTCACTCACTGAATCTGCAGAAGCAGTACTTCACTGATTTGCTGATCAGGGGTGTGTGTCCCGTACAACGACGTAACTCGATCCTTCACTACTATAGTACGATGCGTCATTGAAGAAAATTGAAGAAACCATATTGTCGCAAATTGGTCGTTCAACCATGTTGGTTAATGATGTCACGCATGTGTGGGGTAATAACTTATTTTAATGAATCTCTATTTCTCATTTTTCTCAGTTATGTTTGCTTTATTTCCAGATTCAATCATAGACTCGATCTTCCGTACTAGAGCACGTTTTGATTATTCAAAAACGACGCCTTAAATCTCTTGGCAAAGTAAAAGACGTAAATGACATTTGTACGTATTCTAAATAAAAGACACAGATTGTACTGAATGTCAGTTTGCTTCTGTTGCTCAAGATCAGGATCTATTGAGTCCACATGTCATGAAAACTAGAAACTCTGCTTCTAACCACAGGTCGAGATCTGTCATTTCAAACACACACATTTGCGATGCTGTTTGCGAATGTTCGTTGGAACGATGGTTTCGGGAAACACACTCCTGTACATGACCAACAGAAAATAATCAGAGAAGTGTTACTGTCTTTACCACTGACTGACTGCTCATTTTATTAGAGTTTGCTGTAGTAGATTACCGGTCCACTATGAAAAGTGGATGTTGTCTGATTTAACGTCTCTTTTCTTACTCTTCCCCTGACAGCAACTGCCTACACTCGTCTACATACAAGGCTAAGTCATTGGCATCTCAAAAAAGCCTATATTAATTTCCCTATGATTCCCATCCTCGTGTCCCTCTGAAGCTGCACGTCAGCCATGGTGAACGACTGAAACGCTATATTGAGACATGCAATAAACAAGAACCAGACGAACCACAGAGACGTCCCACTGTGCCTGTGCCACCATTGAAGCAGTCTTCTGTCGACTGTCATCCCAACCTCAAACTCACAATCCTGAAGGTCTCTGAGTGTCAGCAAACAAACGCTGCTGTTATCCCTCTAACCTGCCAGTGAGTGTGACAGATGTTTGACACCCCTCATCCCGCCTCACTGACAAGCAAGACGAATACTCCCTCCTCCTGTCAGAAGAGTCTGAACTCTATGGTTTTGACAGGTAAAGGGTGGAAGACAGTCATATCGAGCTGTTGTCAGGGTTTTTGGCTTGTTTGGAAAGTGTGTTGAGATTGCAGAAGAAGAAGCGTACCTTGCTGCATGAGGGAGCCCACGCCAAACCAGAAGCTGTTGAGGAGCGTGAAGTTGTTCTCCACCACATCGGAGCCTGGGTTACACGGATGGGCGTCATACCACTCGTATGGGCTGAACCTGAAGCGAGAACCAGAGAGAGTCAGAGTGAAGAACCAGAGTGTTGTTTATGTGTCTATGTGGTGTTTTTAATGTGCTTTAAGACAAACCATGTGTAAATTCATAAGTCGACAGCATTGCTGAGTATTTTCTCCTTAAAACTAGAGTGAACCAAAGACAATGTCATGTTGGTGATCAAAGATGAGTTTTTAAGGGATACATTTATTGACTACAGGGGGACTTTAAGAAATTTGACTGTAAAATCTTAAATGATAAAATAATTTGCGCTACAAACCAGTGTGTTAATAATTATGATAGTAAATGTAATTATTTTGATAAACCAGTTTGCAATATCAAGCAGCATAACAGACCGTTAAAGTCCCCCTGTCGTGAAAATCCAGCTTTTAATGTTGTTTATGTGTCTATGTGGTGTTTTTAATATGCTTTAAGACAAACTATGTGTAAATTCATAAGTCGACAGCATTGCTGAGTATTTTATCCTTAAAACTGCAGTGAACCAAAGACAGTCTCAAAAACACGGTTTGAAATCGCTGGTGTTTCTGACGTCACAAACTACCTTGTAACCAATCAGATCAACGTGTGATCGCCAACGAGTGGATCTCTGAGTGAGTGAATGAGTGAGTGGAGGCGGGGCTCATTTGCATATTCATAGAACCCCGCGGGGTATACTATATGAGGCAAGGGTGTCGAGTTACATTCAAGCTATTTTAAGGCATGACGTTTTTTTTTCAAGGAAAAAACATTTCAATGTGTCATTTTGGTGATTTGGTGAATTATTGACTTCAGGGTGACTTTAAAACTGTAGAGTTTAGGACCACAAACGACACCAAATTGATCTGTAATATACATTATTTCCCAAACTGTGAAACTTTGTGACATTGTGAAAATTACTGGAGCAAGAGCCAGATTTGCATGAGCAAACACTACTTACCGGTATATTTTTGAAATATACTCATTAATGTTTCATATTGAGAGATTTGCTAATTTACTGTCTTATGTTACTAGCACAAAATGCACGGTGCCCTTTAAAGCAGACGGGTTAGACTGCATAAATGACTTTTGATTAACATGATTAATCATGAACTCTTAGTATTAGAGTAGCACTTTACTTTTAACTAGACTTTACAATCGTTCCAAAGGCGTTTGTAACCCCAGGGAAATGTATCACAGATTGGCCACTTTTCAAATCATGGCAAGTATCTCACTTTCTGTGACAAGAGTGCAGTGTCTCAACTCTTCTCAACAGCTCGTTAAACTATAACATAATTAACATTGGACACTCCCAGCAACTGCAGATGTGTGTAATTTCCCTTTTAACACCTGTCCTTTAACATCGACGGTCTCGAAGCAGATGCTGCAGAAGATGAGAGACGCAGGTATTGTCAAGGGACTTGTTAGCAGAGCTCAAGCATCGTTGCAGGATTACACTGGACTGGGGGCATGTTTTCACTCATTACCAGGGGGAAAAAAGAATAGGAAAAGTCTGCATGTCTGGTAATACATCACTGTGTATTACTTGTTCACTGTCTTATATTAAAGATATGTAATTGTTTTATAACTATCCCATATTCTTATTATACAGAGACATCAATAAATATGCCTTTCTCGGGCTGATTTCCCTGAAGAGTGCAAAACATATGCTTGAAAACATTGTTCTGTTTGTTTTAACATCCCGACCAGCTGATATAGCAACACTGGCTCGACCAATGGCGTGAGTTTGGTGCTGGGCCATCTGTTTGATCAACCAATGGCAGACAGGAAGTGTTTTGGAAACATGTTTAACATTTTGTTTTCTTTTTTTAATTCAGTTTGGATTTGCTTGTGTCACAGAAAATACACATTTAGCTTTTAGGTAGAAGAAATAAGCAAGTAAAACATTTTAAATAAATAATTTAAAATACCCTTGATAATAAATGCATTTGTTAAAACAGCACCTCAACCTAAAATGCTCCAGGTCTCATGAAAAACAATGTCAGGTTTCAGGTCTCAGACATTAAAGCATTGGATGAAACAACTAAGAAATAAAGGCATTAGACAAAGGGCTTTTAGAAATAATACATTATTATCATGCTCAAAAGTACTCTTGCACCTTCAAAAATCCATGAATCCCTTAGTAATGCAATGCACAGTTTCATGTGCGGCCTGTGCCAATTGACAAAAGTTTAAAGTGCATCTAATTATAGCAATATATATATATATATATATATATATATATATATATATATATATATATATATATACTGTATGTTGCAGTTTTGTCAGATGCCTAATTGTACAAGACCTGAGAGCTGAAACCTGGTGTGTTTTTCATGATCCCTGAAACCTTTTAGTCTGAGGCATGAAGCAGTTTAACCAAATGTCCAAGGATCTCCTACATGTAGTGTAAGTCTGACTTCTGTTACGTCTCTAGTGTCTGAACTCTTCATTAATGGTCACTCTGAAAGGCTCTTCAATGAGAGCTAAACACTTCTGATGCTCCTACAAATAATGACAGCGCCAGTCAAAGGACCCTCAAACAGGGTGTTAAAAACCAACAAATTGTGTGATAGGAACTTTTAATAGCAGTTTGATCTTTTGAGCTTTTATGCCACTCTCGCAATTCAGACACCAAACGTCTCCTAACCAACTGCTTTCAATGAGAAACTTTTGGTGTAAACAGACTGACCTGAATGGGCAAGGGACTTCACCACGATGTAATTATATGATATAATATAAGACATGATATGATTTTTAAAGTTTGAATGTATACTGACATAATTTGACATTAATAGGCAAAGCAAAGCCCAGTCACAATAAGCTCTATATAAGTACTCCAAACTGCAACATTACAAGTCTTCAGAGGCAAAATATTTCTTTGTTACAAACCTGAAATAATGCTTAATGTTCCCATCTGCCATAACGCTCAAATTAAATTAAAAAAGTTGCCGCCTGCCATTGGCTTTCGTGTGTCTCATGAACGATTGAGACATGCTCAAGTTCAGAGGGGAACATTTAGACATTCTATTAACTATCAGTAACTTTGCATCTAATGTCAACTAACTCTCATTAGAGTATTAGTGGACTGTCTGCTTCATATCTGCTTACTCTTTATTTTCATGCTCCTCAACAGACACTCTACTGACTATAAGTAACTTTGCAACTTATTCTAGCAACCCTAACCTGTCAGTCTAACAGTACTGTAATGTGAGAGTTAGTTGACATGTAGTTGTGGTCAGTGGAATGTCTGTTGGGAAGCATCCAAATTAAGAGTAACCGCATTCTCAGTTTCACTCTGTCTCACAGAAAGCTATCGTATGGCTTTGACAGGTCTTACTATTCAGCTGGAATACTTCTATAGAGCTTTTTTGTCATTTTGTGAAGACAATAATTTTGACTCTACTTTCATCTGCCTGTTACATGTTTAATATTATTAAAAAGTTGGTAGGTTTAAAGCTTCTGTCTTCAAAGATAGCTACACTGTAAATGAAAATATAATCTTTCTTACCTAAAAATAGACATTTCATGATGATAAAAAAATATTGACAGCAATGTTACTCATTAAAAGCAATGGGCTCTGTGGGTATGTCAGTAAACAGACGCTATAGGGTGTCTTTGGTGTCGTTATAACACATATAACTCTTGGACAAGCGGCAGTATCCGAGTGAGAATGGGTTACAACGTACAGTATTCCTGCAGCTGTAACAATAAAGCATTACACTAACAATGGCAAGTTCATAGGTTTGATTCTCAGGGAATGCATACATTGATACAATACCTTAAATTAAATGTAAATTGCCAAAATGGCAAATGCATGAATATCTATAAGTAAAGTCAACATTTTACTTTGGTGTATAGTGGCCCTTAAAAGCATTTGGACAACCTACACATAATGACGTATGAATGTCCTTAAAAACATATCAAATCAAGAGTCATCTGGAAACAATTGATGCAACAGCTTTTGTCAGGTTCAAATAAATGTATCTAAGCCATTTCTTTATTATTATTTTTTTTTGCAAGATGACAAAATGGAATATGGGCTATTTGAAAATGTGATTTGTTTTGTAAAAAAAATCTGATGATGTTGCTATGCAGGTGTTACACTCTTCTGAATATTTTGCATTTGCATGTAGCACTTAAGTACAGTTGCTAGGCAGTTGTCAAGCAGTTTTTTAATGTCCACAGAAATCCCACCAGCAAACCTCTTTGATATACAGTATTAATCCCTAGGTAAGGTTTGGTCTCTTAGCCTTAGCAAACACCACTTATAATGCAGAACCTCTTGCCCTTTGATGCTTTACTGAGTGAATTAAAAGCAAATATCTCAAGGTTCCATGAAGGTTAATAGTCACAGTGTGTTGTGGCTCACCTGGCGATGACGAAGAGTACACAGCTGACTCCCAGGTAGGCCAACAGAATGTAGACCCAGATATCAGGGGTCATGGGGTTTAGGAATGAGAAGAAGCCGGAGTTGGTGCTGTTGGGTCTACGGTACAGGATACTGATGCCGGTGTTCAGGAAAGGCTTGGAGAAGTCGATAGCTTTCTCCCGCATAAAGGTGATTGTGAGAGGAGCCACGGCAAGGTCAGCCCTCTAGGGGACAAACACACAAAATGAATCGAAGACGCGTTTGGAAACAAACAACATAGAATTGACAGTCTAAGTCAATGCTATTCTATGAAATTCAACATGAAACCATACCCTAACGTGACATATTTTCAAATGCAACAGGATATCTTGAACTTGACTATGCATCAAGAATGAACTCTATCGTGAAAAGTGTAACATATTTTCTGAAAAATGATACTAGTTTGCTTCTTGCATGCTTCACTGCACTTTCAGAATGAAATGCGTTCAGTTTGATCTAAAACAGGATCTGGCAAAAAAATAATAAAAATAAAAATTATTGCAGCAGTTTGGAAATGAAATGTCCAGTGAGTGGCTTAAAAAGCATTTGAAAATAACGTAGCATTTACACTAAACTCTACACTAAACCTAACCAATAGTGTTAACTAGAGCTGCACAGTTCTGGATAAAATGAGAATCATGATTTTTTTGTTTCAAATAGAGATCATGATTCCCCCACGATTCTGAACCGACAACTGCTCTGGCAAAATATTAATTGTTGCAGTCTATTTAATTTTTTTTTTTTTTTTTTCGGTTGAGTGAATGATTCAATGACTCACTCATAAAGACTTCACTTGTTTCATTACTGGATGAATCAGTGTTTTTGAACAAATCTCTTGAATTAATGATTCAAGGACACATTTTTAACAGTCACTTGTAATCGATGTAATCAATTTAATTGTTATTTGAAGCTCCAAGTTACTATCAAAAGGAGATTTGCTCTATTCTGGTCACTATTGTTTACATCGGTGTTTATATCTGAACTATACACTTTTATCCCAGTACTTCTGTGATAATCTGAATTATTGTAAAACAGAATAATGATATTGTGTGTTGTTGAAAAGACTGTTTGTGAAGCTGTTTAATACCTAAACATGACAACGGCTCTCTGTGGTCAGCAGCAAACGCACATCCGAATGTTCTGGTATGATTTTGTCAATGGTTTAATAGACAGAGTTGAATCGTTGTAATTTAGGAATAAGATCTGGTGGGTGTTTGAATCGAGATAGGAATATTTTAACAAATAATCATACAGGTCTAGTGTTAACAAACTCGGTAACACTTCATTTTACAGTACGTGCACTTTCAATGTACTTACATACCCCTTTTCCACCAAGGCAGAGCTGGAGCTGGTTCGGAGCCAGAGCCTAGTTTCAATTCGGTTCTTTGGTTTTCCACACGCAAAGCACCAGCTCCGAACCAGGAAAAGTGGTTCTTAAGTAGCACCAAATCATTGCTGGTCTAGAACAGAGCCAAGTAAGAACCACTTGCGTCAGGGGCTGGGGGCGGGGTTACCGTGACCAACAAGACGAATAGAAACTTGTGACCGCCATTTTTAAATAGCAGCTAGTCGAGCTAATAGCAGCTCGATTATAAATATCCGTCTATGTAAGTTACGGCGAGCTGCACAAACGCGTTGGACTCCGATGTATTTTGTAAACCCATGAGCATCCATAGTATTGCAACGTCCGTTATTGTTGATGGCTTGTTCGAGATGCATCGGAGCGGCGCGGACCGATCGGAGCTGCGGGAGTGTTTGGAGAACATACGACTCCTTGTGCTTTTAGATCGCTATCGCAGTGCTTTGATATCATGCGGAGATCGATCTGCGAGAAGCCGATGCATCTCGAACAAGCCTGGCGTACTGTTTGGCGCTACCGCACTAGCGTTGCTGGGCAACATGAGACGTATACAGTGACGTAAGATCTGGCTCTGTTGTGGCTCTCTAGCCGGTGGAAAGGCAAATCGGTTCTTATTAAGCTCGTCAGTCGAACCCACTCTGAACCAGCTTTGGCTCTGGCTCTGAACCAGCACCCGGTTCTTGTTGGTGGAAAAGGGGTAACAGTGATCTTACAGAAAAAAGTAATGAGTAGTGTAAAGTAACTACATGGGTTAAGTTTAGGGTTTAGGGGTAGGTTCAGGGTTTGTACCTAGTCAGTGTCATTACTACAATAAGTACATAGTATGTTCATGCGAAACAGGACTGTAAAACAAAGTGCTAGCACAAACTCAAATGTGAGATAAAACACATTCGCTAAAGCAACAGTACAGAGCATTTTAGCTGCTACTACAAGTCTTTGATTGTGATTGGTGTTTCTCAGGACTTGTACCTGAATGCTTCACATCAGAAGTGCAATGCTGCGCAAAAATAAGTCATTATAAATACATAATCTACCCATGTAATCATAATTTGAGTAAAAAGTACTGAAGTTTGTTGGTTTTCACTAGTGTTTCTTTTGGGATGGAAACTGCAGTAAACTGTATGTTTGGTACATTTTTCCAGCGAGTCTGTGTTGGAAAAGTGCGAGTTACTGCACATTTACGAGGTTGCAGTCATTTATAAAAGATTATGGTAACACTTTACAATAAGGTTCATTAGTTAACAACCTTAGTTAACATTGTAAAAATACTTCTTCAGCATTTACTAATGCTATTCATTTCAACATTTACTAATACATTATTAAAACCAAAGGTTTTATTTGTTAACATTAGTTAATGCACTGTGAACTAACATGAACAAACAATGAACAGCTGTATTTGAATTAACTAACATTAATAAAGATGAATAAATACTGTAACAAATGCATTGCTCATTGTTAGTTTATGTTAGTTACTGCAATACATTAACTAATGTTTACTAATGAACCTCATTGTAAAGTGCTACCAAGATTATTCCTTTCCTGAAATACAACAAAGATTACAAAATTTTTGTGTTGTTTTGTTTCCTAATAATGTGCACAGATTAAACTATTCACAATGAGACTCGGGATGTTTATTGAGAAAGTAAATAGAGGCCATTTTGATTTCATGATTTTCTGAAGAAAAAAAAGAACTATTACATTTGATAAAGTCCTTTGTTTGAAAAACCATTGTTCATTTTTAATGAAAGTATCTAGGCTCTGTACTGATGTTGATGCAATTACAGGCTGTATGACAAAACAGAGCAATATATAATTATAATATAACTGTTACCAGAAAGTATGTGAAACGGTCTTTCTTGTGAGAAATATAGATATGACAGCACACAAACCATCCTATCACACTCCGAAACACGGGCAGATTCACACCCCAGAGGCTCAAAGTCAGTATTGCCAAGGTGACTCAACTGTTGAAACAAGTGGCCTAGTTTCCTCGCTGTCTGCTATTCCATTCCCTCCCTCTCGATGAATCGCGAGAGCAGGGAGGCGTTCGCTCGCTGATATCTGGATGCATATTTAGAAGGTCACCATTTACATCGCCTTACCCTGCTTCCTTCCCTCCAGGGTTGGACAGGAGGTTAATGAAACCAGCTGCTCGGTGCACGCTTCACTGAGTCCTTCCCCAGAACATGATGAAACTCGCAAAGGGGTTCAGACTCTGGTTTTACAAAATACTGCAATCCAACCACCATGAACTGAAGTATTTTCATCACGACGTGATGTCCTTGCTTTCTTCTACAACACTTTCTGTGACATTTCATTGCTGTGACCCGGCCTGGTTGAATTGTATTGCCTTTCTTTGTATTGTTCCGTCTTTCCTGCAGGCTTTTGGTCTCTTTCTTCTGGACAGTGGTTATGAAAAGAGTCCTGATTGACAGACCTGAGGGCCTAAAAATATAGTGCTTTGTGTGGCTAACAAGGAGAAAGGAAGAAAACCAAGAGAAAGGAAACCTCCAGTGTGTCCACGGCCTGCAATCTCATTAAATATTTAGATTAACAACCTACGTTTTTTTTCTTTTGTCCTCTCGCAGTGACCATTCAAGACACGGACTCAAGGAAATCCCTGCTGAAAACACTAGCATGATGTGTTTTAGATGATGGAGCCTCAGTGAAGCTTCTTAACTAGTTTAACCAGCAAGACGTTCTTGGTTGCCAGCTGGAAGTTGAAATACATGCCGTTGACCCATTGTGGTAACATTAGTTTACACTATTAGTTAATGCTATATGTTGCTAAGGAATTAATGCATGATGACACAATTATTATTACTTTTTTTTGCTGATGCAGGAATCATTAATGAATGGTTTAGTTCTTCACGAGTCATTCATTAACTCATGATTATCTGTGCATTAGTTAAAGGCACACTATGTAATTTTTCGCCACTAGAGGTCGTTTATTCAAAACAAAGGCGTAGCTTTGATGACGGCTAGATTTCGCTGAATCATGGGAGTTATCGTCATTACCTCTACAGCCGGTGGAGAATACAACAGAAATCATATTCATGGATGACCGGTAATGTATTAAAGATGTATTAACGTTACGAAAGCCATTAGCAATTAGTGATTGCTAATGAGAAACGAGCACGGTAGTGGAGCTTTTATTACACAGTTTTATCATATTATATACATTTGAGTGTGTTGAAAGTTGTTATAATACTTCTTTGTGCGTTCGCGACTATGCGGCGACTATATGGCCTCGTTTACACTGCAGGTCTTGATGCCCAATTCTGATTTGTTGCCTATATCCGATTTTGTTTGACTGTTTACTGTTTACACGTTTACACGTTCATTCAATTGTGACCCATTTCCGATTCATGTGTTTACACTTGACATGAAACATCGCGCGTGCTTAATGGGGGTTCTTGCACAGATTAACGAAGCGAAATATGCTTGATGCTAGCTTTGTGATGTTTGGCGAACTTCCCATCTATCAGCATGATTTTGAGGCGGAGGAAAAAAAGGGCCATCATGGCAGCCTGCGCATGTGCTTCAGTTATTGTGTGCGAGAGAGCTCTCAGGACTGGTGGGAACATACAAAACAATCTCATGAAAGTGTGTATCTATACCATTTCATTTCTCGTGCCATTTATATGGCAAAAATAGTTTTTTGCGTGCATGATATGCAGTGTAAAGCCCTTGGGTAGGATTAGGGGTGTGGAGTGCGTGTGTATTACACACCATAAAGGGAATATCATATGCACGTGAAAACTGTGTATCATATGCACGCAAAACTATTTTTGGCGTATATTGCACGAGAAATAAAATTTGTGCTATAGATAAGGTATGGCATAATGAGCAAGCCAACCTTTGATATGTTGTGTCATCGTGTGTCCACACTCCTCTCCTACGACGACCCGATGTTCGCAGATGCGCGTCGAGGTTTCTCTCGTCATTAAACTGCGGAGACGTAGCCTAATGCCTCAGAAAATCTGATCTGCCTGTTTACATGACAGTCGCATTGGCATATATCTGATTTATTTCCACATATGAACGAGGCCTGAAACCGATCTCGAAATATCCAAATGCATGCGTTTTTTTCCTGTTTACACTGTCATAGAACACATTCGATCTGTGTCACATATTATGAGCAAAAAATCAGAATTGGGTCACATTTCACTGACAGTGTAAACGCGGCCTATGAGACACTTGTTGCACACTGCAGTGAGCGAGATCCATATTAGACATAGTAAAACATGGTACTCGTGGTAAATCAAGAAAACAAGATTTAAACAAAAAGACTAACTGTGTTGAGATGTATAGCAATGATTCGTATTCTGTCGATAAATGTATCCAAAGAGTTGCTCACCTGTCAAACAAAACACATTATATATTAAAGCATCTTTGGTGTTTTCATGGTTTCTACTAAATAAAACCGGAAATCGAAGGAAATGCGGGTATGATGACATTGACACGGTCCGTGTCCTGGTTAAAACTGCTTATTTCTCTGGACTTAAACATTCTTAGAAACATTTGGGATAATGCAAGTACACAAGTCAACAAAAATATGAAACATTGTTCTAGTGTTTTTTGGATCTAGAAATCTTACATATTCTGCCTTTAAGGCATTTTGCTATTAAGCATTAATTAATGCATAGTGAGCCCGTATCATAAAGTGTTACTAGTTATTCTTATGTTTACTTTATAAAAATCAGTGTAGATTTCACAGTAAAAGACACGTGAAGCAAGAGCTGAAGATGTATGTTTGTACAATTATACTAAAACACATTTTACTTTCTAAAAAAGTCTAAACTATCAATCAGATGACAGAAGAACTGTAGTAGATTGTGTGCATCAGGTTTAATAATGTTGATTATTTAGAAGCATGACTTGCCTCTAAAGGATCAACATGATCAAAGCTTTGGTGATTTGCGAATCAAATATGATACAGTACGCTTTATAAGGTTAACGTCATGGATATATTCCACCATCATGGTATTCATGCTGTATTAGAGTAGATAAACTGCTTTAGCTAGTATCATACAGCAATGGAGGAGGTTACCAAATTGTCATTTTATAGAAATAACTGCATTTGGATAAGAAAGAGATAATCACGCCAAAGCCACAGTAAGGTTTGAGACACAATATTAATATTCGCTCATTGACAATGGACATGTCAATATCTTCTGTGATAATCCGTTAAGGACTTTGTCTTTGCTTGTCAGGTCGTAACGAGAATGATTTAGCTTGGCAAAGTGCTCAGGACTGTGAAATGCACTAAAAGGTCCAACATAGTCCAAGTCAAAGTTAGTACAGCGAGACAATGAGCCAGCGCTGGTACATAACCTTCCGGCTTATCCACCGGAGCAAAGATTAATTACTATAACAGGAAGAAATGACATGCTAAGGCAGCCATTAATACTGGCATGGCTGGATGATTAATGAGATCATCAATTATAACTAAATCAAGTATAATAAGCCTGTTGCGTCATTTAGCGCTTCCCCACCGTGACCTTGGACCTTGGGCTCTGGAGTGGGATTTGTGGCCACTTTTAGAAAAAAGGAGAAAAATAAACTGTGATGTCCTACTTGACACAGCAGTCCTTATGACTTTAATTAATATCCAGGTGAGTATTTAAGAGGCGCTCGTTGTCTTTAGCATTACAGCTATCGAATGCTGCTCTCCACTATAAAATAAACACAACATAAATATTTAAAGCTCTTGTCTTTATTTGGACATCATATATTCCTGGAGTCTCCTGGAAGCATCTCCTATCTAACTCCCGCGAGTGATCCATAATCTCGCAGAAATCTGTCACTGTCCCTGATTATTATATAGATTATTATGATACATAATATATCCTGTGTGGCGAGCAGGATGAGGCCGGTGTCGTGACTACGGATGAGCGACTCCTGCGCGACGCACCGGTCTCGTATCTCTCACGGAGGAGCGCAAGCATAAAAGGAGAAGTGAAGACAGTGAAGAGTGAGAGAGGAACAGGCCTGGACTTAAGTTGTGTTTTGTTTATGTTTTTATTATATGTGACAGCAGTCGTCCGCTTTCGTTTTGTATTTGTTTATTTATTTATGAACATCTTCTGGAATGTTCGCCGGTTCCCGCCTCCTTCCCATAACATCTAACTACGTTACATCCTGATTGAAAAAATTGGTCGTATTTACCAACCAATAACCATACATACACAATGGGTCTCATTCATGAAACACGAGCAGAACGAATTTTTGTGTAAACCGTGTGTAAAGTGGTTCTGGCGTAAATTTTCAGATTCATTAAAATGTTCATATTTTCCAAATGTTAGTTGGTACGCAAGAAATCTACACCTGCTCCCAGCCACGCGTAAATAGTGCGCTTAACACCCGAACGTTTTGCTCATTAATAAGGCTGCATTTTAATTCACCTTAATCGGGTACATATTTACACAGCATTTTGAAAAAATATTATATATAGTAATTACATACAGTTTTTGTTATTATGAGAGCCAGTAAAAACATCTGTGATGGTGGTCCTTCTCCAGTTTTAATACGATTTTTCCGAAGTGAACTAATTCGTTTTTTGCTCTCAAGCTTAATGTCGAACCATTTTCTTCTCACTTCTGGGAATGTTCGATTAACAGATGAAACTCCATTGACTGCATATGTAATATGCTGCAAAGCTTCCTTTTTTTTTAGGACCCGATACGCCACTATGTAGGCTTGAAAATAAAATGTGGCGTTTTGAATGAACTTCTGATAATAAAACTTAAATTTCTGCATCTGAGAATTTTTTCTTTTTCATTCGCATTCATGTCATAATATGATGCCCATATATAGTTGTCAGTCGGATTTAATGGGCGGGATTTATGGTAATTGCATCCCATTTACGACTGATTGGAATACATTAACACACACACACATTTCACTATCACATCTGACGTTTACGAAGTATTTGTGAATCAGGAGAAGAGTTTTCGGGAAGGTCTCTTTACGCGCAAATCACTTGCATATTTACTCGTATATTTACGAATGTTTCATGAATGAGACCCAATGTGTGTGAAATGTGCAGACTAATGTTTTCATGAACAAATCAGGATTCATCAGTAATTTTCATACTAATTTTTATTTATAATAAAATAAAATAAAACCAAAATAAATCAAATTCTGAAACAATTTATCAACAACTGAAACATGTGAAGTATTATAGAGAGTGTATTGTGTTTACTGAGAGTAACAAAGCCAATGCCCTTTTATAGATACAGATGGGCGTGTTTTATGCAAATGACTAACCTTGTGCATCCGTTTTCAATCTTGATTTTGTTTTTGGGCTCTTCTAGAGCAGGTTTTAATGCTTCAATGTTCAAAAACACATTATTTCCCCATATTCTCCATTGTTGCAGCTCCTCTCTTCCCAGTCTGTCAGTAACGCTTTAACACACTACTAACTAACTCAACCAGGCCCCACCCCTTTATTCTGCATATGAATTATTTAAATGAGGAATATTTTGATAGGTTTGTTCCCGGAAGAAACTCGAGACTACAATGGAGGCGTTTCAGGAGTTCAGAAACACTGACACTGATATAGAGAATAACTGGAACTTTTCAGAGCTTTTGCTGCTCAAACAGCAACATTACACACTAAAGACGGATGAACATGGGAAAAAGCTGATAAGTGATTAAGTCATGTGTACGTGAAATTTGTTTTTGATGAGATGATCTCCTGTGCGTATAATAATGAATACTCAATTATTGGTGAATGTGACCCAGTGATTTTTGGCAGTGGGACGCCCCTCTCTCTGACATTTAGTTTTTGGATTTTGTTTTATTTCTACCGCATTTCTGTTTATCCTTCATTATACGGTGCTTGTTGACCTACAAAGATGAATGAAAACGTCTGACTTATTTTGATAAACCTACAAGAGCACTGTGGCGTTAAATAGATGTACTAGGGCAAAGGCGTTTGGTAATTCAGTTATGAAACCATGATTTATGAGAACACGCAGGGTGACAGCTAAAATGTATCACCCTATGATTTAATGGCACTTTATCAGCCGAAAACAACCCCGTACTAATCCGTTGTTGCTTGTTGTCTTCTGTAAATCTACGTGCCCTCGATGGATGACCCTACACACGCATGTCACGGGCAGCAATAACACACACTCATCGTGTAAAGAACAATACCGAAGTAATGAAAATTCTGTAAGAGCTAATAAAAAATACTGATGAAAATAAATTGAGCTGATAAATAACTTTGACAAGAGCCATTAATAACAGCCTCTCAGTTCCCCGTTCTCTCTCAACACGAGCTCTCAAGCAACCGAGTTCGTGTCTATAGCTGAAAATAGTCCGTGTTTCATGCAGCTTTTTTTGACATAGGCAATCAGAAGTTCATCGAAATAACTTCGGAAATCTCATTCCATTAAATAAATTTCCTTCTGCGCTCAAGTCTTAAATTGTTTTCATGAAAGGCTCAAGCTGCAACATTTGGTGAGAATCGGTTGAGAAATCACCGAGTCCATAAATCCGTCTTCAGAGATAAGGCTTTGAGTTTACTCACATGAAAACACTCTATCTAGCTCAGCCTCGTGTGGCAGGCCGAGGTCAGGTCCCAGAGCTTGTTTCTTGGTTTGCTTTTCAGGTCTGCTGATTCCAGATCAGCTTATCTATATAGACAGCAGCAAGAAGGGCACTCATCCGCAAAATGAGTGCTCCTAAAAATACACACGCACCTTCGATACTGCGCAGGCCATCTGATAAGGCTCAAGTATACTTTACACCCATTGAGGCTTAAAACATTCGTTGGGAAACTAAAACTGGTCGAATTCTCAAGAGGGATATTTATAGAAAAGCAATGATTAAAAACGCCACGAGATCACAGACAGATGAAGCTGAGAGTTGGAGTTTGGCTCTGGTAACTATTGCAAGTGAGCTTGTTTATCCATTTTGACAAGTTCATAAGCAAAGTTGTATTCGCCCGTTTAGTGTGTAACCTGTCATCAGTAAATGAAGATCCAGCAGCCCCGGTGTGAAAGCAAATCCAGCGTATCTGGTATTACCTCTGATTGTGGGCGATGAGATCCTCGTTCACACGGATCTGCCAAAACGAGTAAAAACGCTGTATTCCGCTACCATGCCAGTAGATGGCGATGTCACTTCGTAAAGAAACACCACGTATATAGACTGAACACGTCACACGCATGTGCATGATGTCAACGTTTTCACAGATTCGTGTTTTTGTATCGCTTTGAAACCCGTTTTTAAAAAAGTTTAATTTTCAGGCCCCGAAATGCAGTTTTCGTGTAAATTAACGGCCAAAACGCATAAAATGTTTTCCAATTTTAGTTGAAAACAGTTTCATGTAAACAGCGCCTCATTGTCTTGTTTGTTTCTTCTTAAATTAGACTATACCTAAAGGTATCTCACAAAATATTGAGCTACTCTAGATTCTGTTTAGTTATACTGGATGAATTATTACCATTATTAATCTATCAAAAAAAAAAAAGTGACTCCTTCAACTACAAACTCATTTGTAACACCTCACAATAAAGCCCATTAGTTAACGTTAGTTAATGCATTAACTAATATTAACTAACAATAAGCAATACATTTGATGCAGTTACATTTGTTACAAATCCATAATATTAACCAATCTTTATTTGAATTATGTATTACTAAATGTTGCTATTAACATTAGATTAATAAATGCTCTAGAAGTATTTTTAATTTTTAGTTTGTTATCCAATGTAGTTAATGTTAACAAATAGAACCGTATTGTATAGTGTTACCGATTTATTTGCTCTTAGCGATAGTTTTTATTAACCACGTCATTTTTATTAAACGAAAACTCTATACCAAAACTATAAACACTATTCTTTGTTTCATTCAAGCTGCAAATATATTAATAATCCTTTGAAACCCGTAGCATGTGCTCATGTAGATTGTAACACTAGCATTGGAAAAAAACACGATGTCATCACACCCAGTTATCACCACAACACAGTTAACACGGTTATCACTATCCCAACAGTAGTATGAAAAGTGGTTCACACACTAGTTAGAACCTCACAATGTATAACAATACAACAGACGGGTCCACTGGCTTCCAAAAAGGGCTTCGATTAGGGAAAAGGTGCATAAACGTGGAAGTAAGGGGAATATTACTCTACTGTAGTTAATCATGTCCTTTCTAGGGCCCTATGACTTCCGTGATGCAGGAAATGTGGATGGAATTGCAGAATCCAGTCATAAAAATAGAATTTGGAGTGTTATGCAGAATGTCATGGAATTTGTAATCCATGCAAATTCATGAAAGTTAGAACACTTAATCAAATCACGATATGAACGAGTATACAGTATGTGAATATCAAAGTGCATATATATATATATATATATATATATATATATATATATATATACAAGGGTGTAACTTTGGTTTGAAAAGTAGGGGGGGGGCACAAAAAGGGGGAATTTTTTTTCAGTTTGAATCCCATTTCCTGCATTTACATACATTTAGGGACTATGGTGATACAAAATCCAGGAAATAATTAAGTTTATTATAATGATAAATTCTGCCAAAAATAAGAGTAGGCTACTATGTATAACAGAAAGATTTCTTACTTTTTAATTGTTTAATAGGGGCCGATTGCCAAGACTTGATAGAATCATTTTATAAGTCAAAGTCAAAAATGTTCACCATTAATGTTTTGTGTGTAAATAAAATTGAAATTATGTGAAACCCAATTTCCACTGTAATGTAAAAACAATATAAAGACAGTGTATTTTAAATAATTGTTTAATAGAATCTTTTTTATGAATGAAGGCCAGTATCACTGATATTAATATAGTTACTGATGTCTTGATGAAAAGGATCCCCGTACCCCCCCCCCCCCCCCCCCCGCAAATTTGAAACATTTATTAGGCTTCAAAAAATATAACAACTTTTAATTTAAGTGAACTTTAAACAATCCTTACATAAACCCATAATAAATGTCATATTTACCTGTGCGCCTCCTGTCTAACAGGTACGAAATATACAGAAATTGAATAAGTTAATCAAATAGTCTGCACTGCATAAATTATAAATTAAATATAGAATAATTCTTATTAAAGCTACAAACGTTCTTTAGACAGGATCAGTGAGTAATTTGCTCTGTTCCTCTTTGTTCTTTGGTTAACTTTACTGACGGACAGAATTGGCTGCTGTCCCTTTAAGATCTGACGCTGCTGACAGGATCTTACGTATTTAATTTTCTCATTTACTCTTGACGTTCATTTACGATTTTATTTAACTCGTTTAAGACTGTTCTTGTGAGGATACAATTGACAAAACTGACGTTTTGGCATAAATGTGTGTGTGTGTTATTATTCAAGCGCGAAAGAGAACTGGATTCTGGCGCGCTGTCTGTGATGCAGACACAGACACATAGTGCCTAGATCATGGGTTCGATTCCCAGGGAACGCAGGAATGTAAATGTGTAATGCAAAGTAAGTCACTGTGGATAAAAGCGTCTGCCAAATGCATAAATGTGTAACCTTTTGAAACATGGGACTACAGTTATAGAAGATACTAAATTTGATGTTGAAAAGACGTCCACAAACCACCACATTTAGTCCCACCGACGTCAATATTAGACGTGCAAAAGACGTCGAATAAAGACGTCGCCTGGCGTTACAAAACAAGCCCTTCAGTGGACCGAAATTGGACGTCCAAAAATTACATAGAAAAGACGTCACTCTGACGTCACATTGCGCAGTGGGTAACATCGGTTGTTTTTAACTTGAAAAACGGTGTGTACTGATGTCTTTCAGCGATTGAAACAACATTTCTTCTGATGTTCATTCATGTTTATTTGATGCTATAAATGAACTAGAAGGAAGAGAACGGTATTTAATGTTTAAATTTCTTTTAAAAATGATCAAATTTGAAAGTTGAGACTTCAACATTTATATCAAAAGTAACCTGGTCTGTCCTGTCTGTCAGCGCCTTGTCAGTGTCCTCTTTGCTCCGCGATGTATTTTTCACTGTGAGATCATGGTGTGTGGTGTGAGAGGGGCGTGGCTTGTCGCTCATAGCAACAGTAACTAAAGGGGGCGGGTCAATTTAGGAAAAACTGTGCTTACTTCAAGCCACTTGTCCATCTCCTTTCCTTTTTGCTCAGTCAGACAGAAGCCCCTATCACACGTTTACATGCATCTATCGCCTAGTGTTTGTTTAGTTTAGCTGACTCTGCTGAACTCAGCTGGGATTGCCCAAAATGTGAGGATTCACTGTTGTGATGTTTTTCTCAGTGCAATTCTCTGCTGTGCTTTTTTGTTGAATAACACTGGTTGTCCATATTGTCTCAGTGCTCGCTCAACACTCATTAGTTGACTCTGTCTGCCCGTGTCAGAGCGTCCTCAGCTCTCTGCTTGAGTCATGCGGGGTTGCACACACGTTATTGCTGAGGGAGTGAAGGGTTCGAGACTACAGTCCTGAACGCACAGGCCCTGTTTGGACTGAATAATTGCCTCATGCACTGACACTGGCTCAGTAAGATGTCCCACAAATCCCTGCAATGTGGTATATACCAAATCATAGATCATTTGACATACAATTGTATTTGGATATTTCAAAAAGGTTTACAGTAAGGTTAATAGACAAACTACGATTCAAAAGTGTGGGGTCGGTAAGATAACATGATTTAATGAAGGATAAGTTTTAATGTTTTTGATTTAAATCTCTTATGCTCACCAAGGCTGCATTAAACAGTAAATACAGCAATATTGTGAAATATTAACTATTATGTAAATATATTTTAAAATGTAATTTATTCATGTGATCAAAGCTGAATTTTCAGCATCATTCCTCTGGTCATCAGTGTCACATGATCATTCAGAAATCATTCTAATATGATTTGCTGTAATATTTCTTAGTATTATCACAGATGTGCTGCTTCATAATTTTTAGGAAACCGTGATACATTTTTTTTCAGGTTTCTTTGATTGAACTGAGAGTTCAAAATAATTTATTTGAAACATTTTTTTTGTAACAATGTAAAATTGTTTTTTGTTCAATTTAAGGTATCCTTGCAGAAAAAAAAGTTCTTCTTCTTCAAAAAAAAAAGTAGTGCATATTAGTACATCAGTGGATTATATGGTGAAAAGCATTATTTTCTCAGTCACCCTAATCGTGTAACACGGTGGGTAGATATATTGTACTGACACTTGAAAACACTGAAATATATATGCTTTTAAGTCTAATTGCACCTTGCACCCCATGCATTGACTTCTTTTGCAAGGGTTTAAGAATTAAATTTACTCAACCTCACAATATCTCATATAAAGCTTGTTTCTCCCACAGAATAAAAAATAAATAAGGTAATTGTGACTTTATCTCGCAATTCTGACTTTTTATTTCAGAAATGGTGATATAAAGTTGTAATTGCGAGTTATAACTTGCAATTCTGACTTTTTTCCTCATAATTGCATGTTGATATCTCTCAATTCTGACTTTATAACAGGCAATTGTGAGATAAAATGTCAGAATTGCATGATATAAAGTCCCAATTGTGTTTTATAAAGTCAGAATAGGAATTTATAACTTGAGAGTTTATATCTCACAATTTTGAGAAAAGATGCCAGAATTATGAGTTTATATCATGATTTCATACAATTTGTACATCTTATCCTTTTTCAACTTCAGCAATACACACATACACACGCACACCCATCTCCATTTTTGACTCCTGCGGCCATAATCCGTTTGTTCCCCTGAAGGTGACTGCAGTCGGGCCGGATCTGGCCGAAGCACAGGGAAGATTAAGTGGCGCTGCAGTAAGTCACCTCTCGCAACCCTTCCAGCACCTCACCATTGACTCCCACCATATGACTTCCTCCACTAAATGCCACTTAAGCTATTACAGCTCTGCAGCCGCGGGCTTCTGGTGACCTGAGAGGGTGAGGACAGCGAAAGGGCGATGGGATGAGAATCCGGTTCCTGAGACAGGACTTACACCCCCAGCCTGACAGCACTGAGACTGGAGAGAATGGGCTCGGGGAACATCGAGGGGAATCAGCTTTCAGAATTGTCTAGTTCTGCTGACTCGGTAGAGGCGTTTAAACGTGTATTCGCTGTGGCAGCACTTGCCGCTGTGTCTTCACGGCGTGTCAATGTGATCCAGGTGTGTTCTGTCACCTTTGCGGCACGCGTTTTGTGAGCGGAAGCAGTATTGAAGCGAGCAACACGTTTAGTTAATTGCATTATTGTGTCATCTTGGCATTTTGTTTAGACATCAGAAAACAAGAAGAAAGGCTTTATTAAAGTGAAAGGCAAAATTAGGGATGCAAGAACTAGTGAGTCTGAATCAGCAGAAAGAGCATATTTGTTATTTAAGGTGCTCCTCATTCATTTTTGAACAAAAAAAAATTGGTACGAAACTTGGTAAAAGTTTTTGGCACTTGCTATGTGAACACATAAAAAACAAAACAAAAAACATGAACATGATTTTAAAAAGTTAAATGGTCCTGTTAAAAGAATAGTCACACTTTTGCTCCAAAAAAGTGAAAAAAAGTGTTTGGTGCTGCGGCCAAACCAAAATCTTACTGAGAGCATTTTTTTTTTTTTAGATATCAAGCTCAAATCTTGAACACAACTTGTTTTGATTTTTGGCTTTGATTTTCTTGCAGCTTTAGAGTAAAACGTGAATTTGCAAATATATATTTCATATAAAAATTTAAAATAGTATTTTTGTGCATTTTTCATAACAATTCACAAAAAATTCTGTTACTTTTTTTTAGTTCACTTTTTTAACGTTTTTGCACTCCAGCAATAATTTGCCACGTGTCGTCTTTGAAAAGAGATCAAACTTAAGTCTGTGCTCTAAAGCATTGAAGATTTACGATTGGAAATTACATTTTCAGGTCTATGCTCAAAACGTGTATAAATGGATTATAAATGCAGCGAAAATACAATTTATTATTAAAAGAATCCTCTAAAATTACGAAATATTAAATAAAAAAACATTATCAAACTAAAATATAGTACAATCATTTCATTGACAAAAAAAATAATAATAAAAAATGAATTCAACATTTTTGACATTTTTGAGCACCAGAGGGTTACCGCTATGATGCTGAATACTTACGTGTTCCATGAGTTCCTTAATCATCCCATTCCACTGGCCTTTATCGTCTTGAAACCCATACTTTCCGTCCTGCACCAGGTGGATCTCGTAGGAGAAACCCAGAATGCTGGCCAACTCCTTAAGCAGGTCAATACAGAAGCCCTCAAAGCGGTCATTGCCGACGAGTGCCTTGTCAGACTTCTTAAGCATGACATATGGCTCCTCCTGTACAAACACAAAATATCGAATGAGAAGCAGCTTTAGAGTTCTCATACTATTCACAACACACACACACACACACACACACACACACCTAATCGAGTACAAGTGAACACCACTGACAGCTGGTTCTGTGGGTAAAATTAGATGTTTTTGACATTATTCATACCACAAAATATAATGTTTTTACATATTTCATGTTTAAATTGGCAGGTACCCTACTAATATGTACTCTTTAGGTACTAATCTGCCATAATCTACTAATCTCTTTATGGGTAAATAAGGTACAAAGATGTAGCTTTTGAGAGGGTACCGCCCAAGTGACAACGTTTGTACTTTTTGAGTTGAGTGCATAAACATAATATGTTTATGCACTCAACTCAAAAAGTAATAAGAATAAGATAAGATTTCACTTTATTTTGATGGTCCCTTTAACACATTCGGTTTACTGTAAATATCATTGCACCTACATGTCTACTCTCTCTCATTAGAGTGTTAGTAGAGTAGGGTTAGAATAAGTTGACATGTAGTTCAAAAGTTTACATTATCTATTTCAAATCATTTGTCTGCATTTTAAGTCAAGATTTGTTGCGAAATTCGCTTTTTTTATCTTATTTTTCCAAAAACCTAGACCTTATTTTACATCGATGGCCCCTGACAATTTGTATAGGTCATTATTTTGTCCTGCCTCCTGCATTGCCTCACAATGAAGACAGCTGTGCTATACATGAAAGACCCCGAGATGTTGCTGGGATTGGCTCATGCAGGAGAGCTGGCATAAGGTACTCAAATGTTGGCTAGAGAGCAGGAGAGAGAGAAAGAGAGAAAGAGAGAAAGAGAGAGAGAGAGAGAGAAAGCACAGCCACGAGCATAGAGACATTGGTCCTGAGGGGCTCTCAAAACTGAAGCGCTGTCCTGTTCTGCTGAGCCACAGAGATAAACCCTTTCTACCCTGGGATGTTTACGAATAAAACATGTGGGCTGGTGATGTGATGTACATAGAAACACCTTCCATGAGCCAGACATTCCAAACATCCCGAATCCACAATGTAAGGCTTGATGGGAAGGCAGTTCCAGGAAGAGCGGTAACATTGGCCAAACTAGTTTTCATCATCAACATCAGTTCCTACACACAAAGAGCCATTCCCATCATCTCTAGCCATGGATATCTTTGCTAAATCCTGGCTGTTATAATCCCATTTGCAGAAGGCTACGGAAGTGCATAAACGGCATTAACTTGTACAAGATCTGTCTGTCTGTCTCCTTGCTGTTGGGCCTGGACCGGATTCGGCAACATCTGCAATGATGTTAAGTGCAATTCCTCACTGCAGAAATCCCTACCTAGTCCTCTTATACCACATGTTATTGAGATGCCCTTCAAGAGAATTGGAAAAGCATCTGATGGGGCTGCTGCCAAAACCATCCAGAATATATATTTTAAATTGCAAATTATACAACCTAATCTATGGATGTGTTCACATTATAACACCGAAATACTCTTATTATGGAAACATGTGAGTATCCCAGCTTGTGCAGGTTGCTCTACTTCAGTTTCATCTGTACTTTCAGTGGTTTAATCAGACATAACAACTAAAGCAAGCGGAGTCTTAAAGTGGGTACAACTGGGATTCTTCTGCAATATTCGTTATGTATCTTGACATCCAAGAGTTCCCTAAGCCAACAAAGGACTTTATATCTATCGAATAACTGGACACCAGCCTTGCAACTGTCAAGTCATTCCCATGGAGCGATGGGACAAGGTACGATTTTGTCATTTTATATTCAGTCAAGAAGGAGCAGAAGGACAGAGTAATGTTGCTGATTGACGATATGCTAAATGTTGAGCGTGGCAAGCAGAACACATCATCAAACTTTTCATTTTTGGTTTCTTGCTATCGTCCATTTTCTGAGTTGGGACTCATAAACTACTGGATCTACCAATCAGGGGTGTGTTTTCCAAAAGCACCGTTAGTCAACTATGGTCGCAAGTGCTGTCGTTATCAGCAGTTTAATGAGTCTGTGTTTCCCAAAACCGTAGTTATAATGAACAATCGCAAACAGCATCATAAAGTTGTGTGTTTGAAACGACAGCTTATGTGGTTAGACGCAGAGTTTCTTATTTGCATGACATGTGGATTCAATGAATCCTTATCTTTAGCCAGATAAGCAAGCTGATATTCAGAACAATCTGTATCATTTATTTAGAATACATACAAATGTAATTTATGTCTTTTAGTTTGTCAAGAGTGCTTAGAGTGCTTTAGTTTAGTCAAAACGTGCTCTAGTATGTAAGATCGAGCCTATGATTGAATCTGGAAATAAAGCAAAATAACTGCGAAAAATAGTCCTCAGATGCAATGTCCGTAATTTATACAAAAACATCTATCATTAATTTGATCTCAAACATATTCATTAAAATAAGTTATAACTCCACCACATACTTGACATCATTAACCAACGTGGTTGAACGACCAATTTGACACTGTGGTTTCGAGAAACAGTCTTGACTAGCTAGTTGATTTCTTAAACGAAGAAGTTAAGCAGCGAGTTATGTTGTTATATGGGAAACACACTCCGGGCTGGGACTGAAAGTGGAAAGAGAGGAACCAGCAATGTTCTGAGATGACATTCATTTGGACACACAACTTTGTTTTTAGCACTAAAAAAGAAGAACATAAAATTGTGATATGTCACACCACAAGTTTCATTCTGTTTTGAGAATGGTTCTGTTAATGCTGACGGGTTACTGAGAAGGAAATTAGTCCTTGAAAAATCAGATACCTTGACCTTTGCCATTTTTCGTAATGGATACAGATAAAGATGTTTTAATGAAGCATTATGTCAGTTATTTCAGGATTGCTCAATTTATTGCTTGCAGTGCTTCTGATCAAACTCACTCAAGGTGACCTTCACTCTCTGGGTTTCATCAAACATAATGTGACACCTTTCTAGCCCTAACATCATTCGTCATTTTAGTCAGAAGAGACAGAACAAATGACACTATACAGACAGGACAGAAAATGCAAAGTATTCAGCTGGCAGCAGAAAAGAGGACTAAAACTCCTGCACGTTCATCCTCGGATTGAATTTGAGAATAGGTTTCATTGCAATTCTCTGCCCTGACCAGACTCCTTGATGATAACAGATGCTTTACAGTGTTGTGAACAATCTTTCAAGTGAGATTTGTCCAGATCTGTGATCTGTGCATTTTGAAAAGACACGGGTTTTTCCATGCCAATACATTTGAGACCAGTTCTACATGTCACACTGGAAAGTTTTCCCAAGTACGATTTCAGAACTCTCAGAAACGTTTGAGTCAGTCAAAGAAATAGTCCAATTACACAAATTCTTGCAATAGCTGGCATACATTCAGACACGGTTCATCTTTATAATGACGTACAATCTAAACAAAAACTGAACTGTTTTCTTGGGACAAGAATATTTGGACAAAACATCAGGTTGGTACACATGGCATACTGCAAGTTGTCATGTTTTGTTTTGTAATCTAAATCATAAGTTGTCAATCCACTGATGAGCCAAAAAATGATGACCTGTCACAGATGAAGCGAATATTGTTGATCATTTCCTAATAAGGCCACATATTAAGTTCTGAGTAAATTAAAGGGTAATAAAATGATCAGTTCTTGTAATCAACTTGTTGAATAAAGGAAAAATTGGCAGGAATAAAGATGTGAGCAACTTTGACAAGAGCCAAATTGTTATGGCAAGGCCACTGGGTCAGAGAATCTCTGAAGACCAATCAGAGTGTCTATGATGACCCCTGTCCACGATCAAAATTGCCTACAATGGCCATGCGAGTGTACGAACTGGACCTTGGAGCATCGGAAGAAGGTTGCCTGGTCCGATGAGTCCCATATTCTTTGACATCACTTGGATGGCCGTGTGCGCCATTTACCTGGGAAAGATGGCACCAGGATTACTGTGGGACGACGACAAGCCGGTGGAGGGAGTGAGAAGCTCTGGACAATGTTCTGCTGGGAAACCCTGGGTCCTGCCATTCATGTGAATGTCAATATGAATCATGACTTCTCCCTAAAGACTGTTGCAGACCAGGTATACCCCTTCATGACACTGGTGTCCCCTGGTGGAAGTAGCCTCTCTCAGCAGGATAATGAACCCTGTAACACTGCACACCTTGATCAGGAATGGTTTGAGGAACATGATGAAGAGTTCAGGGAGTTTCCACGGCCTCCAAATTCCCCAGATCTCAATCCAATTGGGCATCTGTGGGACGTGCTGAAACTTTGTAGACGCTGTCCAATTATCTTGATCAAAAAGTTTGTGTGGCCAAAAATAAATAAATAATAATGATACATACAAAATCTATAACAGTTTTTACCATCTGCTTTAAGCCCCCAGTCTGTAATATTCCCTAAGGTTTGGTAGCAAATCCAAGGTTTTTAATACTCTCTCCCTTTTTTTTCTACATGAGGAGTAAGATAAAGGAATCAGTTACATGGAGTAAGTATGAAACTGAAGAAGTTTAATAAAAGCATGGCAATGTTAAATGATTCCTTCATCATTTGAGCAATGACAACAGACAACAATCTATGATAATATTATATTTTCACCAGGTCCAGAATTAGATTAGGGTGAAGGTCAAGCTTCGGCTATCTCAGCACCTGTTTGTGGTATTTCTGAAGGAAGTTTTGGGATGTTGAAACACCATAATTTCTATCTATTTCTATCATAATTATTATGTGTGCTAGGTTATTATTCACTCGTATTCATAGTTTGTTTTTTGTTTTTACACTTTTGGCTGACACTTATTCAATACCCCTGTTTAATGCTTAAAAAGGGAGGGGAAATTATCTTAATATAACAAAACCCATCGCTACTAGAAAATCACTGATTATATCCTATCAAGACCTTAACTCATAATTATAGCCTTGCAGCTCAATCCACGTTTAATAACAGTGTTTATCCCTGTTGATAACTCATATGCTTGTCCAAAATAAGTCCACAGAGACTGTTGTCAGTACCAAAATATCCCAAACATCTGTGAGAATGTGTTGAATGCAACACACATTTATTTTAAGATGTGTCATTTGTGCTATTTTCTGGAAAATGACATTGGGTAAAGCAGATTTTCACCCAGAATGCATCTGCCTGTAACAGCAATAAATTAAGGCTACATGTCTATGATAAATCTCTGAAAATATATTATGGAGGGAAACCAAATTGGAAAGGGTCAGGGCATTATCCGAAACTTGAGCTGATAGAATTACTTAAGGTTCAAGGGTTAGTCGTACAAGATCATTACTTATTTTTAAGGCTGTCAATAAATCAAAATTTTAATCAAATGTATTGCATCATTGGCATATTAAATAATCAACTGGACTGCAGTTAGGATATAATCAATATTTGCTTAGAAAATCTGTACTGTGTTAAACTAAAACTATTCAAATACATTAAATTGTTTGTTGCAGACAAAAAAAAAATCATTGATCGACAATATTCATTACAAAAAGTGGCTTTAGAAGTCAAAGTTTGTTTGTTTTTTGAACATAAGCCTAGACAGTTGCTATCAAAGTCCGAAGCAACTATATTTTGCAAATGAGTTCAGTATGCCCTACTTTTTGTCTATTTACACCGCCTTGTTGGGAGAGGCTATTTACATGAAGTCTACCATTGTCATTTTAAGCCAGACAAAATTACAAACGAAACACAAAATTTACAAAAGGCAGGTGGGATCAACTGTTGACGAGTTTGAATGGCGGGTTTTTAAAATAAAAAAAAATTAAAAAAAATATTGTTTCTAATATACTGGAAATAAAGCAGCTAATAGTAATTTATTAGTAGGGATAAAGTGTTTATCGGGTAGGGTTAGCAGTACAAGTATAAGATGGCATCCATTAATAATTGTAATAAATATAATCATATGCACTGAATATCTTGTTATTACTGCATACTGTTTTATAATGTACTATAGTAAACTGAGGTGCAAGTAGTATCTGCCACTATTTGTACTTAGTATGAATAACTAATTACACTATAGTGCAAAGAAAACACTGCTATTTTCACTTGGTGTAAATAGAATTTAGCACAATTTGTACTTAATGCTAATAGCCTCTGCCATGTTTAATTGATAGCCTACACAGCAGGGGCGTAGCCAGAATTTTATTTTTGGGGGGTCCCGTCTTTAAATGAGGGGGCAACATTATATATATATATATATATATATATATATATATATATATATATATATATATATATACAGGGTGCGATTTGCGGGGGGGATGCGTGGGATTTCCCCCTTTCTGGTCAAAGTATCCCTGCCTCTGCTTAATTATTTTTATCCCCGGTGGGGATCAATTTATACCCCCCTCAAAGTGATCAGTGCTACTACAATAGTGGCGAGACGGATCACAAAACTTATCACGGGTCCGTGGTTTGATTAAAGTCAATTTTATTTTAAAATGCGCTCCTTCGGCTGGCTCTGGTATAGCGGCCGCAGCCTCTCTGTAATCACCTCTCTGCAGACTTGCTCAATGTCCCGCCCACGGCGCTATCTGATTGGTTACTCCTCACGAGTAATAGCCTATCAACACTTGCGAGACTGGGCAGTGGAGCTGTGTGTCGGAGGCGTTTAGCGCGGCGCGGTAGACGCGAATTGACACAGATAATGCATCTGTCTTTTCTATCATTTCAAAAGCTGCGGATTTTCCCACAGGAAAGCAGAAAAAGACTGTTTTCCTAGTATGATGCAAAGGCCTACACTATAGCCTATTTATGTTTAAGTTGACACTATGTTGTGCCATTTAATTGTGCCATTCATAAATAAGTGTTTTGACATGTCAAGCCGAGTGGCACTATCCATGGTGCTGGGAGGGGGATTTAATTCTTGCGTGTTTTTTCGTTGTGCGTGATCACAGTTCATATAAGCTATTAGAGTAAAAAATATTGCGTTAGGCTACTTCATGAGTTAATAAGAAAAATGATTTTACAATTCCTGCAAATGCAGTGATGAAGTTCATGTTCTCATGATTTAATAAAACCTTTTCAAAACATCCCTGTTTTTTTTTCACAAATCGCACCCTGTATATATATATATATATAAAAATAAAATCTTAAAACCTATAAATAAAACAGCTTAACACCTGCACAAATTTAAAACAGCATATTTACTTCACCGTTTCAGCAGAACACTCATAACATAACAGCCTAAAACAGCGGTGTTTATTTCCTTTTTACATAACTACATAGGCCTACTCAGTCCAGAGAGAATCCACCAATTCACGTTCGAAAAACATCATGGAAAGTTTTAAAAGCAAATATACAGCATACAATTAAAGCATTTTTACTTTACTATTTTTAGCAGCAAAACAAAAACATAGCTCAGCGTCTATTCAAACCTTGGGATTACCTTTTACATGACAAGGCGGAGTCTACGGGGGCGATTATTAAAAATGTCAATGATGTCATCATAGTCCAAAGAATCCACCAGTTCCCGTTCAAAAGACAGCAGGGAAAGATTATTTAAACGCACAGTTGTCATGTGTGATCTCAAAGATGATTTGACTCTTCCTACTGTTGAGAAAAGTCTTTCGACACTACAAGAAGTCATTGGCAGTGTGACCATTATTTTTAAGAGTCTACTTATGTTTGGGAAGACATCAGAGGCGCAGGTGTCCAAAACCTCCATGAGGGAAGAGAAAGAGTGGCCATCGTCTGTTTTCCTGCACAGAAGTTGAAAGAAAATGTGTAGTTCTGCTTCTGCAAATGAAACGCCATAGTGTTCGCAGGGCATCCTCAGTAGCTCGCCTTTTGAAAAAAAATCAGAGCCGGGCAGACACGCAGCTGCTGCACGCATTAATCCACATTGATCCTCTTGAAAGCGGCTGTTCAGTTCGGTGATTTGTCGGTCTAAAATATCAACCCATAGTTTGTTGAGATCAGCATTCTCCTTTATGGCTGTGGTTTTGCCTAAACTACATGAAACCAGAGACTCTTTCAGTCGGACCGGTAGCTTTCTTACTCTGGTGCTGGTGACATCCCAGTTGGAAATTGAATTCTTTTCCATCAGTTCATCAGTCAACTTTAAAACTTTGTCGAAATCATTTTGCACATTTCCTCGGAACTGTACATACATATCCCTTAGATTTTTGATCAGCGATAGGCAGTCGGTGACTGATATTGTGCTGCTTTGTAAAGCCCTGGTAGCAACGTCACTGGTATCAAATAATTTCCCAAATGTCACCAACAGAAATACAAATTTTTTTGTCTGAATTTGATGCATGAGTGAATCAGCTTCCAGTTTTGTTTGGCCACTTGTTTCGGAGAACTCCGACAGCGTTTCTAAAATTACATCAAATAACGTCAGTACTTTGCCGATGGAGCCAGATTTCGAGCTCCACCTTGTATCTGTAGATCGTTCAAGTTCAAGACACCTTCTGTGAGGATAAAGCTCCTTCTGGATCTCTAAAAAACGGGCATGCCTGTGCGCACCAGTCATGAAAGTGTGCAAAGAGTTCACAGTATCAAAAAAAGTATTGACATGGCCAGATACCTTCGCTGCGGTGCAGAGAACTAAATTAAGCCTGTGCGAGCTGCAATGCACATAAAAGGCATTTGGAAAAGTACGCTTTAAAATCAAGTGCACACCACCCTTGTTGCCGGACATCACAGAAGCCCCATCAAAGCCAAAGCCAACACAAAGAGATGGATCCAACTGTAATGGCTCAATGACTTGCAAAATCTTAGAAGAAATCCCATTAGCGCTCATATCTCCTGTTTCAACGAATCCAACCGCTCTCTCTTTAATTTTGCCTGCATGAACGTATCTTACACACACAGCCACCAGCTCGCGTTTGGAAATGTCCTTGCATTCATCAGCCATAATTGCGTAGTAGGTGTATGGTGTCTCATGCAACTCAGACTTGATCTTTCGTAGAAGTAGTGAGGCTGCACATTCAAGTAACTCGTTCTGAATTTCTGCACTCATTAGTCTGGCGTTTTTTGGTATTTCCTGGAGACGATTTTGCACGTTTGGGTCATGCTTGGCAATTAAGCTAAACAGTTCCAAAAAATTGCCCCTATTTAAGGCCTCTTCATTTTCCCTGTGGCCACGTAAAGCAATGCCTTGTTTTGCACAGAACATAACAATGTCAATGACCACTTTCACGTGTTCACGGTTTTTCTCCACAAACGTGCGGTCATCCCGAAAGAGCTGGTTTAAAACAGTACCCTGGGTTTTACGGGTTGCTTTATATGCCTCATATTTACAAATGGAAAGGGAATGAGATTTGCTGGCTTGGTGTCTGATACATGACCTGCGGAGGTGTTTCCAGTCTGTGAATCCATCGCAAATGAACGCTTTTTCTGCGCATGGATCAGGAAAATGCCGACATGCTTTGCAAAACACAGCATTATTTGTTGAACTATATTCAAGCCATGTGAATTCACTGTACCATTTTGGGGAAAAGCAACGATTCTTTCCGGCAAACTCAGTGTAAGGAAATGTGGTCATCACTGGTTGTGAAGGCGGTTCATCAATTGCAGACAAATCATTGGGCATTGTGCCGATCTGTGTGGAAGTCTCACCGCTACACTCCTGTGATGGTCGTTCGGTTTCTGTGTCCTGGGAAGCCTCAGGTGCCGCTTCACTCGCTGTCGCCTCATTTTTAGCTGAAGCACAGTCTGATGTAGATGGCACATTTTCTTCAAGTTCATCTTTCCGTGCTTTTTTAAAAAAGTGTAATATTGTACTTTGAGTTTGCGCGCCTGCCATTGCCACTGCATATTAACTCTCACGCGAAGATGACAGCGTACGTTACGCGCAACACGTGACATAAACAAATCAAGTTTGAAAATAAGCCGCATTTTACCGCGCAGCATTTTGATTGGTCAATCTATCAATCCTAACAAAACAACAATTTTTTTTTTTAAAGCAATCAGAAATCTGAGGGGGCCGGACATGTAAATGAGGGGGCCTAGGCCCACCCAGGCCCCCTCGTGGCTACGCCACTGCTACACAGACACGTCAGATGCAAATCCTTGCTATTTTTTCTTGCACCATAAGACTTGGTGTGAAGTTAAATACAGCTTAACTCTGAAAAACACATCTCGAGACTCAATCTGTGAGGCCTTCTTTTATAAGTGTGGTTTGCAGACTTGCAAAAACGTGTTGTGGTCCCATAGTAGAGTAAAACATTTATTTTTTTTATTTTTTTTTTTACTATTATTTTATTAAAATTAATTGTACCAAATTTCATTCCCAAATTCAAATGGTAGTGCGAGTTGAAAACTAGTACTAGCTTCAATTCAGAATTACACTTAGTAAAACAGTCAGGCGAGATGGTTGAGGCTCAAACTTTGTTTCAAACAGGGGAAGACATCTTGTTTTGTTAATTCAGCCAGGTCAATTTATTTGAAGAACTGAGACTCTGAAAGGCACAGAGTTATTTGGCATTTCTGTGAGAGGAAATGAGATTCTGGAGCATGTGCGTTTCATTACTTGAAAAGCAGCCCATGTGCTGACTTGAAACGAGGTAAAGAACACTAGAAAAGAAAGTGAAATTTGGAGAAAGACATAAAGAGACTGAAAGAACTCTCTCCTTCACACACAGCATCTGAATGACCTTACCAGGATAGTGGTGATGACCAGCGAGCGGTTGGAAAGTGAGTCTGTGATGTTCATGCCGTTCTGTCGTGGGACCTCAGTGATGTTGAGTCCTCCAGATGCACTCCACTTCCCCACCTAAAAAAGAGGAGATTTATGCAGTCAGAGCGTGTTTCTCATACCTGTGTGACCCATCCACATCGCAATAGCCCATCCGACTGCATTAGCAGCCTGTGCTGAGCTCATCCTGAAGCATTAGCTGATTGGCTCTTGTGTATTTATGCCAATAGGGCAGTGCATGAGTAGCTAGGCCCTTGCATACACTCTGAATACATTAACATACAAGAAGGGCAATTCCACCAAAGGGGATTGCTTCTCAATTCAATTTTGCAACAGAAAATGTTGAACAAAAGAAAAAGCGGAACTTACGGCATGAATCACTATCAAATAACACTGTGGCGTTATTAAAGGTGTCACACTTTTCCGGTGTTGAAATATTCATATTGCATCTTAATATGCAGGATCAACTATAAACAAGCCATTGGTTGGTTCATTTCTCAGCTGAAAAACTGAAAAGTCTGCTCTGAGGAATATTACATCCTTAAATTTACTAGACAACCAAACTTCCATAGGATCATTTCCAGTGAATTTCAGTGAATAGGTCAGCGCACATCCTTGTGTTCAGTTATGAAACGCATGCAACACAACAACATGTGATGTCAATCTGGTTAGAAGATAATAACCAAATGCAAGTACACCCACACACAAGTGCTCGTGGCTGTGTTTGCATACGTGCGGAGAGTATGATTCTGGACTTGAAAAATTAATCATATTTATCATTATATGTATTTTCTCGGAAATCAACTAGTTCATAGTAAACCAGTATGGGAAGACACAAAAACTGTCTAAGTGGGTTACAATGTAGTGTTGTTGTATTTTAAAAGAACTAGATATACAATTATAGAATTATTATATATATATATATATATATATATATATATATATATATATATATATATATATATATATATATATATGACTCAATATTAGTTTGCAGGCTGTTTGTTTAACTCTGCATTGGGACCAATCCAGCTGATTATCAATCAATGAATCTATTTCAGCCGGAGTGCTCTATCTGCCTCCAGGGATATTAGAGACATTAAATGTTTGCCGTTAATTAAGGTACAAATACACACACACACACACACACACGTTTACTTAGCTATCAAAATGGGGATTTAGTTCCAACCCTAATCAAACACACCTGAATCAGCTCTTCAGATTTGCTTGAATATATAAAGGCCGGTGTGCTAAAGCAGGTTGGAACTAAACTCTGCAGGACAGTGGCCCTCTAGGAGCAGGATTGAAGACCTCTGTACTCTGTACCTACTCCTAATCCTACCCATCATACACACACACACACACACACACACACACACACACACACACACACACACACACACACACACACACACACACACACACACACACACTAGGCTGCATAGAATAGGTCAGCCGGAACCGGGAACACTTCCTGTAACACCCGATTTACTTGTTACATCATAAGAAGAATGGCATCTACGCTAATGTTAGTCTTTCTGCTTATTATGAGGTTAACTGTTATCAGCCGGATCTGGGCCGGATCCAGACCAGATGGAGGACCTGCGCCTACACACGACCACAACACATGATGTAGTCAGCCGGATCCGGGCCTTATCCAGACCAGATGGAGGAGCTGCACCTAGACACGACCCCAACGCATGATGCAGTCAGCCAGATCCGGGCCATATACAGAACAGATGGAGGACCTGTGCCTAGACACGATCACAACGCATGATGTAATCTGCCAGATCCTGGCCATATCTGGTCCAGATGGAGGACCTGCACCTAGACAGGACAACAACGCATCCCTGAAGTGTAAACAGAGATTGTGTCAATTACACTCTCCCCTGTGAAGGCTTCATCGACACGACAGCCATCAGCACTGATCCTCAACAAACCTGTCTCCATCCTGGTGGGACTCTGATCTTAAACCAGATGGAACTGGATAATATTCTAATTGTTCCAAACCGATCTGACTTCGGACCTATAATGCTGCCTGAATCATAATCATACACTGTTCGTTCATTGGTCCCCCAACTGAGCCTGGGTTCTCCCAAGGTTTTTTTCTCCATTCTGCCACTGATAGAGTTTTGCTTCCATGCCACTGTCGACTTTTCCACTTTTGTTGCCATTGGCTTGGCTTGCTTAGTTGGGGACATTAAATTTAAAATTTAATTTAATATTCAACAATAATATTGATCTGCCTGCATTGACACTATTATACAAGAACGTAACTGAGCTGGACTATGACATCACTGTTTACTCCAGAGCGCTATATGTATATATATATATATATATATATATATATATACACATTTAAATTAACTAAATTAATAGCTTTTTTTAAAACAAAAACTAATCATCACTGAACTTACTTAAGCTGGACTGTGATGCTATTTTTGTCACGGGTGTGGTGCGGGCAGAAGAAGAAGATGAACAATATAACTCGCACAGATACAAACAGGCAGATGGACAGAAGGTTCCCACACACACGCTAAACACAACGTAGAACAGATGAAGACTGAATGAACTGAAGTGAACTAAATACAGACACTGATTAACATTGATTGAGTGAAGACAGGTGAAACAGATGGTGATTAACTAGACAGGTGCTACAAATGAAGGAACGTGACATGAAGAAGGCAGATAACTGTGACATTACACCCCCCTCCCGGTAGTCGCGACCTCACACCGTAGATGGACCAACTGGAGGGGCCATAGAAGGAGGACGAAAGGCAGGAGAGGGTAGACAGAAGGCAGGCGCCCAGGGTGGAGCAGGCAGTGTAGTGGGCCAGTGCGGAGATGAGGAGGGAGGAGCCATGAAGGAGGCAGGGCTGACGACACCAGGGGGCCGACTGACGGGAGTGGAGCAGGTGGGAGAGGAGACCGGGGTGGAGCCGAAGAGCTGACGAACCTAGGTGATGCCGAGGGTGCAGCGGGACATGGCGACGCCGCTGGCTCTGGTAACAGAAGTGCAGGCGGGGACACTGAAGGGCACGGTGAAGACAGAGGGAGTGAGGACCAAAGGGGAACTGAAGGGAGTGAGGAGTCCAACAGAGCCGGGGGGATAAAGGGACGAGGCGTACCCAGAGGAGATAAGTCCAGAGGTCAGGGAAGGTTGACTAATGACCAAAGTGGATCCGGGGGGACGAGGGAGCATGGCGGAAGTAGGGAACTGAAGGGCCACGGTGGAACTGAGGGAGGTAAGAGCCAAGGTAAAGCAGATGGGACGAAGGGCCGGGGTAGAGTCCTGGTTGCAGAGGTTGGAGGTGGAGACTGGGGATCCACCGACCAGGCTGGAGCTGCAGGCTGGGAGACCCACGGCGACTCCACCTCGCAGAAGGTGGTTAGAAGAGGAGCTGAGGGGCTGACAGGCAGTGGCGGAAAAGTAGAGAGGTAGCAGATGGAAGGAGGTGGGAGAGGGAGGCTGGGTGGGAATTCAGGCTCGGGAACAGAAGACTCAGGCTCGGTACCAGAAAGCTCAGGTACAGAAGGCTCAGGCTTGGGGACAGAAGGCTCAGGCTCGGGACAGAAGGCTCAGGGACAGAAGGCTCAGGCTCACGCTCTGAAGGCTCAGGTTTGGAGAGCATGACGTGAATAGTCTCTAGTGCGGCAGGACTGACATGAAGCTCAGGCTCGGCAGGACTGACTTGAAGCTCAGGCTCGGCTGGACTGACGTGAAGCTCAGACTCGGCAGGGCTGACGTGAAGCTCGGGCTCGATAGGACTGACGTGAAGCTCAGGCTCGGCTGGACTGACGTGAAGCTCAGACTCGGCAGGGCTGACGTGAAGCTGAGGCTCGGCAGGACAGACATGAAGCTTAGGCTCGGCAGGACTGATGTGAAGCTCAGGCTCTGCAGGACTGGTCAGGCATGACGTGAAGATCAGGCTGGTAAGGCATGACGTGAAGGTCAGGCTGGTCAGGTATGACGTGAAGATCGGGGTGGTCAGGTATGACATGAAGATCAGGCTGGTAAGGCATGACGTGAAGCTCAGGCTCGGCAGGACTGACGTGAAGCTCAGGCTCGGCAGGACTGACGTGAAGCTCAGACTCGGCAGGTCTGACGTGAAGCTCAGGCTCGGCAGGGCTGGTCAGGCATGACATGAAGATCAGGCTGGTCAGGCATGAGGTGAAGATCAGGTGAATCAGGGATGACGTGAAGATCAGGCTGTGATGGTGGACGAATGGCTATGCCACTGGAGCTTGCTGGTACAGATGTACGTCCAATCCACACCAGAATACGTTTTTTAGGACATCATCTGCCCAGCTTACCCCATTAGGAATCTCCAGGAAGGCAGCTACATATTCCTTGACAGAGCGGCCATCCTGAAAACAATGTATCAGACGATCGGCTGGGGTTAGAAGGAAGCCGGCAACTTCCATGTTTCTTGTTAGGTCCGTTCTTCTGTCATGGGTGTGGTGCAGGCAGAAGAAGAAGATGAAGTCAAAAGTTCCAATTTCAAAAACTTTTACTTTCAATATGACATATATAACTTTCACAGATACAAACAGGCAGACGGGCAGAAGGTTCCCACACTAAACACAACGTACAACGGACGAAGACTGAAGGGGACTGAACGAAGACACTGATTAACATTGATTGAGTGAAGACAGGTGAAACAGATGATGATTAACTAGACAGGTGCTACAAATGAAGACACGTGAAATGAAGAAGGCAGATAACTGTGACAATTTCTGTTATCTCTGTAAAGCTCCTTTGAAACAATCTGTATTGTAAAAAGTGCTATATAAATAAATGTGACTTGACTTGAAACACACACACACACACACACACACACACACACACACACACACACACACACACACACTCAAACCCGACCCCTAAACCTACCCATCACACACACACACACACACACACACACACACACACACACACACACACGCACGCACACACACTAACCCGACCCCTAAACCTACCAATCACACAAAACTTTCTGCATTTTTACATTTTCACAAATGAGGATGTCCCTAATGGGAAGTTTTTGGAGATTTTGTCAGGTTTTGGTCAATTCTGGGTACAGATTTGTCCCCAAAATATAGTTAAGGAAGTACACACACACATGCATTAAGAGGCAGTCAGTAGAGGGAGTTGAAATAGTTGTGCTGTGAATAATCCCTCTAATATCAGCACATTGCGAAACTGAGCAAATTTAGCGAGTTTTGCACAAACAATCCCCTGCAGTGAGAAAAAGCAAGTCCGGCATACGGACGGTTTACATTAATAATCTGAACACTTCTCTCTATCTCTGTCCTGCTCCAACACAACTGCTCTCATATTCATAAAGCCCAAGAGCTGCAGATCTCAGAGATATGCAGGTGTAATAAACCTGTAATGACAAGCTCACCTGCGCAAAAACCTAGCGTACGCATACGACTGATTCAGAGAGATGCACATTTCACATGATATGCTACGTCACTTTATAGGGTGATGTTTCATTATTGCAAATTGACTGTAATTAACTCAATTCATTAAACGTGATTATCAGGGCAAGGAGAAATATTCACGTTGCCGAGAGGAGACTTTCTTGGCCCCCTCAAAATGAATACAGATTTTTTTTCCTGCTTATTCCAATCTAAAATGCTAAAAATTAAAAAGTTATTATACATGTTTTTTGTTTGTTTTTATCTGAACATCTATTCCTAGAAGAATTGTTACTGGGAATTGCACTACTTCCCCACATAATTATGGGTTTTACTATTCTGTGTGCATGTGCTGCTGAATAAGAGCGGGAATTTTTATATAATGATACAGATTTTGTGGAGGTGTTTGGTGCTGTTTACTTCATTTTTTGGCATCTCTGACAGTGTGTGCACAAACACACATTGCCATAGTGTGATAGTCAAACTTATAAATGAAAATTAAATTACTAATAAAAAAAATATTAGTGTTTGTCTTGCATTACTTGCACTTCTTTTCACAAAAGCTACTATATTTAAGTAGCTCATTACTGCACAAAAGCATGTGTAACTTCAGCTGGTCATTAACAAGGCTTGTAATTAACAGTACTTTGTACACTAATCCAATTTGCTTTATGATCCACTAACTTATGCTTATGTTTAAACACCTCATTTGCTTCCTTGTTAGGAGGTAAATTAAACGTAAGACACAAATTGCTCTTTATTTGCACAGGAATGGTGACCATATGAGACGAGGTACAGGAGGATTCAGTGCACTAGACTGAGAGAACAGAAGGTTATTTGAAGGGAGTAACAATCCTCTTTCAATGACACATTTTTGTTCTATGGCAGCATGAAAGTTTCTGGTATAATCGACTATGCAAATGAAAAGTGACTTATTACACACTGTTTAACAGCCGAGCATTAGCAGAAGAAAACTGCTTTTAATCATTTTATCCCTCCTACTGTGCAAAAAAGCATAAAGACATAGCAAGCGCATTGTTATTATACTGTATGTGCTTTGTTTGTTGAGTTATGTTGTGTGTGATTGTGTGGTGGTTTACCTTTTGAAGGCCGTCCTCTTTAAGACTCACAATGTCCAGATCAAAGTCAATGCGCAAACCTGTAGTTCTGTTGAAGCACAGCCGTCCCGTCAGGCCGTCCCAGTGAGACTTCAAAACACACACACACACATTTCAACAATTAAAACACACCAACATTCACATATTTAAATGCCATTTCTATCCCAATTTGAATTAAATTTAAATCAACAACAGGATGCAGATTTGTAGTAATGATTACAAATGTAAAAAATAAATAAATAAAGTAGAATTTAATGGAATTTCAGTTTCTCAATGCGCAAAAATGATGTTATAGTTTGTATTATAGTATTAGTATGAGTATGAGTATGAGTATGAGTATGAGTATGAGTATGAGCATGTGTTATGTTATGTCGTTATGTCATGTCATGGAGTTTATGGAGGGAAAAGAAGAAGAATTTTGGGAATTTTTCAGTTTCTCAATATAAACTACACATTAAAATGTTATGGAACATTTCCAGAAACATTATTACAAGAAATAATAATGAATATGGCAATATGTAATTTCCTGAAATTCTTGTGTATTATACTTAAATAATATACACTTAAATAATAAAATGTTGAATGTTAATGTATATATATATATACATATATATACACATTCTCACTATTAACTTGCTTATTATCATGAATATTACTAGGGTATTGTCTGTTATATATATAAATATATATATATATATATATATATATATAAATAACAGCCAATATCCTAGTAATATGCATGATAATAAGCAAGTTAATAGTGAGAATTTGACCCTAAACTTAAAGCAACACCAAGGGACTTTTCCTCTGCGGTCGCACTACAGGTTGGAAGCGGAATCGTCCATTACCGCTGTCGTAAATAATTTAGCCTACCGCACCAGCACCAGCTTTGGAATCAACAATGGCCACAGACAAGCTAGAGTACGATGCATGATTTTATTAAAGACATCACAAACGAAGAAAAACTAGGTATGCCCTAAAATAGTCGAATTTTGTAGTTCTTTTTGTGCTCCGGTTACTACCCGAAACCCGAAGTTACATAGTGCCAGTAAAAGCGATACAGACCACGTCAGGCTATGGCAGACGTGTCATTTAACCTATTGTAAGTCGATGTACCATCACAAGGGTCTTGGAAATATATTATGAAGGTTGAAAAACTGCATAGTGTTACTTTAAGAATTTTAAAGCATTAATAATGCCTCTTATAATGCAGTGTATAGTCTCATGAATAATTTTAACTAGTTATAATACATTATAAATACTCATCTATGTATTGAGCACACCTTTAGAAAGTATAATGCATTAAAACATATCACAAAAAACTAATTTCAGCTGTAACAAGGAATCTGCAAATACTACACAGCATTTTAACTGTAGTGATCCGCAGGCAAACATGAGGGCAGACTCATAACAATGTAAAGGCAGGAACACACCAAGCCGACGGTCGGCCGTCGGGCAGTTTTTGTCCGTCGGCCGACTAAGTTTTCTCAGTGTGTTCCGCACGGTCGGCTGAAATTGGTCCTCGTCGGCTTTGTAACAGCCGATTCGACATGTTGAATCGGCGTCGGGCCGTCAGTGAGAGCGAGAACTCTGATTGGCTGTTCAGCTTAGTGAACGAGTCAGTGCGAGAGAATAATAGCAAAACAGAGAGCAAAGAAGTCAAAACGGTACAGATAGAAGGCTGCTGTTATGTCACGTCATCTTACATGAGTGTTCCTTGGCAAATATTTAAATATTAACATGAGTGGAGTGGAACAAAGAAAGTGTTTAACAGGATTGATATTCAAAACGGTAAGCACGCACTGCTTTGTTTATCGTTTGTGTAACGTTATCTGCAGCCTGCAGCGTCGGTTTCTCTTTTTGAATGTCAAATATAGATGAATATATCTGCAGAAATAGACAGTTGTCTCATTCACACGCAGGCGCAGAACGCGCATTGTAGCTAACAGTCGGCAGTAGTTCTCTCTGTGTGTTCAAGTATAGCTTTTTACCCCGACACGAGGCGACAACACAGTCGGCTTTCATCAGTGCTAGTTCGTCGGCGTCGGCTTGGTGTGTTTCTGCCTTAAGACCCCTTACATCTGCCTTGATGAATAGGACTCTTACACTCACACCTCCAAAAGAACTTACACAGAAAGGAACTAGGTGGCCTAGGAGATAAGCCTGGAAAGACAATTGCTAGGTACCATTTGTGGAATGGACATCATTTGGCCAACATCATTTGGCCATTGTTCACCCCAGTCCCTCAGTCCTGAGAACAAGGTGTGGAGGACCACAGACTCTCAGACTCACCAAACCAGTTTTGCCATGTGGCTTGAAGCCACAAATGATGGATTTTCTACACACAATGGACTCACAATGAACACAATGGAGCAAATCCTCTCCATTTCTATTAACAGAACTGTGTATACTTAATGAGTTCTGTTTGTGTACATGCAAAATATCCAAACTTATATATTAAGGTATACATTCATTCATAGGTAAAAATTCAACACAACCCATGTTTGATGTTTGGACTTTATGTTTGCAGTACAATGTCTAGGTTAATCTGAAATGGATTTTGGAAAGTGAATTACGCATAGGAAAACCTTAAGGACATTGTTCTAAACATGACCTTTAAACTATGCAAATTAACCTCATGCAAAAGAGAGGCTATACACTGGCCACCTCTGACGGCATCAGCCAATCAAAACACTGGATCTGAAAGGTGCCAACTGGCAACTCCCTCCTTCTCAGGAGAGATTAAAATGTTCTCTCTGAGACAAAGACCTGTTTCTGTTCTGAGTGCCAGTTCCTGGTTCCAGACCCAAGAGTTTCCAGTTCTAATAAGCTAAGCTGAAGGAACAAGCTGTTTCTCTCTCCATCTTGAAAGAGACAAACAAAGAAGTTCTGCAAGAAGTGAATTTGGGGAGTTTGGAAATAGCAACAGGATCAACGACCATAAGCTCAGTGGCCCCCATTTTCAAGATCTTCTGCACTAACTTCAGAATCTCTTCAGAGATCCTCCAGATCTGCGTGTTCCAGATGGCCCGGATCTTCTGTACGGACTTCAGAACCTTCTCTTCAGTGATCCTTCATCTGCGTGTTCCAGGAATAAGGACCTTCTCTGTGCTCCAGGAGCACAACGTTCACAAGTACTTTGTGTTCAAGGCTGTGAAACAGATTCCAACTTCTTTCTTCCCACTGAATCGCGGCTCAGCGAGTGGAAGACGTCGCCGCTCGGACTCAGCACTTCACCAGGCGGTCAATAATGGCAATATCACTTTACCAAACCACTTTCCACAGACCTTATCATTAGTTTAAATAGTATATTATTATCTAATTTGCATTAAATTCTGCATAGCTGATGTCAGTTAACAAATAATCTCTCGATTTATTTGTTGAATTCAGAGTAAGGTTTACCTTATTACTTCCAGAGGAACTACAGTTTATCTTTGTTTAACTTGTAACTGCCATTGTAACATCCAACTCAGTCACTTGCCAAGGTGAAATTCCTTGGCTGGTGTTACGCAATATAGGAAGGGATCATCTGACACTCTCTGTGACCAAAAACTCAATATTAATTTTAATATTGAATAATAGTATAAATATTTAAGACCATAAATCACTACATAACTGTACTTAAAATTTTATTGTAAGATATTATGCATTATAACATACATTATAAATTACTTCATAATGCATTATAGATAAAGGCTTTAAGTGTTACCAAATGGGATTGATATGTTGTGCTATTGCAGCGTGTTAAATGCTTTGACAGCACTAAATTTGCATTAGAGAAATATGTCTAAACCAGCTGACGATAATGTATTCTTCATATTAGGGAGAAAATAGGAAAAATGAATAAAAATGAATGACGCAGCCTAATTTATGTTTTGTTGGACTAATGAAAATTGACTGTTGTGTGACTGTTGAATTGCAATTCAGTAAATTCCTCTTCCTGCCTTTTTAATTCATATTCCATTTCAACACCCGGCGGTGTGTGTCCAAATCCATTCAAATTCTCACTCATGAATTGAAAAGAAGCCAGTGTTTGTACAAGTGTGGTACACATACTTGTGAGTGCACACACACACACACACACACACACACACACACACACACACACACACACACACACTCACACACACACACACACAAAGCTTCTATTTCCTTTTTAATTACATTTTACATCCCAGTGCCTCAGACACATCTTCCCCCAAGACCTCGTCCTAATTAACGACCATCTCACTTTCAACAATCTCTAGAGACGCAGAAAAAATTACATCGCAACTCCTCCTCTCTATTCCTCCCTCGTTCCTAAAGCATAGAGCTCCGCCCCCAAACAACACACACACACACACACCGATCTACAGCCCTCTCCATAACCTCTTCCAAATGAAACACCTCCGCTTTCGTTCATGAGCGAGGACATTTCACTGCAAGCTTGTGTTCTTCTCCACATCCCTCGCTTCTATCTCCTTTCGTCCACAGAGCTGGGTTCAACATCTCTAATCTGCCTATTATGAGGCCCAATCAAAGTCTCTCTTGTGAGCTGAAATAAGAGCTGATTACCACGAGCACATGTGTGTGTGAAGCACACGGTGAAGAGAAAGTGGGACACTGAGTTTAGTAGAACAGAACCAACTCAAACTCGCTGCAATCAACGTCTCACTGCACTTAAATGAGGCAATTAAAATGGACGGTGAATGGGGATTGTTTATCAGGTAAGATCCACTGTTAAAGCCTCTGAATAATGATGGAGTGCTTATCAATACAGAGATAATTAGTGAAGGTGTTTGGACACAACTAATGTATAGGAATGTACAGTATCTGGTAAATATACATCAGAATGAGCAACATGTATTTATTAATTTTGCAGAAAGATAGCGATGCACTTTTCAGTAACACTTTATCATGAGTATACAGTAATAAAGTAGTTGCAAATCATTTGCAAATCATAGTTTTATAGGTAATACATGTATATATTGTAATCTCTGCATCGTTAATATAGTATTAGGCTATATGCTAATAGTGGGTTCATTCTCACTTTAATACGATTATTATTATTTATTTACAGTTGCTCATATACAGTATAACGAGTTAAATAATGCTCTAATTGTTAAAAACGTATTAACCATAACCATATGATGTGTACTATTGTAATCCAGTATAGTAAATGAGTTGTTAATGGTTATTGGGAGTAATTAAAAATTATTGATTCAATAACTTATACAAAGAATACAAAGGCAGATGGTCCAATCTGAGCAAGAGTATAATCCACACAGTTGAGTCAGGAACATAATCTACAAACGTAGAAGAACAGCATCATGGGAACTCGTAACTAGTGGAAACAGTCACAGCGAAACAATCCAAACCACGACTGAATCCAAATCACAGGCAAACAGGGAAATCCATAAATCAGGCTGATGATCGAAACCACAACACGGGAAACCAAAGAGAGAGTGCTCACAATTAAAGTGTGACACAAACAAGACTTCGCAAAGAATGACTGAAAACAAAGGGCAAATAAAGGCGTATAAAGAGTTAATAAAGTAATGAGACACAGCTGAAAGTAATGACACATAATGGGTACAGGCAATGGATTATGGGACATGCAGTTTGTGATGAGATAGCAGACTCTGGTTGAGATCAAATGCACTGCAGCTGGTGGATGTGATGATTACTGTATCCTTATTAAACTAGAATGTGGGGAATTTCATAAAAAAAATTAACATTTTGAACGAAAAGCTAAAAAAGAATTATTTTGGTAAAAGACTCATGTAGATCGTCTCCATCAAAGAGTCGCAGTCATTTCCTCTTTGTGAGCCGACATTTCATTCAGTAACGTTAGGCAGTTTTGATTTATATGCTGTTGAATTTTTTATGATCTTGTTAGTTTACCAGGAATATATGTAGTAAATGTTTTATAAACACAATAATCCCTGTCATGCTGTCCTTTAGAGTGTTTTTAGCCTAACAACAGCCCTTCTAAAATCACAGTAAACCATGGCTTCACTGCACTTATTGCTTTAATAATCATTTGTCATTACTTTCTGGGGTCACCATATACAATAAATGCATTTTAAAAAACATAAATAAAATGATAACCACTTAAAATAGGCTTAAACGGGCTTCAGTGTCATACCGAGAAAATAATACGGTGTTATTTAAACAATATCTTCTATATGTTGTCTCTGGAGAGCAGAAGTGTTTGTGACAGCAGTGCCATGAGCGATTGTCATTACCTCTTTAATGAAACTCATGAAGCGTCCTCCGAACCTCCAGGGTTTGTGCCGATGACACTGCAGTGAGTTGACAGTCATTTGTGGCGCGTGCTGGTAGGAGACCGACACGATGTGGACCGCGTCGTACGTCAGAGCAGCATCTGTCTGGAATAAATAGGGGGGCGATATGTCAGCTGAAAGGATCTGACAAGCGGGAGGAGTGCAAAACCTGACCAGTTGACAACCTTGTCAAACAGCAAACTGGGCCACTGCTCAGGACCATTAGCACACTTGAATCCAAATGTAAGAAGACCTTTGATTCAAGTCTGATGCTAGGAGACACTGTGAATGAGTAAAATGTTGTTGGTTTTGCATGTGGGGGACGTGGTTCAAGAAATAGGCAACATTTTTATGTTGTTGTCATGTGAATTTCCATGGTTTATATTTATTGTTTTGATAGTGCATAAATGTGTGTATGGAAGTTTGTTTCCACCACAGAATAAAAAAAACAAAAAAGGTAATTGCGACTTTTTATATCACAATTCTGAATTTTTTTTATCAGAATTGCATGATATAAATTGTGTGTTTTAAAGTCAGAATTACAATATAAAGTCGCAATTGTGTGTTATGCCAACGCTATCTCACGACCAATTCATACGAATTTGTACGAGTGATTAAAAAGTGGCTAATTCGTATGAATTCGTACGACCTCACTCGTACGAATTTGTACGATTTGTCTGAACCCATGTGATGGGTAGGTTTAGGGGCGGGGTCAGGGGTAGGTCATTCGTACAAATTCATACGAATTGGGCAACTCGTAAAATATGTACGATTTAGCAAAAATCTTACTAATTCGTACGAGTGAGGTCGTATGAATTCGTACGAATCAGCCACCTCGTAAAATTTGTACGAATTGCTGTGAGATCGGGCTGGTTATGCTCCTGTCTTGATCGATTTCTCCTGTCTGCATTGCTGCTGGTCTGCGTCTGTAAGCTCCGTATAGTTTTCTGTTTGATTTAATATCATTCCTTGCTGTTCTTATTTGCTAAATTTAAGTTATTCATCAACATATATTAGATATTGTCTAATATTGCCTATCACATTAATCTGAAATCGCTAGCTCTTATTTAAATCATTATCGCTAGCACAACACGCTAGCCTGTTAATCTGCCAATCGTGCTTGCCGTCTTTTTTTTTTTCTTGTGCGCGCTCGCGTCTTTTACGAGTCTATCAAGCAACTAAGGTAAGTAGAGTCAGTCAACAAACATGGTGAGTAATGTCTTCTGTTATTGTCACTTGCACTTTGTGTTACATGTATAGTATAGCATTCTCTGTCAGCAATGAGGGATTTACATGTGATAAATGCGGGGAGACAGTCAGGCTGACGGAGAAGATTTCAGAACTAGAGACACGCATCAAAACTTTATCGAGGATAGTAAGGGCTTTGATACTGCTTTCGATGCGACTAGCTTAGTGAACTCTGTACATTGTTTGGTTCCGGCTAAAGTAGAGCGTGTGCAGCCGGTCAACTGGGTGACCGTAAGACGCTGTAGTCACCTGATAAAACACCGCTCTCCCGTACCGATAACAACATTAAACAGGTTCTCTCCACTTAGTGAAGCACCCACTGAGAATCCTGTTGAATGTGCCCTAGTTATTGGTGATTCTATTATACAGAACGTGAAAATAGAGACACCAGCCACAATAGTCACATGTTTGCCGGGAGCCAGAGCGCCTGACATCAAAGCAAATTCAAAAGAGCTGGCTAATGCTAATCGTAAATTCTCTAAAATTATTATTCACGTCGGCACTAATGATGTTCAACTTCGCCAGTTGGAGATCACCAAAATTAACGTTAAAGAGGTTTGTGATCTCGCAATTATGATGTCAGGCACTGTAATTTGTTCTGGTCCCATTCCTGTTCGCCGGAGTGATGAGATAAGTGGTGTCCGCAAAATAATATAGAATTCATTGACAATTGAAAAATTGCAAAGGCGGAGGTGTTGCTGTAATTTATAGTAATATCTTCAGAATTACTGAGAAGTCTAGTTTTAAATATAATTATTTTGAAGTGTTGTTGCTTAATGTAAGACTATCTAGTGTAAATGATAAATCACATTTGAGATTTGTGCTGGCTGCTGCATACAGGCCACCAGGGTACAAAACACACTTTATTAAAGAATTTACTGATTTTCTATCAGAGTTAGTACTGGCTGCAGATAAAGTCCTAGTTGTAGTTGATTTCAATATACTTGTATGATAACGAAAAATATGCATTGGGATTGGCATTTAAAGACATTCTGAACTCTATTGGAGTTAGACAACACGTTGTCGTAATCATACTCTAGATCTAATATTATCGCATGGAATCGGTGTTGATGCCGTTGAAATTCTACAGCAGAGCGATGTTATCTCAGATCATTATCTAGTCTCGTGTAAACTTCATTTAGCCAAGGCTGCAAGGTCTACTCCATTTTACAAATATGTTAGATGTATCACTTCTGCCACAAAAGATCGCTTTATTAATAATATTCCTGATCAGTTTCATCTCCTCAGCATCCCAGATAGCTTAGAAGAACTTGATACTGCGACAGAAACTTTTGACTCTCTCTTTTCAAGTAATTTAGACACATTTGCTCCTCTGCGCTTAAAGAAGATTAAAGAAAATAGTCCAACGCCGTGGTACAACGAGCACACCCGGGCCCTTAAGAGAGCAGCCAGAAAAATGGAGCGGAACTGGAAGAAAACAAAACTATTTTTTTTGCATTTCATGGAAAGAGAGCATGATTGCATACAGAGAGGCCTTAAAAGCTGCTAGATCTGCTTATTTTTCAACCCTATTAGAAGAAAATAAACAAAACCCTAAGTATTTATTTGAAACAGTGGCTAAATTAATGGAAAATAAAGCTTCAACCTCAGACGTTTCCAAGCAGCACAGCAGTAATGACTTTATGAACTTCTTTACTTACAAGATTGATAATATCAGGGAGAAAATTATAACTACGCAACCATCTACTACAGTATTGCATCAGACAGTGCATTGTAGTCTCCCTGAGGATGAAGTTGATTCATTCATTGCTATAGGAGAGGAAGAATTTTCTAAACTCGTTAAATCATCTAAATCGACAACATGTATGTTAGACCCTATACCAGCTAAGCAATGAAAGAGATGCTTCCAGAGGTCATAGATCCTTTTATTAATATCATTAGTTAATCTTTGTCATTAGGATACGTACCAAAAACTTGTTAAGCTGGCTATGATTAAACCGCTGGTTAAAAAAACTATGTTCTCACAACTATGTTCTGTTTAGAAAGAAATGGTATCTGCAAGGATTTTCAGTCAGGATTTAGACCTTCCCATAGTACTGAGACAGCTCTCATTAGTCACATATGACTTGCTCTTATCATCCGATCGTGGTTGTATCTCTTTATTAGTGCTACTCGATCTTATTGCTGCATTTGATATCATTGATCACAGCATTCTTTTAAATAGACTTGAACATTATGTTGGCATTAGTGGATGCCAACATAACTACCAATCTTTCATTTGAAAGTCAAATGACGGCGGTAGATCCTTTTCTTATTTAGCACCAAAACTTTGGAACATTCTTCCTAACATTGTCCGGGAAGCAGACACAGTCTGTCAGTTCAAATCTAGAATAAAAACACATCTCTTTGGCTTAGCATGCACATAACACATTATTGAATTCTATAATTCAATGTTAGGCTGCATACATTAGGTCAGCCGTAACCAGGAACACTTCCCATAAATCCTGATGTACTTGTTACATTATAAGATGGATGGCGTCTACGCTAATATTAGTCTCTCTGTTTATCCCGAGGTTTACCACAGTCCGCCGGATCCAGGCCATATCTGGAACTGATGAAGGACCTGCGCATGGACACGACGATAACGCATTCCTGAAGTGTCACTAGTCTCTCCCCTGTGAAGACCTCCTTCCCTTTACCTCTGTACGTTGTCGGAATAATCCCTCTTGACATGGCTACGCGGAAGTGATAAAATATTCTGTATTATAAATTTTCCAAGGCTTGTACCTTGGAACCTATTTCATGGTTTGTGTTCTCCCACCATCCGGCACTGTTTTGTACAAATGAGCGGCTGGATCGCATTAAAGGTTTTCTGTTAGAACGGTGTCGTGTTAGCGGCCCATAAGATAATAACTAATGATCGTTGCGACTGAAGTGAATCAATCAAAACTAACTTTAGCTAGACAATAACTTTATTCTAGGGCTGCTTTAAAGCCAAAACAATCTCTGTTACTTTAATTTCCTATTATCACTGTAAAGCTGCTTTGAAACAATCTGTTTTTTAGATAACATTTAAATAGTTTATTAATAATTTACTTACACTTTCTAAGTGATCTTATGAACCACTGACAACTCCTAAATAACTGGTTTGTAAATAATGCAATACTTCATTTAGAAATGATTAAAGTATGAAAATACAATTATTAAACACATTTTAGATATGCGTATAAATCAAGAATAAAGCATTTATAAACTACATTTATATACAGCTTTATTAATACCTATTAATGCTTTATAAATGATGAATTAACTGTTTACTAATGCTTAACTAATGATGCAGTTATTATAAAGTGTTACCTTTTTACTTTGATTGTGAAGAGTCGTGCATAGTTTTACTTGCCATTACCATGATCTTCACATGTATGAAATTATGGAAGAACAGTTGGGAATTTTAATGAGCAAATACAAAGTAGAATGAAGTGCTGCAGTCTCAATTCAGTCGCACAATAAGAATCTTTCTCTTTTTTTTACCCAAATTTAAATGTTTACACTTCACACAGATGCTACAGCTGTTAATAAGTACATTTAAATCTGCACTGCAACTCAAACTCAGAGCTTTACTATCCAATAACCACTTTCATTATACAAATAATGTAATACAATATTAATAACCACTTTTTTGTGAAATACAACATCAATATAGTGGTAATTATTAGTTTCTGTATAATTTGGTGGCACATGCATCACTGCTATCATGAGTTATTCTGAAGCCCTGACTTTGATGGACGAAGAATAGATTCCCTTGAATCTATCGGCAGAGTCCATCAAGAAAGAACAGCACAAGACAACAACACGAGAATCTGTTACTCTGACCATTTTAGCTTCGGTAACCACTTTAACTGGAGTTAATCTCTTTCCATAACCTCTGCATGACCAAGTCATACTTCTTAGCGAAATCCCACAACAGGTGCTCATTGAGATGCACTCAATCTACAGCAAACATGCTACAGCCAAGCATGAGGTTTGTCAAACACAGCTTTCTTAAGTCTGTTCTCCTTCCATTTTCCATTTTCCATTTTCCATTACACTGTTTCTAGTCTGCTGTAAGCTCAAGACACTGTCAAAGCATTTTTCTAAACCTCTCTAAACTGAATGAAAAGGCTAAATACACTCTTCCTTGGTTCTCAACAGAGGCAGATGGAGAAAAGAGAAGACCTTTACTCAGAACCATACTTTAGGACATGGATGGGCAATTCCAGTATTTTAGGGCTACTTTCCTCCCTAATAATAATAAAAAAAGAAATAAAAAACCTGAAAAATCTTACATATTACAGGCAGGAGTGTTTTATTAGAGATGGATATAAATTATGCAAGACAGATGTCTACGTTGGCAAACTATCTCCAAAGAACATCTTCCAAAAAAAAATAGTTCACAGTTTATTCCCCTACATGGATGTTTTATTTCCTAATTTGAAAGATGGATAAAATTTTTTTCACCAACTCCAGGAGAAATGCTGGGCGCAGAATAAAACTTTGTACCTCACCAATCTGACCAAGGTTTTTGATCCCCCAAGCTCAGCTCATCAAACAACTTTAACATCTATTGTGCTTGAGGCAAAAATATATCTGCTCTCCAACCCTCTTCAAGCTGTTTCTGGCCATACCCTTTAATATTCCCTCTACATTAGGGATGAGCAACTTTGGTCCTAGAGGGCTACTGTCCTGCAGAGTTTCACTCTAACCCTGATCTAACACACCTGAACAAGCTAGTCAAGAACTTCAGAATTACTATAAAGCTACAGACATGAGTTTGTATCAGGGTTAGAGCTAAACTCCTCAGGACAGTGACTGACTTTGCCCATCCCTGCTCTACATGTACCACAGGTGTCCAATTCTGCTCTTGGAAGGTTATTGTCCTGCAGTGTTTATCTCCAACCCCAATTAAAACACGTCTGAACCAGGTAATGAAGGCCTTCAGGCCAGTTCACACCAAGGACGATGACGATCAAGATAACGATAAAGATATAGTTCTAAAAATCGTTTTCAATATTAAAGAATAGCATAGTTCAAACCACAGCTATAACAATAATAATATAGAAAAAGGATCGTAAAATCGATGTCGTTGGGATAATTTTCAGAACGATTTTTTTTTCAGCTGTTGAACAATAAAACACTGACAACCAATCAGAATCTATTCTAATTTAAAATGGCAGACGACATTGCGGAGAAGCTAATCATAGAGGTCCAGAAAAAAATCCACCACTGTTTGACAAGTCAAGCCTCCTTTTCAAGAAAATGGATATGGAAAACAATCGTTCATACACTCTGAATAAATGGTGAGAAGTATTACCTCAGGTATCCGGAGCTTGTTTCGACAACATTGTCTTGCTTCCTTTCAAGTGGCAGTGAAAAAGACTAACGTTGGGTGTTGTTTTTATTCCACTATGTTGACTACGTCAGCTAAATTCACTGTTAGATTATTAACTCTATTACACTAGCTTCACTCAAAACACAGCATGCTAAGGACATCTGCTGGTTAAAGCCGTGTAAATGGAACAAGAACAGCAAAAACACGTTATCGTTATATCTTTATAGTGATTGTTCTTGGTGTGAATGGCCTTTTAAAGATTGTTAGAAGCTTCCAGGCAGGTGTGTTAGGGCAAGGTGGAGGTAAACTCTGCAGGAGCAGGATTGGACACCGCTGACATATACCTTCTGGAAATCGATATGCACAAGAATAACACAATCATGTTTTTTCTACTGCCTCTGATGACCCATGAAGGAATCAAAACACTCAATATATTCAACAATATTATATTTCCAACTCTGCTACTGTCACCAGCCGTAAAGCAACTCATTTTTCCAGCAAAGACTTCGGACAATGAATGACAAGCAAGCAAATAAATGGTATACCATCCACTTGCTCTGTCTCTAACAAATCCTATTGTAACAATCACCTGGAGGGATGAGGGCTTGAAGTGCATCCATTGTTCAGGCAATGTGAGCTGCTCTAGATCGAGCCTGTCTGCAGGAAGAATGGGCATTCGTTCAGATGTCCTTTACATCGACCTCGCCATTGGCTTCGTGTAACTAAGCAAAAAGTTGTTGTGATATGACAGCTGTGGGTATTAAGAGAGTGTTGGGAACATGAGACCAGATGGAGAAGTATTTTCTGTCGATAGCTGGACTGCCTAAACCTTGGATAAATTTTGTGGTTTCAATGGACTGTTTTTAAACATTGAACAAACAGAGAGATGTGGGCAGGATATATATATATATGCCTCACATCAGTCTTTTTAGCTGTTCCAGGTGCAATACAACTACCTAAGGTGCATATTCCAGGGTTTTCAACCTTGCACAAAAGAAATAAAGCAGTCAGTCTTAATAGACAGTATATACAGTGTTTACCATACATTGATTTATCCATGGCGGCCTGCCACAATATCAGCATTGACTGCCACAAATAGATTTCAGTGTCTCCTATTCATTAAATAGACTGTGAATATAGAATATTAACTTCTGATAATAACACAAAAGCTCTTTAATGTCGTTTTTTGCACCATTGCTGTCAAAAAAACTAAAATCAAAAGCTTGATAAGGCTTTGTGTCTTTATCAAATCGCAAAAGACAGTCTGTATAATCAGGGAGCCCGTTCTCATCCTTTGGCAGCATATGTGACGCCATATGACAAAACGGATATGACAAAACGGCGAAATACTACGCACATGGCACCCTTTAGCGTGAATATAACACGCGAACCCAAGGCGTCATAAAGTTGACTGGCATCCTTTAGCGTGAATATGAGACGCAGACCCTACCCCACACCTAAACCTACCCATCACAGTGCGTGTTATATTGACGATAAAGGGTGCCATGTGCGTAGTATTTCGCCGTTTTGTCATATGGCGTCAAATATGACGCCAAAGGATGAGAATGCGTTGGATCAGGACATGATCAGCTCTGTGTCTCAGTTCACAGTGAATGAATGCAATAAACTGTGAATGCAAATGAATCTGTGCATGTGCCGAGATTCAGCGTGCATTATTTTAAAATTTGCATAGTTGACGGTTACAGCATTTCACTAGATTTGTAATGAGACGTGTTTGTAAACTTGTTTTCCACCAAAATAAAAGCTCAACTGCAGTTCTGTCAAAATAAGAGCTCACGGGTTTATCTCTTACATGTACAGAAATGAGGACAAAACTAATTATTTTTCAGTGCATTTGTTTTACAATATATGACTATTACTACCATAGGTATAATTTATTATTATTATTAGTAGTAGTAGTACAAGTAGTATGTAGTGTAATGTAGACTGAGACACTATATCACAACTAAAAAGAGTTGAGTCCCCTTTAAAGTTCAGGTACAAGTCAATGCACTTGACTTTTTCTTTGTTCAATTTGCACACTGAATATGAGTTTTAGCTCTCAAAAGTGCACAAGATTTATAAATTACCGAGGTCCACCCACCAGTTTCACAAAATCGTGTGGGAAACATTGATATATGTACTGTATAAATGAAGCACAAATCCATTTTGTGGAAGAAATGAAATGGTGGCACTCAAAGCATTTTTTTCCTATAATAACAGTACTCCTCTACATTAAAATAATCAGAAATTCTACATTATGGTGTGGGAGTATTTGTACTACTGTAAAATAGATTAATAGATAATCACAGAAGCTCTACGGTTGAAACTAGTCTTTATGATATTATGGTATTCAACAATATCAGCGTATGGGATTATTAAATCTAAACTGCTGCAATTAAAGTATTTCCCAGCCAAAAAGTAGATACTGTATTCGAGTATCAACATATTGCTTTCGACCATGGCACTTATTTTGATTACAGACACCTAATCCATCTGAAACAGTTCAGTCTTGGAATTCATTAAGGAAGAAATAGCTCCTATAAAGGTTATTTTTAAGATTAACTGACTAAATATGGCTATGGACTGATTGGATACAGTAGCCGCGTTTCCATTACCCTTCAAATTGCGCAAATTGAAATTGCAATTTGAAAATACGCGCAATGGAAACACGGAAATTTCGCAAAAAATCCCATTTATCGCAAAAAAGTTTTTACGCTCGCATATGGAACAGTTTTTGCGCATTTACAGTCACCTGACGTAGATGATGCAGTATGTTTGGACAGAATACGAGACAAAGTTATTTAATACATAAAAGACAAAAGAATTAGAGGAATACTGGATTCTAAACCACAATCAATAAAATGCCACAATCAAGACCTCGAAGCAGATATGAGGGAGAAACACCCAGAAACACCTCATATGTGTTGCTCTCAAGTATAAGGGTATTTCCTGGTCATTAATGATTGGATAACACACACACGTCTCCTTCGATTAATAATAATGGCCAGTGCGGTGGCTGGGATATACATAATCCTACCAACGTCCGTCGCCATGATTTTTGGTATGACTTATCGCAAGAGAAAAAATACATTTTTAGTCGTATAACATCGGTTAATGGAAACACCGTCATTTCGTAATAGTTTTTTGTCGACATTTGGAAAAAAATCACAAAAGTTTTGTGCAAATCTGTAATGGAAACGCGCCTAGTGAAAGTGGAACCTATTCCAAGCTTTTGTGTCATTGTTTTTTTTTGGCATTTATTTTGTGGTTAGCTGGCAGTGACATTCAGGGAGAAAATGGAAGCATACCGTCATGATCCCTTCCAGGAGACCGGAGTCTGGTTTGGGGGGAATCTGCTTCTCAAGGGACCACTTCTCCACAATAGTGGCAACCTGAGGATTTTCCACGTTTAGGATGCGGAAGCCGGTCATATTGACGCCACAGAAGCGGTATGGCTCCAGGTTTATGGCCATGAGATCCTAAAGGAAGAGCGAGAGAGAGAAAAGATATAATTTAACCGTCCTGAATCGAGCTTCATTGTTGCTGGGCGAAAGGCTTCTTGTCTCTTTGTCCCTTAATAAAAGCAGGAGATAGAGAGGGAGGGTGAAAAGAAGATAGACAGAGCAAAAATAAAAGAGATTAAGGATAAAACCATGCTTTTCCAGGCCGCCTGGGTACATCCAGATGAAGCATAGTAGGACATACACCTCTTTGCCAGCGTGTGTGATATCATAGACAGTGAGCCAGGAGTCATCCCCAAAATAGCTGATTGAAACAGTTATTTCCTCTGTAATCCTGTCTTCATTGCTCCCATCCAGCCAATTGAACCGTAAACACTTCACACCGCTCTTAATGCCGACCTGACACTGAAATGCATTACTGTGTCTGGGCATTCAATGATTTTTAACAGTGTGGATTCTTCACAAAAGAACCCGAATTTCACATTCTCGAAGCAATGACGTTGGATGAAATAGTCTGAAAATTAAATTGCTGGTGTGGAAAATAGCATTAAGATTAAGTGTAAATTAATCAAGATCTTTTCGTCTGAGGTCAAAGCGATAGCAGGAAGGCCCGACCATCTAACACAGGGTTCTGTAAAGCTGAGAATGAATGGCAAAATGAGCAAGACCATGTTCATTGAAAGGACGTCCTGTAATGTGCTGAGGCTAATTAACGCTCTAGAACAATGCTAACACACACCCACACTGTACGCATGCTAGTGTCTGGAGTGTTAATCTGAGAACAGTCGCTCCGTTTCTTGTACCATATTACGTATTGCCAAACATGTTGGGAAGGTGGGGGCGGAAAAGAGATGTAGTAGAACATAATAGACTATTTCATTAACACCCTGTGGGGCTGGAGCTGCTGGAAGAAGAGCAGGAAAAGCACATGCGGGAAAACGCTTGCCCCAAGAAACAGCACTTTTTGAGCTATAACACAAAAGATTTCTGCTTGAATGTAAATCGAAGTCTGTTTTAATGGGTTCTATTTTAATGTTTTACTCTATCAATGCAGCATTAGTGTATAAGCCATGATTGATGCTCAAATGCTTTGAATGTAGCCGAATTCTAATTGGATTATTGTAAAAAAATATATAATTATGTGAATAACCGCATTGTTCGGTTTATTATGTCTCATATGATGGAGTCTTAGCAAGCATCATTGTTCGGCAAAACCAGAACACACTGGGCAACTCCCCTTATAGTAAACACAGTTTGATTGATTGAACTTGAGAAATATTCAATAATGTGACAAATATGTCATGTTCCTGTCAGCGCCGATAGCCTCGTGGTTAGCATCGACATATAGCGCAACTGTGCCTACAACAACCCGAGTTCGATTCCCAGTTTTGCGTCCTTTGCAGATCCCGTTCCACATGTTTTTTGCCAAAATCTCTGCTGTCCTATCCAATAAAGCCATAAAAAAAAGTTTTCTTTGTTATGCTCTTCAGCTGTTCATTGTGTTGAGAGGTGCAAAAAGAGAGAATAATATATGCATCGGGAGGCATTTTTGCTTTCAGTGTGGACAGAAGAATTGCTTGTTGCTGGAGTCTTGCATCGAGCATCACATCTGCTTAAAGGATTGGTTCACTTCAGAATTAAAATTTCCTGATAATTTACTCACACTCGCGTCATCCAAGATGTTCATGTCTTTCTTTCTTAAGTCGAAAAGAAATTAAGGTTTTTGAGGAAAACACTCCAGGATTTTCTCCATATAGTGACTTCAATGGGGTCCAACCAAGCGTTCCGCACAAGCCCTGAAAAGTGAAGCTAAAGCTTCTCGATCGCCCCCCGGTGACCGGTTCTAGTATAGCTCATAAACCCCGCCTCCCCATGTTATTCAACGGGACGTGAGACCAACTAAACAATTCAATTACACTGCACATATCTTTTTTCCAAAGATAGCTTCTGTCATTTACTGTAGTTGTTATCACGCTGATGTAATTTCAAGTGTTTGTTTTCAGAATAAGTTTGTTTTTAGTTAGTTACGTGATGCTATAGAAAACGGCGCTGCGGCGTCATGATTGACAGCTGTGATTGACAGGTTCTCTTAGCGAAGTAGTCACTGAAGCAACAACAAACTTTTTTTCGGGATCTTTGGAGGACTGAGGAGATTGGAGCTTTAAATGTAATATCTAAATTTCCGACATGATGGGTTGTTCTGCAGTAGAATGTGCTAACCGATCTGCCATGTCCGATCAATCTTTGAGTTTTTTTGGGCATGCCAAATAAATTAATAAATTATAGGATGCTAACCGAGCTAATACAGACTACATGAGCTAAATATGAAGTTGATTTAGCTGTCCACCAAATTGTGATAGTTGTTTAATTGCAGTAATATGAGTAGGCTACTCGTATTTTACAGTATATGTAAAATTAATATTTCCTAAACTATAGGATATATTAATGTGTTACTTTTTAAATAAGACTATGTGGTTAGTACTTGTATTTACCTTATATTAACGAGGTACTGCAGTCAGCAGACATCAACATTGGAGCAGAACGGAGCAGACGGGCCACTTATAAAAAGTGCAGGGCGTGTGCTTGCGACTGATTCAGCGAGCGTGAGAGCGGGACGTTGATTTCACGGCTTTACATCCTGCTCAGTACTGTGCAGATCTGATCCCGAAATCGCAACTGCACAGACTCAAGTCCCAAGATGTCAGCGCCATATCAGGACACTGGTGGCTTCACTTCTCGCCAATGGAAGAAAGCGAAGGGTGTCGTCCATCTTTTTTTACAGTCGATGAGTCCAACGGGTCGAAGGTCCAAACGTGAGTTTCAGTGCAGCTTCAAAGTCTCGACACGATCCAGCCGAGGAATAAGAGTCTGATCTAGACGAACCATCCGCCAGTTTATAAATATATATATATATATATATATATATATATATATACTTTTTAACCGCTTTTTTAATGCTCGTTTTGCACTAGCAGGTGATGCACCACACATTACGTAATCATGTTGAAAGGTCACGCATGTTCCGGTTCAAAAATGAAGGGTAGGTCTCATTTTCTCCTCCAATTTCAAAATCATCCGACATCATTGTTTACCTTTTATTTTTTTATTTGCAAATGGCATTTGACTTAGTCTTTGCACGTTTGCTTTGTAAACACTAGGTCGGTACTTTTGCATACATCACGCGTGACGTGATGATGTAATGTGTGTCGCATCACAGCTCGTGCAAGATGAGCATTTGTGGTATAAAAGTATATAAATGTTTTTTTTTTGGTTTGTCTAGATCAGACTCTTATTCCTCGGCTGGATCGTGTCGAGACTTTGAAGCTGCACTGAAACTCACATTTGGACCTTCGACCCGTTGGACTCCATTGAAGTCACTATATGGAGAAAATCCTGGAGTGTTTTCCTCAAAAACCTTCATTTCTTTCCGACTGAAGAAAGAAAGACATGAACATCTTGGATGATGTTGGGAGAGTAAATTATCAGGACATTTTAATTCTGAAGTGAACTACTCCTAAAGTGAACTGATGAAACGCTGTTACAGTCAAACATTGACTGGAGTGACTTTATAGATGAATTAATCACTGTTGACTCTTCTTGATTTACTAGATCATGTGAATCAGAATTAATAATTTTGTCAGGAATGATAAAATAGCAACAATAAAATCAGTTTTCATTTCCACAGGATAGTGTTGTTCATCTAGATGGACACGGCATGAACACAGAACAAACCTGGGTTCAAATCCATACTCAATATCACACCAGGAAGAGTGTCATGATCATAGTGTGATTATTATGGTTACACAAAAATGTAAAGAGGTAAAGAAAATCTAAGTACTGTCCCAAAAACACTCATGTGTGAATTGTTGAGTTACTTTCTTACACCAGGGATTCAGAAAAAAAAGATATTCCATCGCTAGTTCAAGACATGTGTCTAAGCCTCCGTTGCTCATTAGAAAACATGATAAAAATATGTAAAAATAAATAAATAAATAAATAAATAATGGTGATTTCTGCTACAGCATCAAACATGTTTTACCAACAATTAATGTGCAAATTATTATCAAAAATACAAATACTTATTTATTTATTTATTTTTTTGTTTGTTGAAGTTGCATATAAAATCTACTTGGCTCAAAAATTGTGCACCATTAGATCTGAATGCATAATTTGATTGTGTATTTTCAGCATAAAAAAGGCATATATGGGACTGATTTGGTTTTTGAACATTTGATGTATCTTTTTTGCAGCCGCTATGTATGCTAATAAGCCAAAAGCCATTTTCACAAACTTTGCTCACTATTGCTTAAATATTTTACCTTTAGTACACACATATTAGGTAATGAATATGTATTATGCAGTGTACATTTTATTTCTATTTATGCTTTGAATAACTTCTATGACCATTTGCATTTTGTGTGAACAAGACTTTTTTTACTTTATGTAAAGAAATGCTAGCCAAATATATGAACAAATTCAAAGCTTTCATTTCATTCATTTGTATTTTCCAGTGATCAATTAAAAACAAATTATTTTTCATTGTCGTAATAATCTAATGAAAAACAAATAATGTATTAGTTTTCATAGTGTTAATGTTCATTCAAATGAATTAGTTACATAGATTTTTTTTTTTAATTTTACAAATCTAAAACTTACAATGAAGGTTGAAAATATAAAAATGAAAGCAAATTAAAATTATTAATGATTTCCATAATATTATGTATATAAAACAAAAAACACCAAAATAACACTCATTCTCATTTCTGAATATGTTTGAATATCTAATTTCTGAGGTTCAATGCTGCCTTTGTGAAGCAGCTCACTATGTTTTAAAAAACTGCGCCGAAACATGTTCATGTGAGGTTGTGTTGGCATTTCCACAAGGATTTCTCTGAAAACAGTTTGTGATTGTTTTAATATAAACGTCATGAACATCAATTGAAACTCCATGAGCGTCAGAATCCAGAGGTAGCACACAATTGTCAATCACTTTGTTGCCTTTGTAGAGGCTTTTCAAAGACGTTTTGTTGATTTGAGCTTGAGGGAAGGGCTAATGTTTACACCGGGGTGGAGGAAACTCCATTAAGGCTGTTTTGTCAAGTGAAATTGATATTACAGACTGGATCCAAAGCTCATCTGCAATTAAAAGCCATCCATCAAAAAATAAAGTGGGAGCAACACAGGAACAAATGACATTCAATTTGCTGTTAGTACAGCGGTACATTACCAGAGTGGTGAAGATGTAGTGATAGTACTCAGTCATCATCCCCATCATCTGGGCCTGGAGGAAGAGAAAGAAAAAGAAAAAGGTCACTATGTCATGTCAGAGTAATTTGCAATCATTGTGGCAGCCAACACAAACAATGTACAACAAATGAGATTGAATCAGAATAGCGGAACTATAAAGAACTGCTCAACTCTGTTGATCTATCGACGTCTCCCAACATGTGTTTCTATTACACGCTACAGCTTCTGATGGTGCTAAAGGCCCTTCAACACTGGAAAAAAAAGTTGCTTATTTTTTTAAGTATAATAAACTTGAACGTTTAAGTAATTTCAATTTCAATTACATTAAACTGTCTTAAAAAAATAAGTTTAATTATAATAAACTTGAAAAAGTTGAGAAATGCTTAACTTATTTTGATGAGTTAAGATAATGTAAAAACCATATGTTGTTATTACTTTTTTTACAGTTAAGGTACACTTCCCCCAAATGCCAAAAAGATCACCAAAAAAATTCTGTCACCCTTGTGCTCTTCCAAATATGTTAAACACAAAAGATGTAGAATATTTATCTTCTGCATACAATTAAAGTGAATGAGGACATTCAATGGAAATAACACATGGAGTTTAGAAATGACATGAAGATGAGAAATATTATTGTTTTTCCTGTAGGGACCTATCAAATCCATTTGATTTCCCCCCCAAATTTCGTTTTATTTTTTTACCCAAATTCCATGTTTTCAGTTTTTATTTTTCTGGATTCCATTTTAATGGTTTAATAAAATTTGAATAATCAAAAAAAAAAAAAGTATGTGTAATGAATTGAATTCATAAATACATTTTTTAGAATAACACTGCCATATGATGGATGAAATTTTGAGTGATATTGTGTGATATCCTTAAAAAAACATATTTTAATTATCTTTGCAAAGTGCATTCTACTTTACAATAGTAATGCATTTCTGTTATAAATTCTTCAAGTCAAACCAAACTTATATTTCGGTGGTTTGTAGTGAAGCCCTTTGAGTTTATCAGTGCATCTGGTGACAGTTTTATCAAATAAAATGATGAAATGCTCGTGAGACTGAAGATGAACTTCACGTCTTCACCGGCAGACGCTGAAAACACCACGAGATTGTGAATGTGTAGTAGACGAACACGCAGAACTGACTCGAGACTGCATTTCTTTTTGCAAAGACACTAATCCATATCACCATTTGAGTAAATGTACAGGCTTCTCTTTATGTATTCATGCAAATTTGTCCAAACTATATTATACAATCAATTCCATTTTTATGAATGCTTCTGCATCGTGGAAATCATAGGGCTCTAATGATGTTTTATATAGGCCTATTGGTCACAGCTCCTCTCAATACATGTTGATACAAATGCTCACTTTTCCCTTGGTGTTCATATGTCTGCTTTAATTATGCAATCTGCCATGAGGAAAACCCAAGGTTAAGCTGAACTCTTTCCCTCTTCTAAACCGGAATCACTCAAGTTTGTGGAAAAGTCAGAAACTGTTTCATTTCTTACAATGGGCTGCAGAAATAAACCCCTTCTATGTCTGTGCCTGTACTTCCTATATTTCCCAGTCCCTCACACACACACACACACACACACACACACACACACACACACACACACACACACACACACACACACACACACACACACACACACACACACACACACACACACCGCCTTTTAAAGACTCCTGGGATTTAGCCCACAGACGTCTCAGACAGACTCTGTGTGCGATTGTATTTCCACTTTCTCTCTGGCCTGAGGGGGAGAACATGCGCGACAGAAGTTCAGGAGAAGCTGACAGAGAAGAACAAGCCTCAGACAGGTTTCAGACAGGTGACCGCACCAATAAGCTTATTAACAGGACTCGGGACACAGAGAATCACACAACTTTTTCATATGACCAAACGCGAAATAATACAGCCTACAGTTAAACCTGGAAGAAATATGCAGGGGCGTCAAAGCTGAATGAAACGAAGCGCAACATAACATCTTGAGAAACTGAAAAAAGTGCTGCTTGGACCCGTTTGACCCGCGGTAAACACTCTCCAGAGCAGACGCCATGGAGTCAGACAAGCTTTTATTGTGTTGCAACGACAACTTTGTGAACGCCCCACCTAAATCTACATACTGCATAAAAATACTGATTTCTTTCAAGACTTCACTGTTTAAGTTTCTTACTCGACATCCTGGTGTTTGCTTAATGTATTTATATTTCAGGCTGATAAAGATAAGAAATAGTGTTTATATGACGGCCCCACAAAGTATTTAGACACTTCAATTGCCTGTTTTTTTTCTAACCACTCATACTCTGTACTCTATATAAGCCCATTTCTGCAACAAAAGAATTATGACATAAAAAGTTGAGATTATGAGATGCTGTCATAATTTTGAGAAAAAAAGAAAAAATATGACATTGTAAGTAATAATTGTGAGATGAAAAGTTACAATTATGAGATACTAAGTGTGTCACATGTTGACTTTTTTCTCAAAATTAGTACTAAATTATAATTATAAGATAAAAAGCTCAAATTGTGAGATACTGTCATAAATATGAGGGGAAAAGTCAAAATTATGATATTCTAAGTAATAATTATGATATAAAAACATTGGAGTTGTGATATATTAAGTCATATTTTGACAAAAGGTCATATGACAGTAATAATTATGAGATGAAAAGTCAAGATTATGAGATTCAAAGTAATAATTATGAGATAGAAATCTGAAATTATGAGTTAAGTCATAATTAAGCGAAAATGTCAACATTTACTACACTTAGTAGTAATTATGAGATAAAAAGCTGAAATTATGAGATACTAAGTCAAAATTATGACATTCTATTAATAATAAAAATAGTAATAATTATGATATTTATGTCATCATTTTGACTGTCATAGTTGACTCTATCTTCTAATTCTGACTTGCCACAATTTTATCTTTATGTCTCATAATTATATATATTAGTTTTTACTTGTTTATCTCATTATGACTTACTATCTCATAATTTCGACTTCAAACACATTATTTTAAAGGATATGATGTTAGCTGTACACATAAACCAAGCAGTTTGTAAAAAACTAAGTGTACTTTGGGCTTTCACAACACTTTACCATACAGTTCATTGTGCTGCTATAGACTTCATGTACGCAAAACTAAGAAACACTTTAGTTGCCTGACAAACATTTGATGTGTGTCTCTCTAAGAAACATCAAAGCAAATGGCGTCTTCAAACACATGATGCTCGAGCTATCGCAGCTTACAACCACGCCACTAAATACTTGCACTGTACTCTTCGTTTTCAACAACGAATATATTGTTTTATCCTAATTTCAAATGTAAGCTTGTGGTATCTTTCTTTTTGCAAACGTCACTTAAAAAACACTATGGGTGCTCTGGAAGAGATACAAAATACAAAAAAAATACCAGTGGATGTATCCCTGTAAATGAAAACATGTGTAAATCCACAGTCAAGCACTCCCGTAGACCTTTCTTAAGGGTGCAAAACAATAAAATAAAAACCTAATTGCTTAAAAATGCCACTTAGTTTAATATCCTGTTTTTGCAATAACATTTCAACAACAAAAAGGACAGCTGAGGGAATAGTTCATCAGTAGATGTTCACACGTATGTGGAGTTTAATCTCCATTCTGCCTCCAGCAAAAGCATATAGCATATTTAATTTAAAACGTTCTCTGGACCTGGACTGAAGCTTCAAACTGGCTTGAGTGGTGAGAGACATCATCAGATCGTGGGATATGAGTGTGGACTCACTTGCTTGAGGATCTGGGCAGCCATTATGTGGCTGCAGTCGAAGATGATGCGAAACTCTCTGCTCCTCTTCATCTCTTTGAGCAGAGGTCTGGTGTCCACCGTGTCCAGCGGGAGCTGCCGGATCTTCAGTCGGATGTTATACCTGGACGGGGCCATGATTAACTCCTGGAGTCTGATCAAACCTGCACAACAAGAGTCGAGTCAATAGAAGCAGCTCGAACCAGCCCTGGGTGGTCAAGCAGGATTACACATGATAACTAGCTTGCAAAACATGGTCAATCATACTGAAATCAACAATATTTGGTAATATTTCAAATGATTTGAATTTTTTGACTTATTGAGCTGTGTCTGCTTGGACTTCTAAATGCATAATACACTTTTACAATAAGGTACCACATTAGTTAATGCATTGACTAGCATTAACAGACAAATTTGTTACAGTTTAACTTGGTTCCACTGTAATTCGATGGTTCACTTTAGACATTCTTATAACTTTAAGTAACTTTATAATTACATGTCAACTAACTCTCATTAGAGTATTAGTAGACTGGTAGGTTATGGTTAGGTTTTAGGGTTCGGGTTAGTAGAATAAATTGACTTGTAGTTGTAAAGTTACTTATAGTCAGTAGAATATCTGTTGGGGGACCAACAAAATAAAGTGTTAGCCGATATTAAGCAGAAAGTCTACTAATACTCTAATGACAGTTAGTTGGCATGTAGCTGCAAAGTTACTTATAGTTAGTAGTATGTCTAAAGTGGACTATCGAAATAAAGTGTTACCGTTAACTTTAATTAACACAAATATAGGTAACACTATAAGAACGTTCAGTTATTCTATTCATTCAGTTATAGTTAAGTCATTTATAAGTTATTATTATTAACTAATCATTTACAAAACATGACTAAACATTCATAAATGATCCAAAAGTGATATGCTAATGATTTACAAATGTGTTGTAAGATAGTTAATTAGTTATTAGATGTTCTATTTTTAATCACTTATAAATCATTGAAATATGGATGTTGTATAAAATTGTTGGATAATATCTGTGTTTTGTAAGTGATTGGTTGATCCTTAATTAATAACTTATACATGGCTTATAACTGAAAATTATTATAAAATGTTACCAAAGCATTTAATGTTAATAAATGGAACCTTATTGTAAAGTTTTACCTTTTTTTTTTTTTACGATTATTTCAGTTTTTAAATTATTGAGTGAATTGTACACTGACCAGTGTAAATATTAAGTCAAAGTAAATGTTTCGGTCATTTTGTTTGGCCTATATCTATATGTACATAGTGTTACGGTGTTTATTCATTTTGTCATGTTTCTGGTTTGTGGTTTCTCTGTCTTTGGTCTTTTATTCAGTTTGTGCCTTGTTAATTGTAGTCTGTTATCCTAGTCATGTCATTATTAGGTCCCTTGTTTCAGGTGTGTTGTCTTGTTAGGTTGTATGGTCCCGCTCGGTGTTCTGATTTGCCCCAGCTGTGTCTTGTTCCCTCATCCCGTCTGTGTATTTAAATCCTGTCTGCTCTTTTGTTCGTGGTCAGTTATTGAATGTATGTTTTAATGTGCGTACCACGAGTATCTTGTCTGTATCTGTAATTAAAGTCTATACTGCTGCATTTAGATCCGCCTACTGCCTTTGCTTCCACGCAAATTCGTAACAGAATAACTGACCCCCTAGGATCTAGCAGCCATGCCTACCTGGAGTCCTGATGTCCAGATCCTCCGTCTTCACCAGGAGAATCGCGCCATCGAGGATTATGTCGCAGAATTCCTCGAGCTGGCATATCTCGCGCAAATGAACACCCACGGCTTGAAGATCTTCTTCCGCGGAGGATTATCGGAACCACTCCGGTCTCTGATGCCCGAACCTGGTCCACACGGATCTTTAGAATGGTACGTTGACCTGGCCCTGTTGTGGAGCGGTTCCCCGTTTACTGTGGGCGTGGAGGAGAAGCTGCGAGAGCCTGCGCTTAACGTCAGCCCGGTCGCGCCCGCGCTTCACTTCAGCTGCTCAGCCGAGACCACGCTCCACGAGCCTGCGCTTCACGTGAACCGAGTCGAGCCCGCTTTCCACGACATGCCTGAGCTTCTTCCTGCCGAGACCGACATGCCTGAGCTTCTTCCTGCCGAGATCGACATGCCTGAGGCTGAGCTTCTGTCTTCCGAACCCGCACGTCGCTTCAGCCTCGACGAACCCGAGTCAAGTGAGTCAAGTGCCGCCGAGTCAAGTGAGACCGCGCTTCCCGAGTCAAGCGAGTCAATTGCCGCCGAGTCAAGTGCCGCCGAGTCAAGTGAGTCAAGTGCCGCCGAGTCAAGTGAGTCAAGCGCCGCCGAGTCAAGTGAGTCAAGCGCCGCCGGGTCAAGTGAATCAAGTTCCGAGTCAAGTTCCGAGTCAAGTGAATCAAGTTCCGAGTCAAGTTCCGAGTCAAGTTCCGAGTCAAGTGAGTCAAGTTCCGAGTCAAGTTCCGAGTCAAGTTCCGAGTCAAGTGAGTCAAGTTCCGAGTCAAGTGAGTCAAGTTCCGAGTCAAGTTCCGAGTCAAGTTCCGAGTCAAGTTCCGAGTCAAGTTCCGAGTCAAGTTCCGAGTCAAGTGAGTCAAGTTCCGAGTCAAGTGAGTCAAGTTCCGAGTCAAGTGAGTCAAGTTCCGAGTCAAGTGCCGAGTCAAGTGAGTCAAGTGCCGAGTCAAGTGAATCAAGTGCCGAGTCAAGTGAATCAAGTGCCGAGTCAAGTGAATCAAGTGCCAAGTCAAGTGAATCAAGTGCCAAGTCAAGTGAATCAAGTGCCAAGTCAAGTGAATCAAGTGCCAAGTCACGTGAATCAAGTGCCAAGTCAAGTGAATCAAGTGCCAAGTCAAGTGAATCAAGTGCCAAGTCAGCCGAGTCAAGCGAGTCTGCCGAGTCAAGTACGTCCAGTAGTGAATCAAGCCCAGTGAAGCGTCGTCGCAGAAGGAGGAGGAGGACTCGTTTGCTTCGCCAGGCTACGGAGGGCGTTCCCAGACTCCTCGCCCTGCCGGCCCCGCCTCTGCGCCTCGCCCTGCCGGCTCCGCCTCTGCGCCTCGCCCTGCCGGCCCCGCCTCTGCGCCTCGCCCTGCAAGCCCCGCCTCTGCGCCTCGCCCTGCCGGCCCCGCCTCTGCGCCTCGTCCTGCCTGCGCCCTTCAAGCTCCGGGAGGCCTGCCCGGAACCCATCTACCACCTGGAGGTTCCTCCCGAGGATTTCCCCAAGTATTTTTTGGGGGGGGGGCAGAAGGTACTCCGTGAGGGCCATGGAGACGACGACGACATGGTCCTCATCCTCGTCTGAGTCTGCTCCGACCTGGCCACCATCTCATCGTGCTCCGCCCTGGCCTTTGCCACGCCATGCTCCACCCTGGCCTTTGCCACGCCATGCTCCGCCCTGGCCTTCGCCTCGTCCTGCTCCGCCCTGGCCGCCGTCACGTCCTGCTCCGCCCTGGAGGCTTCCTGTTCCGGGCAAGCCACGCCCTCGTCAGCCTCCAGGGCGCCCACCCTCCCGCCCCTATTTGATGTTCATTCGGCGCGGGGTCGCGCCTTATGGAAGGGGGGGATAATGTTACGGTGTTTATTCATTTTGTCATGTTTCTGGTTTGTGGTTTCTCTGTCTTTGGTCTTTTATTCAGTTTGTGCCTTGTTAATTGTAGTCTGTTATCCTAGTCATGTCATTATTAGGTCCCTTGTTTCAGGTGTGTTGTCTTGTTAGGTTGTATGGTCCCGCTCGGTGTTCTGATTTGCCCCAGCTGTGTCTTGTTCCCTCATCCCGTCTGTGTATTTAAATCCTGTCTGCTCTTTTGTTCGTGGTCAGTTATTGAATGTATGTTTTAATGTGCGTACCACGAGTATCTTGTCTGTATCTGTAATTAAAGTCTATACTGCTGCATTTAGATCCGCCTACTGCCTTTGCTTCCACGCAAATTCGTAACACATAGTAAGAAAGAAAACAACGTAGAAACTGTTAAAGGTACTGGACATTATCTGATAAGTTCACAGATATTTCCTTTAAACCTAAAACACAACGCAGTGCAATGTGTAACTTCTTTCATCAAAGCTTTATAATATAATTAATAAAATAAAATAAAAAATATAATATAAGTTTTATATTAAATTAATATATAATTTTCTGATGTGTTTTGTCATTATTTTTTATATAAAAAAATATTATTGTTTATTGCTAATTAGGTTTCTTTTTTTTTCCGTTTTATTTTGGTTTTGGTTTCAGCTTATTGCCAAGGCAGCATTTTTAATTTCCGTTTACTTTAAATTTTCCAGCTAAAATTTACATTGTACTTTATTGCAGCTGTTTTAAATAGTTCAAGTTGTAGTTAACCATAATAGCCCTGCAACAGAGGAAGGTATCAGCTGAGACAGGACGGTCTTGTTTGAGAAGCCCTGAAAAACCCAGGCGACCAGCTGATCTGGACCAGGATAGATCAGCAAGAAAACATGTGAACTGTGGATGGAGAGAGATAAGAAAAGGCATCGGGACATGCCAGATTCAAACCGGTCCCATGTGAGCACAAAAACTGCTTAAATGTTTAGAGCAAACTTCTACCGTCGTTGGAACAGCTCTGAGAAAATATACTATAAATGCAGACAATCAATTTGACATAGCTTTCCTGGTTGTATTTTTAAAATGAATATAATAATAACAAGAATATTAAAAATAATATTAGTGCTGGGCAAAGATTTATCGCATCCAAAATAAAATTTTGTGTTAATAATATATGTGTGTGTGTACTGTGTATATATAAATACACACACATTCATGTATATATTTAAGATTTTTTTTTGTATTTATATCTATAATATTTATCTTTATATATAATATAAATGATATATAAATATATACAGTTTATACAAGCAAATATTTCTTAAATATATACATGCATGTGTGTGTATTTATAAATACAAAATAATTATACACAGTACACACACATATATTATATAAAAACAAACTTTTATTTTGGATGTGATTAATGCCAAGGGCTAATATATGTAAGGAATAATTGACGACAGCCCGTTGAATTATTAGAAAAATAATGCACACCCGAGGTGGTAATGCGAATAATTCAACGGCCTGAAGTCAATTATTCCGCTTATACTACAGTTACCACACATCGAAACATTGTTCAAATGATGTATTTCAAGACGTTTGTAAAGTTTTTGTCATTAAAACGCTCTTGTATGTAGGACTAATTTATTTCGCATCTAATCCCACGCCTCCGTTGCTAATTCCAAAACGTCATTTTAGAGTTAGTAACGGAGGTTTGAGCCACTGATAGCAGACTAATGCTGGACATACTTAACGATTGGCTGAAACATTCGGTTTCCATCGACTGCAGCAGATTTTAAACACAGACTGAACGCGCGTTTGGCCATCATCAATCATAACAAAGTATCAAATTACATTCATAACCGGCCTTACAATAAGTGTGTCCCCGGCTTTATGCAGTTATTACTGCAGTTATTAGAGAGAGAGAGAGAGAGGCATGTGCTTCAATGTTATTATTTATTAATTAATTCAATTCATTTTAATTAGTTTGTTCATGTTTTTTTTTCTAATATTGACAGTAGTAAATTAAACACAAAGTCCTATTAACAAGTAGGCTATAGGCCTATCAATAATTATTTATTTGTTATAGCCTATTATCTGCAATAATTACGAAAACCCATGCAGCGGGACTATCAATTCATTTATATAGGCCTATTCAGTTTAATTTTCTATTGACTATATAGGGCTATATACTTTGTTTATTAAAATTAAACTGCATGTTTCCATTGATTGTGAAGTTAGACATCGAAAATTGCAGATCAAGCGCATGGGCTGCATGTTTTTTCTTGTTATGAATTGTATCCTGTTTTCCGTTATTACAGTTAACTACGCGAAGTGATATGGAACTGTAATGCGGTCAAGACCTGCCTGGAACTACGTTAGCCGTGCGTTTCCCTGAAAATAATTGCACACCTTAGAACGTTCTCAACCAATCAGAATCAAGCATTCAACAGCCCTGTAGTATAAATGTATATATCACGTATGTATAATCTCAGATGAATTTCTTTCCATTCCCCGTTCCTGTTATTGCTCGATCACTTTGATTCAAACTGTTTGTATGCTATCAAAGCCTGAAGCAACAGGAGCATTATGAGAGTCTCCTGCTTCTTATCACTGATGTACAGTCTCTTCTCTGAGGACTTCACAGTTTCTCCACATGAAGACATTCACTCTCACCTGTGCTGTCGTCGTAAACCACCGTGGCCGTCTTCCACTTGAGGAACTGCACCAGGTCTAAGATAGCGTAGCTCAGGGAAGAGTAATCCGGGTACAGGTTGGCGTAAAACGAGTCCCTGTTGTCCATCGGGTGGTGTTTCCATCGCACCTGTACGTGTGGCACCTCCAGGGCATTGCAGATGGACTGAACAGCGTTGGATGAGGAGCTGTGGGACGGCCCGAAGATGGCAACGACACCTAAAGACAACTGGTCACACGCTGCCGACGGAAGAAAGACACGTCACATGCAGAATAAGTCAAGTCACCTTCATTTATTAAGCGCTTTTAACAATATAGATTGTTTCAAAGCAGCTTTACAGTGATAATAGGAAATTACAGTAGCACAGATTGTTTTGGCTTTACAGCAGCTCTAGAATAAAGTTATTGTCCAGTTAAAGTTAGTTTTAATAATAACACTTTACAGAGATGTGGAAAGTGAACAGTGTTTTGTTTGAACAATCCGTATAGACATTTACATATTATTACATTCACAGACTATTAACATGTATCAAGGATAGAAGACATTTCATTAGTTTAGAAGTAGTGCAGTTGATAATAACTGATAGCCATAACTTCCTTAAGACCCCATGATATGGTCTGATGAACACAGTTGTCTTTTCTTTCTTCCTATTAAAATATGAAGTTGGGCATGTTAAACGGCTGTTTTGTACAGTATTGTGTGGAACAATGCATTAAGCAATGTGCAGAAGTATACTTAATTATGTACGTATCTCTGTTTATTTATCTGGTTACGCTTTATTTAGATCAGTGGTCGCCAACCCGTTGATTGCGATACAAGTTTTATTGAATGAATGAATTGATAAAAGCTACAGTTTTTAAAGACCAGTTTGGACTGTTATAGAGCAAATTAACAACAAATAAATTTGCTTAGACAAAGAAGAAGAAAATGGCGGCTGGTATCGAAATTGGCCAATTTGCTTGTAAAAAAACCCCGGAATCGGCCATGAAAAAGTCTATAGGTAGATCTTGCCTTTCATCAAGGCCAAGGTCAGGGGTCTTGGACTTAAAAAGGTTGGTGACCCCTGATTTACATATTCTACTGAATATAAGTAACTTTGCAACTACATGTCAGCTATAATACTTCACTATCGCATGCATTTTTGGTCTTTAAAATGGGTTTTGGTCTAAAAGTGAGGTGATCAACGCTATGCATTATCGAATCAATCCTACCAAGTGTGAACACACCCATAGTTAACATTTGCTCAACAGTTCTTTACAAAAACCTTTAATTTTCTCACACCACTCACCTTTTCTGGAGGCCTCAAAGCTATCATAGATATTAATCCTCTGAATGTCGTACGTTAACGTTGTGTTGGGCAATAACGTCCTGTTTCTGTTGATATTATTAACAGCGAATTTAAAGGCCAGTTCCTCTGAGCTGACGAGTGCCACAGGTCCATCCATCTGTTCAAAAATCCCCCCTAAAAACACACAAAAAACAAGAGAAATCACTGTCAGATGAACCAAAGCTGGACCCAGAGAAGAAGCTTGCATCGCATCCAAACCTCTGGAGGTGTTTTGCATTTAGAGCTCGGTTGTGTACTTAAGGATCCTCTATTCTGCAGAAAGAAAGAGTCTCTGACAGGCTTTTAAAGTGCAAGGCCATAATGGAGATGAGGAGAGTGAAAGAGAGAAAGAGAAAAGTAAATGGCCTCATCAAAGCTACCGTGCCTCCTTAAGGCCTGCAGGTCACCTTTCATTCCCTGATAAAATGAAAAGTAGATTCACACACGGGCCTATAGCTTGTGGATAGGATTTTTGCACAGAAGTTTGAAAGTTTAAAACCGTTTTTGGAAAAGTCATTTCATAACAGTCTGCTGAGATTTTCAGAAATGCATTTTATGGCCAAGAAATTCCACCAATAGAAGAGGTGCAGAAGTAAACTCTGTGTTTATTGACTTTAGTGTGTAATAGAAGCCTATAAAAACAATAAAATGATAACATCTGGAGCACGCTGAGCAGTCTTCAGCCCTTGAGGATTAATACTGTTAGACCTGCTTCACCTTCCCACAATATATCAGAGATATGACGGTCTGGAAGACTTATGAGCTCAGAGAAATATTGGGAGACCAAAGTTTGTTCAGTTGTACACAATTCAATTTCAAATATTATCACTTCATGCTATTTGGGATTTAAAATATTTTTAGCACTTTCTACAAATAAGGTACATAAAAGCATCTGAAACTCAAACTCGAAACTTTTTTCTTTGTTACTTTTTCAGTAAATAGCCAGGGAAAGGCAGTGCATACTCTTCAGAAAATACTGATCGGCCAAATATATATATATATATATATATATATATATATATATATATATATATATATATATGATATCAAATATTGGTTTATTTTTTATAAATTTATTTGTCCGACGAATGTAAGAATATACATTTGTAAGTCATTTTTCTTACAGCTCCTTTGATAAAAGGGTTAAAAATCTTGAGCATGACAAATAGTGTCAACACTTTTGATGCCATGCAGTATTCATTAATTCATTAATACATTAATTCATTCGCATGGGGTTTATAAATGGTTTAATTGGATTGCTCAGACAATGGATTTGTTAAAGTGCCCCTATTATGCAATGTTAAAGACTCCTCATAAGGTTTCCATGCATGTAAAGAACAAATAAACCTTTAATTTTCACATAATATCCATTGCAGCATCAGCTCTTTTCTCGCAGAGTCTGAAACGGTTCGATCAAGGATTCGGTCTCTCTAAACCGTGAGCTGCTCTGCTCTGATTGGTCAGATGGCCCAGTCTGTTATGATTGGTCAAGCACTTACAGCATGTGATGGAAACCAAACGCTCATTATCATATCTGTATCTCAGCTCTTCCTCAGCTCTTCATACACAGTGATATGAACAGTAACGATGGTGTCAGTTTTACAGAATCACGAGTCTCATCCTTTGGAAGTGCATCAAAGTATATTTGCTTTCTCAGCTCGGAAAACTCCTTCAGTCTCATCTGCAACTATAGCGTTTGAGGGCGGAGCAAAGAGACACTGTTCAGCCAATCAAGATCACAGGCTGGCATTATGCAAATTAGTAACAAACCTACGTGGGTTCAGCAGAAATGAGACTGAAATCACTTCTTTTATTTTAGGAGACAAAAACTCTTTAAAACTTTCCAGATCTTTTACATTCACAAACAGGAGTGTGTTTCACAAAAGCATCGTTAGCAAACTATGTTGGCAAGTTCCTTCATTATCAGTCGTTCAATTGGTTGGTGTTTCCCGAAACATCGTTCCAACAAACATTCGCCAACAGCATCGCAGAGTTGTGTGATTGAGAGACAGATCTCGACCTGTGGTTAGAAGCAAAGTTTCTTAATGACACGTGGACTCAATAAATCATTATCTTGAGCAACAGAAGCAAGCTGACATTCAGTACAATCTGTGTCTTTTGTTTAGAATACATACAAATGTCATTTACGTCTTTTAGTTTGATTTTAAGCATAGTTTTTGAAGAGTGTGCATGTGTGAACGTGCTCTAGTACGTAAGATCGAGCCTCTGATTGAATCTGGAAATAAAGCAAAATAACTGAGAAAAATGAGAAATAGTCCTCAGATTTCATGTCTATTATTTATATCAAAACATCTAGCATTAATTTGATCTGAGAAAGATTCATTATACGTAGTTATGACTCCAACTCCTCCGTGACATCATTAACCAACGTGGTTGAACGACAAATTTGCGACGGTATCGTTTGGGGAAACAGTCGTGACTGTGAGTTGATTTCTTCAACGATACATCGTACTATAGTAGTGAAAGAGCGAGTTACATCGTTGTACTTCAAACTTTAAATCTCCCAAATTTTCATGCTATGTTAATATTATATATAATATCTAACACGTCAAACTGTTTTCCCTACAAAATAGTAATGGCACACCAACTCTGCTGAATTGGAGACAAGACGAGTGCTATGCCAAACACAGAATAAACCTTGGGCTTTTTTAACATTCCTTTTTAACATTTCCAATCCTGCCTTTAGAGTCCGAAGCATGAAGAACCATAAACACATGACTATTTAAGAGTTCTTGAGTCAGACCTCAGCACAGGTCAAGAGCAACCCTAAACATGGAGACAAGTTTAAGAGCGAGTTCAGCATCCATCGAGACACACACACACACACACACACACACACACACACACACAAACACACACTATTTATGACTCCACCGCTGCTTGACTTCTGAAGGGACATGATGCATAAACTCCCTGGAAAGAGCCCGACGCATTAAAATAAATGAATCCTGCCGGTTTGTGGGGAAATCTCATTAGAGTACATTAAGTAATTGCTGGAGTATATACTAATTTGACTATTAAGAGGATAAAATGTGCATTGCTCGGAAGCACTAAAAAAGATTTAATAAAACGGGGAGATCAGCTGCTGCGAGGAGAAAAACGCCCCGCGTGTAGCTTCGCAATAAATGCCTTTATATCCAGATATACAAGCCATAAAGCAAAACGCTTGCGACTCCTCCGTCAGACGCTGTTTCCGATCAGGAGAATGTCTACGGATAAAGAGACAGGACACATTAATGGTGCAGGATATTTACGGCTCTGTGCTCTAAAGGGCCCGATGTAAATTGAGCTGTAACTTTTGAGGAGATTTCTTGCATATCTTTCTCTAACATCAGTCAGTTTAAGTTGCGATTAACTTGTTTCCAGTTTTGAAACAGCTTTACAAAGGCGGCCTAATTAATCTCTAGAGTTTTATCCTGATAGAGAAACATGTGCTCATTACAGCTGCTATCTTTACTAATACTGCAGGACACCGCTTTACATACACTAACAGCACAATTATTGAATATAATGAAGAGAATCCAATGATTCGATTCACTGGGATCAAATCACCAGCACTTTTGTTCAACTTCGAAACACAAATTAGGATATTTGTAATATTTCTGTCCATCCATTGAAAGCTCATTCCACCTAAACTTTGACGCTTCAAATTATTGTAAAAGTAATCCATATGATTTGAGCGGTGTAACCAATTTAATCCATTTAATAGTAAAGGAAAGCTAAAGTGTGATTGCATGTGCGTTGATATTTAATTGAAAGCCTAAATTAAATCTATTTCTCATATAAAGCGATTATGTCTTTTCAGAAGACTTGGATTAAACCGCTTGATTCATATGGATTATTGGGTAACACTTTACTTAAAGCCTTTATGCATAATGCATTATAAAGGCATTCATAAAATACCTTATAATGTATAATATCTTTTCAAAATTGATTTTAACCAAAGTTCAAATGCACTATAATTTTTCCAGATTCCTTGTTACAGCTGAAATTGTTTGTTTGTCATGTGTTTTAATGTATTATGCTTTCTACAGGTGAATAGATAAGTGTTATTATTATGTATTATAACTGTGGTTGCAATTATTCATGAGACTATACAATGCATTATAAGGTGCATTGAAAGGCATAATTAATGCATTTGAAATACTTTTATAATGCATTACATATGAAGGATTTAAGTAAAGTGTTACCGATTATTGTTAGGATGTCTTTTTGAATGTCTATGGAGACATAAATATCTCAGGGTTCCTTAAAAAGGTCGAACATAAACAAAAATATTAGTTTAGCATAATTTTAAAAACAGTACTTATTACAGAAATAATATACTTTAAAAGAATAAACATGAATGTAATGTTTTCAGACATTTAATTGCATGTTAATCACAATTAATTGAAAATGTATTTTAGTTTAAATTTAAATGAAATGCAATCAGTTGAACTTGAGAGTGCTTTTTGATCTTTATATGTAATTTCAGAATTATTTACCTTATATTTGAAATGAGGTTAAAGTTACTGCTGAATGTTCTGACAAGCATCATATCAATATAAGAGTGTTAAAATAGCATTATAAATATATTTCATGTAACTTCTATTGAAACTTGCATGTCTTGTTTGTAATAATGAAGTTGCAATTTAGAAATTAAAAAAAAAAAAACTTTAAAAGTACAATTGAGTGACCCACTAAGGTTAGAATTATAATTATATACAAATTAAATAAAAATTTTCAAGCACTTTACATGTACTTAATATGCTAGTGAACGCATCAAAATAAGTGTCCTTTTTAAAGCATTACAGATTAAAACATAATGACTTAAAACTTTTAATTTGAAATTATAACAAAGCTACTTATCTGCAATTAGTTATAGTATATATATATATTATAACTAATTGTATTTATATGGTATAGATTAATATATATATATATATCTGTTACTGAGAAAATCTAGCTAGAAGGAAAGACACAAAGTGTATTTTCTCCTTGCGTACTACATGGTGTTTCATAATACTAAGACTCCAGCCTATTACTGCAAAACAACAACAACAACAAGAATCACAAAAAAAACCATTAATACACAAGGCAACTTTACAGCGTTGGGTGAACTGACGGGTCAACCGGTGCCTTGTACCCAAATATACTGTCCCAGTCAGAAGGCCTGCATGCTGGGCCCACACAGCCAAGCAAAGCTCAGCCAAAAGCCCAACAATGAGACAATATCATTATGTTGTGGATGAATGTCTGAGCTGTTCTACAGGGAGCTCTTCTGTAGCCCAGCTCTCCTGGTCTGTTTCCCAGCATGCCTGTGAATAACTGAACCACTCGCGCTGACACACAATACAGGAGACAATAGCCCGCAATAAACAATTACGGCAAGCAACCAGCATTGTGCACAACACTGACCAATTAAGGGACGCTGTATTGCCCTGTTATCCCATTCCATCTGTCTATTCCCCACGGAAAACAAGAGGAGAACGCGCTGTCTGTCTCCGGTGAACGAGTGGAGAAGTGTGGAGAAACAAACGTGATCTACAGAAGTCCTAAAACTCAATGTGACGTGCACAATGACACACTGACGAATGCATTTCTGGCCTATATTTACTTACAAATACAATAAAAAGCTCTGGAAGAAAAGAATAGGAGAATGACTGTTTAGTAGCGTTGGTAGACTCTCATTTTATCAATTGCGTTTTTTCTTCTGGACTTTGGTTGGGATATTACTGAGTATTTTATAAATGCAAACGGTAACACTTTATATTACGACCCGCAAACAACTGCGTAAGTAAACCGAAATTACGGTGTACGTTTCTGTAATTATGGTGTATTTCCTTGTAGGTATAAGGGAACAATATAAGTTTTGGGTAATAAAGGGGCACAACCACATATACAAGCAAATTATTTATAATGTAATTATTTTAAAACTAACAGGTGCCTATTCTGTTAATATATTCCAGGCAAAAATTGTACGTATGTTGTATATAAAAGTTTTTATCACATTTCTGGCAAAATATGTTCTTGTGTAATGCAGTTACAGGGTAATTTTGACAAATTAAACATGATGGGTTGTAAATTAAACATGATAAAAATTGAATTTATTGGCTTTTCTTACTAAATTACTTAACGTTAAGCCAAAAAAATTGTTTCTGCTATGATTTTAATTTAGAACGTACCATGTAGTACTTAGTACATACCTTATCACATTGTATTTCAATGACACTTAAATGTCAGGGCAAAAATACTGTGTAATTAAAACGTTTTTTTCTTTCTTTTTTTCTTTTCTTAATAATAGTACCTTTCTCTGTAATTACAAATAGTGTTGTTTCGTATTGTTACATAGTAAGTAGTGTTTGTTACCCGTTTCAACTGTGTATTTACAGGGTAAGTGTAACTCCTGCGGGCTGTAAATTAAAGTGGCGCTTGTTACCCTCTTGTTCTGTGTAGTTACAGGGTAAATGCAACATTAAACCAGTATGCTGAAACAAACAAACCTAGCTTCAGCATTAGCATTATCAACACATTTCTAAATTAGTACTTGTAAAAAAACAGTAGCACAAACCAAAAACATTTATTAAAACAAGTTTAACAATAAACAATCAAAATGTTGAAATGACATTTACACTGTACAAACTGTAAACAGAACTGAACTAATCTTGAAATCACACTGTACAAAGTGTATAAAAAACAATAAACCTTTATTACCCAAAACTTAACATATTGTAACTACACGGAGGTAGACTATAATTACAGAAACGTAGACCGTAATTTCGGTTTACTTACGCAGTTGTTTGCGGGTCGTAATATAAAGTGTTACCTGGCAAACTAACAATTATCTTTTGCCCATTGTTTAAAAAAAATTAAAAAATCTTAGCTTGTTTACCCATTTTCTTTGCATATCATTTCACACCTTCACCCTCCCCAGACATTTAAAAATGAAACATTCTTTATGAGTTTCTGACTTGATTTATTAATGACTTTATGTATAACTTATACTCTTTTTTTATTGCGTCTTGCATGTGTGCTTTTGGAGAGCAAAAAATTAAATGGCAAGATTGAAATTACCATCTTAACAAAAATAAATATCAAACAAACAGTCATGAGAAGAAATTAACTGTGAGTTGCTTAATACCGTATTCCATGCAAATAAATGTACGGCTGTCCATCGATTAGGCTAAATTAATTAAATCAAATGAATTACATGATTTGCTTATTAAATAATCCCAATTAATTGCATGTACAGTATAAATATGTGAGCAAAGCCCTGAATAAGATTATTTAAGATTATATATTAGGTAATTGCATGTAGACCTTGCAAAAAACAACAACAACAACAAAAAGAACATTCCATGTGAAGTAATATTGTGCTATCTGCTATTTTTGGTAATATTCTTGAATTGTATTTTATTGGAATTATTGGTCTATTTCGATACTATGTGAGCCCTGTTTTCAAGGTAGTATTCAAAACTGGTTTAAATTAATAAAACAAAGAGTTATAAAGAATGTTTTGTTTGCCTTTATGGCAGCTTAACTTAATTAATTAATAAATAAATATAAACACTATTAATGATCAAATTAATATACGTTACATAACCAACAATAATTAAGCCCATTTTTTAAAGCATTTCACAGATTCATATATCAGTTATCTAAAGAACATTTAGTTTTTCTTCTGTTACAGAGCATTTCGAATTAGCATATAAATGCCAGCAGCCAATCAAGCTCCAGTGTGAGTCTTCAGTGATAAAGAGGATGAATTAAGATTCGTTCCCTCGTTCACCATCAAAACCCCCAACCTCTCATTTACTCCGTATGATTAGCAATATTCATATACGTTCCAATGTCCCCATATCTTCTCTGTCAAATAACTGTCAGGTAACAACACATTTGTAAAATCTAATTTTATGCTCAAGTGACTCGTTTTCCCGCTTCTGCAATTTATCACAGCGTTCGCTCTGTTCCTCTCTCTCGCACACTGCTTTTGTGTTTCACTCCAGCCTTCATATCTCTAGCATTGCTGGGGGGGGGGGGGGGGGGGTTCTGAAAAAATGCACTATTACATTATACATTTGACAGGATGACAAACACAAGAAAAAAAAAGACATATAATGTTCACCTCCACATGTTTTCTCTAACATTGGCTGGGTAAGTTTGTTTGAAACCTGTCATGTATATTAAGGTCATTTTGATGAATTTTAAAATGTTTGATGTTAAAAAACACGTGAACGTCATAAAACCACAACTGCACACATTAAGACAAGTGTCAACAAAGTGTCCATTATATTATGAAGATTTTAGCCAAAAGGTTAAACTGTGTGTTTATATTCTAGGGTCAAGTTATTATATTTATATCAGTGAAAGTATGTTTTATCTTATATTTAGAAGCATAGTTTCTTGTTCAAATGACATACAGTTTTAGAAAGTTAACATGCAGCACATTATTTCTTTCATTGCATATGCTTCATTCCATACATACACTACCTGTCACAATCACAGACTCGGTAACCTCCCTCTCAGGCCTTCAGAGGGCGCCCTCACCCGAATATTGACTCCTTCACGCACTACATTTCCCATAACCCCTGTTCTGATCATAATCACCCGCTCAGCTGTTTCTCATCTACTGGGCTTTATAGCTGCGACTCACACAGCATTCTGTGCAAAGTTTTGTATTACTATTGTGAACAATTCTGAGCATATCTTCTTGTGTTTGTCTACCTGGTTTGACCCTCTTCTGTACCTTGAACGCGCCAGCCTGCTGCCTGCCTACTTTACCTCTGTCTGGATACTGGATTCCGTCTGTTCGCCGCCTGCACCGACCCTTGCCTGTTTACTGACCACGAACTCTCCTGCTCTCTCCTGCTACTGTTTGCTGGTATTTTGACCTTTGCCTGTTGACTTCTCTTTTCTAAATAAAGTAAGCTGCGCATGGATCTCTCAGACTCTGATGAATCACAACAGAAAACTTTGCCAGAACCCGGATCCAGCAGCTGTGTCTTCCTTGACTACCGCCTATACAGCTCAGGCTGATAAGATTGCCTTTGTATGCTCATTACTCACCGGGAGGGCGTTGGTTTGGATAACGGCTGTGTGAAGGGAGGATGGCTCTGCTTTTCTGTCATTTGAGATATTTTTACAGCACTTTACAGTGGAGTACTCCAAGGAGCGTAAGAGTGCGGGTGATCACCTGCTTGAACTCACACAGGGCAAGTTAACCGCTGCAGAATATGCATTCGGTTTTCGTACCGTCGCAGCCCAGACCTCCTGGGTTAATGACACGGTAAAGATGATCTTCTGCAGGGGCTTAACTCACGAACTTCAGTCTGAACTAGCCTGTCGGGATGAAGGCAGAAACTTGGATGAATTCATCAATCTCACGATTCAGATTGATAATCTCCTACGATCTCGCCGAGCGAGTCATCGCACTGTTCAAGCCCCCCGGCACTTACCGATACCTCGCCCCTCAGTAACCGTGCCAGTGCAACCCATGCAACTCAACACGTACCATCTGTCAGCTGATGAACGCGAACAACGAATTTCACGCCGCCTGTGCTTGTACTGCGGCGAGGCAGGTCATCTTCGCATTACTTCCCCCCACGACCACGTTCAGCTTCATCGAGACCGGTGAGTTTAACCTCAGACGCATTGAACTCTAATTCATGCGTAACTGTATCCATCGTAATCTGGGCCAATGGCCGTCAAGTCTCTACTTGTGCTTTAATTGATTCCGGGGCTGCCGGGAACTTCATATCTATTTACTTCACTTTGCTCTATTACACAACATAGCATTAATACATTGTATTTCCCCTCTCACAGTCGAAGTCATCGACAGACGGCCACTAGGCTCAGGCAAAGTGACCCACATTACCCAGGAGCTCCATCTGCAGACTGGAGCCCTTCACGGTGAGATTATCCAGTTCTCCATTATCAACACCCCCCATGTCCCAGTCATTCTAGGCCTGCCATGGCTCCGCAAACATGACCCACACATCAGGTGGAGGACCAACCAAATTGTCCGCTGGAGTGAAGCCTGTTACACTAAATGTCTCAACCACGTCTCCCCATTGTCTGTTAGAGCGGTGACTGTACCACCCGAGAAGACCAGTTTAGATAGTCTACCCCACGAGTACCATGATATCATCACGCCAGCGACTGCGCCATTGACCTGCTGCCCGGTTCCACGCCTCCCAAGGGCCGAATATGCGCTGTTTGTGCAACCTTATCCGCATCAGAGAAGGGGACGAGTGGAAGACAGCTTTCTCCACCAATACAGGGCACTACGAATATCTGGTTGTGGCCTTTCGGCCTGACGAAAACAGTCCTTCCATCTTCCAATCCTTCATCAACGACGTGTTCAGAGACATGCTCCATAAGACGGTATATATCGGTATCTATATCGATGACATTCTCATCTATTCAGACACCCTGGCCGACCACGTGCAACACATTTGAGCGGTCCTTCAGAGGCTCATCCAGCACCAACTATACGCCAAAGTAGAAAAGTGTGAATTCCACCAGACGTCTGCTACCTTCCTGGGGTACGTAATCAGCCCGGAAGGAGTCGCCATGGATGAGGGAAAAGTTAGAGCGGTCCTAGAATGGCCACAGCACACCACTCTAAAAGAACTCCAACGCTTCCTCGGGTTTGCCAACTTTTACCGCCGATTTATAGGAAACTTCAGTTCAGTGGCAAACCCCCTCACGTCCCTGGTGAAGAAGGGCTCGCATCGTCTCCCTTGGAATGAATCTGCAACCCAAGCTTTTCACCAACTCAAGCAGCGTTTCACTTTGGCGGCCATCCTGTCCCATCCGGATCCAGAAATACCCTTTGTGGTAAAAGTGGACGCCTCCAGCACTGGGATAGGCGCCGTCCTCTCGCAACGGCAGGGTTCTCCTCCGAAGTTACAACCCTCCGCATTCTACTCACGAAAGCTCAATGCTGCTGAGAAGAACTACGATGTAGGGGATAGGGAGCTTCTAGCTATGAAGGCAGCCTTCGAAGAATGGCGGCATTGGCTGGAAGGAGCTCTACACCCCTTTACCATTCTAACCAACCATAATAATCTAGAGTACTTGTGCACCGCCAAGAGACTGTACCCCAGACAAGCTCGGTGGTCACTGTTCTTCAGTCGGTTCCATTTCTCCATAACCTATCGCCCAGGGTCCCTGAATGTTAAAGCGGATGCTCTATCGAGACAACACAACCTCGATCCGACACCAGATGATCCCGAAACCATTCTGACCCCTGACCTTATCGTTGCCCCCATCCGATGGGACATTGAGACAGAGATTGAACAGCTCAACTCCCGGTCTGAGATTATTTCTGCCTGTCCACCTAATAAGGTATTCGTCCCTGAGCTCCTCCGGAACATGTCCACTATCTTCCCAGCTCGGGACATCCGGGAATCACGGCCACCATTCATCTCCTGCGAAACCGCTTCTGGTGGTCATCACTAACTCAAGTAGAGGAGTGATCCAGCTCTCAGATTTCATATATCTTAATTCGTGTTCCGAAGATGAACGAAGGTCTTACGGGGTTGGAACAACATGAGGGTCAGTAAATACTGACAGAATTTTTATTTTTGAGTGAACTATCCCTTTAAGGTGTGTGCCTAGACAAAAATCAACTTTCAAAAAGTGTTAAATTTGTTAACGAAATCTATGATGAAAAAGGTTCGTAGACTAGCTTTTTTTTCCCATGACGAGGCAACAGTAGGGTCTTTAAACGATAACTGTGACTATATCAACATGCAATATCTTTGACAAAAAAGTTGAGACTAAACTGTAGTTAAATATGAAAAGATTTAACCAAAATCCATTTACATTTATGCATTTGGCAGATGCTTTTACTCAAAGCGACTTACATTGCATTTCAAGGTACATATTTACATTCTTATCAGTTTTTGCTTTCCCTGGGAATCAAACCCTAGACCTTGGCATTGCAAGCGCCAACGCTCTACTGTTTGAGCTACAGGAAAGCACGTTTTATTTTTTATTTTTGTGGTTGCCAGATGTCAACAGTTTAAATCCCCCAATCAGAGCTTTTCTGTTAAAAAGATACCTTAATCGTTTACCTGTGTTTTTCTTAATCTTTGCAATCTGGCAACCTTGCACACACACTCTCTACACTGTGGAAGAAGCACGGATTATCTGAAAAAACTGAAAAAATATAAGCTCGAATTCAATGATCTCCACTTGAGATTTTCTGCTTAAATTAAAGTATAGATTAGACAGGCTGTGTTCCTTCACGATCCGCTCGCACTGTTTGTGCGACTAAATCTGCCATCAAACCTGTGATAAATCCAAACATGGATCTGAACTATATTGTTTGTGTTTGCCGAATGCTGAATAAATGCATTTATGCAACCTCTGTGTGACAAAACAAAGTATTTTTGCTGTTGTTTTAATAGAAATGCATTCATATAATTTTTATATTAATATAACATTAATATAATAGAATTTCACTGTTTTAATTTTTGATAGAAGTTTCTTGTTTTACCAGTGTTCATAGACAGAGAAGAATTTATTTGATAAATAGCTTATAATAAATCAGTACACAAGATGAGGTCAAATAAACCATGTGTATGAATTGCCATTGTCTTGATGTGTGCTTATAGGTGACAGTGCAATAATTCTGATGAAATGTAAAAATACATTTCTCAAATGACAACAATCGCAAACATTATCACTTCTATCAGTTTAATCATTATATGCAGCATCTGACTTAGTTTGCATTGACTAAAACGCCAGACATTTAGTTGACTAAATAAGATAAACTAAAAAGTATTTTTACATTATTTTTAATTTGACTAAAACTATATTAAAGAAAAGCCCACAAAATGAACACTACTTTCCAACATGAAAGAGTAAATATGAGTCTACAAAGATATGTGTCTGTTATATGAGTGCAGAAGCGAATCCACCTCTGATATTATACAGCACCTTCAGTCTCAGGAGAGTAACACTATTGTTGAATGCAGGTGGTTTGCTCCGCTGCCAGACGACCCGGTCACACAGTGCCAGCTAACCTCTGCCAAACTCTGCAGAACAATGAAGGGCGCAGGCCAAAAAAATAATGGACCCAAAACACACAGACACACACAGAGAGAGAGAGAGAGAGAGAGAGAGAGAGAGAGAAAGAGCCGCGAGCAGAATCGGGACCCTGGCATCCATATGCATCATGTGACAAAGGGAAGGTAGAGCCCAGCAGGACGAAAGCCAGACTTTTTCATTAGCAGAAACTTTAAGCACATCACCACGTTCCTGAGCTCAACACTCTCGTCTCGTAACCGGGAATACATTTCCCATCATAAATTCACACTGATTGCTCATGCTAAATATACAATATAGTGACAATAAATGCTGTTCATCTAGTATACTGTGTAACAGAAGCCAGTATTAACCTGAGTTTAAATGCAGGGACTATAGCCCTATTCGGACGGGATTAGTGTTATCTGGGGACCTCGTGAGAATTAGAAATCACCCCCCCACATCTGAATTTCGTGTGGCGCATTCGCACAGAATAAGCGAAGCCTGTGATTTTACTCGAATTACTGACTTATCTCCCGAATATGATGTCGATAGGCTATTGCTTGGAAATATCTTGTCGTTATTATAGGTCTAGCTGTATGATATATCATAAACAGAAGAATGTGCCTTACCGCATGCTGTTATACATGTCATTCGTTTCTAACCATTCTTTTTGTTTTTGCTCTTCTGATGGTTTTCAGCTATCTCTTTCTGCAAATTGAATAGTTGTATGTTGTATAGCGATATGACCCACCCAAAATACTATCAAAACACTCCCACGTAGCCTCCATTCTTTGCAAAAGATGAAACCTTGCAAAAATTATAAACGACCCTGCCAAATCACAGAGGTGCCGATTCGCACGGGACTAATATTATCACAGGACCTCTGTGTTCGGCGAAACATGGCGGGTCATTTGCGGGGGAATTTTTACTTTACAAATTACAGACATGGCCGATTCGCACGGGATTAAGATCTCAGACAACCTCCGCAATTATTACAAATGACTAGAGGTCACCATGTAATACTTATCCTGTGCGAATAGGGCTTAAATCTTCCAGAGCAAGGACATTTGCATATTATAATAACATTTTACAATAAGGTTCATTAGTTAACATTAGTTAATATATTAACTAACACAAACTAACAATGAGCAATACATTAGTTACTGTATTCATCAACCTTTGTTAATGTTAGTTAATAAAAATACAGCTGTTCATTGTTCATGTTAGTTCAAAGTGCATTAACTAATGTTAACAAATACAACCTTTGATTGTAATCATGGTATAAAGCCAATAAGAGTCTGAAGTTGTGATCTGCTATGCATGTGCTGTTACTATATATTCACAATAAAGCAGAAACACTTTTTTGCATCACACTGTGCCATTAGGGAAGGAAAGTCCAGATTCATGTCTATGAAAGCTGAAAAAGTGTATTCATGTGCAACAAGAAGGTCTATAATCCCTGGGGAGAGATCTCCATTAGCATTCACATTCATCTCAATGTCAGTTTCTCGATCATTATCAGATGATGCTATACCTGCTTACCAAATAAATAAATGCATGTACATATCATCCGTTTGTTTGTAGAAATACAGAGACAGCAGATCAATATAGGAAACATAGACTTACCAGATCAATTCATCAAAATTTAGTTGGGCAATGGTCATTATCAATGTAATGCAAGAAAGAAGAACTAACACACAAGCACTTAAAACAAAGACTATACCGCTTAAACACAGGACAGTAATCAAGGTAAAACAGAACAGGTGCAGGAACTCATTAACCAGGAAGACTAATACTGATCATGAACACAGGGAAAACAGAACTAAAACACAATGAAACTAAGCAGATGTAGAACTACACGTTAATATTCAACAATATTATTGATCTGACTGCACAGACGCTGGACGAGGACATCATTTTTTGCAGAACTGCTTCATAGATGAAATGAACTAGTTTAATAATTGATGATCTTTACAACTGAACAGACTTCAGCTGAACATCAGTCGAAATGCATTATTTTCCTGTTATCACTGTAAAGTAACTTTAGTTAGTTTGTAAAGCTACTTTGAAAAAGTCTGTATAGTATAAAGCTATATGATTAAAGCTGACTTGACTTGACTTTACACATATTACAATAAAGTCATCTGTTGATTATTTATTGTATGGAAAACATTCTATCAAAAGTCAATTGGAGATTTTCAAAACGTAATCTTACAAAAACTATAATGACGTCAAGGAGAAATTTGTACAAATTAAGGTAAATTTCCACAAAATTTGATTACTGCAAGACAAATAATTTTAAAATCAGGAGAAACATAAATCACAAGTATAAAATGCGAGGACACATTTTTGCATGTTCTGTGTCTCTGCTATAATTTTGTTAAAGACATACTTTTGGCCATAAATGGCAATATTTCTGTCATCATTTGCTCACTTTATTTTTTCCTCCTGTGGAACACAAAGACAACTTTTTGAAGAGTACTCATGCTGCTCTCACACAATAATGGTGCATAACAACCATGTCTGTCAAGCGCCAAATAGAACAAAAACACAATATAAAATCACCAGAATGAAAGATAAAATAAATAAAAAAGACAGTTGGTAACACTTTATTTTGATGGTCCCTTTTGAATATTCTACTGACTATAAGTAACTTTGCAACAACATGTCAACTTATTCTAGCCATACCGGTCTACTAATACTCAACTAACATTTTAATGAGAGATAGTTGACATGTAGGTGCAATGTTACTTATAGTCCACATAATTTGTTAAAATGACCATCAAAATAAAGTTAAACCAAACAGTTCATATTGTCAGGGTTGTGTCTTGTGTCATTGTGTTTTGTTCATGAGTATGGAGGCCTGTTGGATAAAGTTAGTTAAATAAACTCTGAGTTTTAGAGTTGACAAAACCATACACATTGAAGATGATCTGATTCAGCGCACGGTATGAACGTTCAGTTCAGGGTTTAATCCAGGGTTTGTAAGTAGGATATTTAAGCAACAGCTGCTGATTCAACGGTAATGTCGTTCTGACGTTCTATTTAAACGTTATGCTACTTTGTGACATTCTACTGCAGCAAAAGATGGGCAGTTTTTCACTATAAACTGCTTTAATTTGCATTAAGAGATACCTGTCACGGATTCACCCAACGACACACCCCAGCCAGCTTCAACCCAACACACCTGGTCCCGATCGCAATCACCGGAATTCTGATTCACCTCACCTGCACCTTCATCACTTCACTCACCACGCCAGCTCTGCATATAAACCCCAGTCAGTCTACAGCTCATTGTCAGGTCTCGTCTTTTGATGCCAGTGACTCTTCGGTTCCTAAACCCTTCGGTCTGGTTCCAGTATCCTCAATATATCTACGCAAGTATTGTCCTTCTACACTAACCTCCCAGTGTGTGTGTATATTCCAAGCAGCCTCTGTGTGCGGTGGTTCCCCGGGATTCTCCAAACCGCCTCTCTGAGTTCTACAGTGGAATTCGCGGATCTCTTTCAGGATTCCAGTGGTCAGCTATTTCCAGTATCTACAAGACGGACTCAAGTTCAAGTCTTCTCCCTGTGTTCCCTGTGTGGATCTCGAAGCTCATTCCTGTATTCAGGAGTTGCATACAGTGTCTAAAATAAAACCTGTTAACACCATTCTCTGTGTCTTCATCCTTGCAGTAGTGTGACAATACCGTGGGAGTGGCTTTATTGCATCAGATATATGTCACTTTGCACATAGCCGATTGGTCCAGTTTTGGTCTGCGAATCTCTAACCCAGAATACAATCTGCTCTGGAGCAGGTTAGCCATGTAGCGTAAATTACCATGCGGATGAACACTGCTAACAACCAATCCACCATCTTGAGCCCGAAAAACAGAGTTTTCTCAAACTAATCTCAATCTTACCTGGTTAGCAACTAAAACCGGCTTCATGCAACAGTTTCATGTATATCCTTTCAGTTTAAGCTGGGTTCACACTGTACGATTTATAGGGATTGCGCGACTACTGAATTCTGCTAGTCGATATCTTATCAAAACAATACTAGAATAACTCGACTACTCGTGGTTCATGCTACTGTAAATGAAAAGACATGAAACACTTCTTATTAATAAATATTTATTAATTCATAGCCTAATACAACAATTACATAAGTAAACTCTCAAAACATAGTTATGAGATTACATATTTTAATTTTAATTTTCATGTAACAGAGTAAAGTTATTATAAACCATTTTCATGTAACCTTTCATTTCAGACGCAGTGTCCGTCTTTAGGGGCCGTTTACATATCGCATCTTTTGCGCACTCAAGTTCGTTATTTCAAATGTAGACTCGCGGCAAGGGCGCTCATAATGGAAGCGAAGCGGTCGCGACGCGCACACGGTCATGTGACAAAGACCAACCGATCACCTTCGGCCTTTCCGTAACATCATCGAAAGCTCGGCCGAACAGCAGATCATAGCTGTACAGGGCGGATTTTTATTTCTCATCTCCATAAAGGTATCTAGTAGTAAAGCTTATGCAAGGGCTAGAAATCAATTAATCCTTTGCTGATACTTCTTCGTCATCATGGAGAGCGCAGTTCATGGTTGCATAGCAACAAAAGACACCATGGGAGCGCAAGCACTTGTGGAAAGAAGGAGACAGCGGCACAGCCGCGCTTTACGCGCTAACGGCCCCTTACGAATTACGATATTTTTGTCATCCTTGATGAAATACTTCCACACATCTGATGTGTGGTGTCTGTTGGAGACGTTCGCCATTAATTTATGGTTAATGCAAACAGCACTGACTAGTGGTTGAAGTAGTCGATCTCTCGACTGCTCGACTAGTCTATGCAACCCTAACGATTTATAATAGTCCTTTACAACTGTTGTTTGTCAGACTGTATGAACATGATCCGCTCTGTAAGCCGTGTAACACTGTAGGATCTCAGATGTCATTTATACGGCAGTCGAGACGAGTTGAAATGGACACACACAAGAAGACTTGTCTTGAGTTTGACATCATCAATCCGCGGCATGTTTGGATCTCAAAAATCTCTAGCGTTATTTTGATCATGGCTACTCTTGAAAAGAACAAAGTCGATGTGTATGGAGCAAGTGCTGGTTTGTCGTTGACTCCAATTGGTGTTTGATTTGATAGTTATTGTAGGAGAAGTCACTGCAGGACTGTGTCTGAAAACTTCTGATACTGACAGAATTTCATTGGAGGTGAAATTTGATTGCAATGATCATTAGTCAGCTGCGACAAATATTATCAAACAAGTGATCAAAAACTTCATATTTTGGCCTAGGTCCAGCAGAATTTGTCTCAGACGGAAAGACAAAATTGCACAGTGTGAACCCGACTTTAGGCTGCATGCGAAATCGCATAGCCTACATCCACACTATATAGTAGGCGAAAAACAATATTTGACAAAAGTATGTCCAAATGTCATTAGAGAGTAGACATAAAGTACCCGGATGACCTATTTCTTCCGGAGAGATTCTGAAGTGTGCAAACGATGGACACTTTACTAACCCATGAGGCCACGGGAGAAGATTATGAATGACAGTGAAGCGACACAACTGAGGCTAGTAGATCACATGACAACATGGTGAAGGTAGTATATCCATATTAGATTCATACTACACACACTCGTACTATATAGAACATACTTTTTAGCAACCATGAAGTATTTATTCAATATAAGCACCTACTCAAGAGAATACGCGATTTCAGACGCAGCCCTCGTCTTCTTTGTGCCCTACTCCGTTTCCTTAGTTACTGATTGTGTTCACCTGTTTCTCGTTCAGTTTCTTCGTTGACTCGTGTGTGTGTGTGTGTGTGTGTGTGTGTGTGTGTGTGTGTGTGTGTGTGTGTGTGTGTGTGTGTGTGTGTGTGTGTGTGTGTGTGTGTGTAAACGCCATATCTGTTCAGTCCTTTGTCAGTTTTCACTGTTTGTAAATGTGGTTAGTGTATTTATCCTCCATTTTTATTCCTGATTACACTCTCAAATATCATTTTAAAATTTGGTACATAAAGACACTATGGAAGCTTGTTTCTGCCAGGGAATAATCAAAATTTTAAAAAGTAATTGTGACATTGTATTTCACAATTCTGACTTTTTTCCTCACTATTACAAGTTTATAACTCGCAATTCCGACTTGAAGTCTGAATTGTGAGATATGGGCTACACTTTTTTTGGTAACACGTAATTTTAAGGTGTCAGTGTTACAGTGTAATTATGCATTTAAGTACTGTGTAATAATAATTAATTACATGTACTTTATACAGGGTTAGGTTTTGGGGTAAGCTGCATTTAATTATGCAATTATGCATAAGTTGAAGGTTTTAGTACAGTAACTACATGTAACGTGTGTAACACTAATATAAAGTATTACCCCTTTTTTATTCTGTGGTGGAAACAATCTCATGAGACATCATGCATCAAGCTTCAATCACACAAAACAACAATAGTTATTATATCTGGGCATCAGCAACAATAATTGATGGTACAGTGCAAGACTTCAGTGAATAACAACCTCTATTTTACTTTATAGAGCTTAAAGGCAAGTGCTCACTACTGTTTATAATTGTGTTGTGTGTCAAAGAACAGCATGAATAATCTCTGTTTGAATTGCATGGAAGAAAGAAAGTCTTGGATTGACATGACAATGAGTAAACGATGAGAGAATATTCAGTATATTGTATTTATTTAACTGCGAGTTAATTAACCGTAAAATAAGGACAGAGACGTAAATCAAAGGTGTAAAGTGAGAGGACGCGGTGTTCTGCATCTCTGCAGATCTTTTTTACAAGTCGTTTTAAGTGTCTTACAGTTTGTCATTCTATTCAGTCGAGTATTGACAAAACCACTCGAGACACAAGCCACTGTTTAGCTTCACAGGATAGAAAAGGCTTAAAGGTTTAAAACTGAAAACAGCGTGCGTGCGCGCGTGTGTGTGTGTGTGTGTGTGTGTGTAAGACAGTGGCAAGGGGAAAGAGAAAGAGAGAGAAGGAGAAACTAAACATTGTGTGTGTGTGTGTGTGTGTGTGTGTGTGTGTGTGTGTGTGTGTGTGTGTGTGTGTGTGTGTGTGTGTGTGTGTGTGTGTGTGTGTGTGTGCAGGGATTTATTGTCACAGGCCTCTCCATCGCTTAGAGGCATCATTTTCATTACAGCGACATGAGGAGGTCTTTTAATTCCCAAGTCCCGAACCAGCAGAAGGCCCAGACATTACCTGAGGGTCAAACACTCCCGCGATGAAAATGGATCTCCAAATCAGAGATCACAAGGTTAGATAAGCACTAAGCACTACCAATACTCGAGCTAGTGTAATTGCCATTGATTTTACACTTAGGGAAGCAATTAATATTTAGACAGAGTTTGGCCAGTGAATAACAATTCCTATTTTACAAGCAGACGGGTGACATTGTTTACCTATTCCACTTGATTAGCGAGTCATGCGTTTGCGTTTATTGTGTAAGCCGCGACTCCCATAACCACCATAACTATTGCTCTTCATAAATGTTAATGAAACCGTAAGCGTCTTAATGACAAATCCTTTTCACTTTAACTGTTGTGTGGAATGTGAAGGTGAAAATGTCTATAAATCTTTTCCCACCGCCACAAAAGTCCACATGTTCACAGTGATAAATGAAATGTTAAATGTGTTACTGCAGAAAGCGTGCCATCATCACTGAGTTTAAAGAATAGATTCAGTATTGAAAATCAATGAACAGTCAGCACAGATATGTGAAAGAAGCATTGCGGTGGCACAAAGGACTTTATTATTGAACTAACACAAATGGCCTGTCAGGCGCAGAAACTGTGGCTTGTATCTTTGGAAAGACACCGCGCGTGCCGTCACACAGCAGCTGATGGATGGCTAGTGGATAAAGCAAGGCTATTTACTAGTGTACAGCTGGTGCACAATACCGTACCATATACTGTCTGCTATTTATTGTGAAACAGTGTGCAGCAAAAAAGTATGAATGTTTCAAACTGAAGTGATGTGACCCAACGAGGATGCATTTTAGTTAGGTGATTAATTATCATGCAGTTATCATCTCAGAAACATATCTGGTTATTCGGGTAATGACATGACATTTTTGGATCGATAAATTTACTTCATAATTTAATTCATACATACAGTGACTTCTAAACCAACTTTTCTGTGAAAATTTTTGGTAACAGTTTAGTTTAGGGTTCAATTCACACTATGAACTAGTTGCATATTATCATGCATATTATGAGGATATTGGCTGTTTATTAGTACTTATAAAACACATATTAATACCTTACTCTGCATGACCACAATTCTTATTCTACATATTCTACATCCCTTAATACTACTGTGAGGGACCAAGCAGTTAAGCAAAAGTGCGGATTTTTATTTCCCCAAAAGTGATACAACAAAATAAAAATAAATTTTCGGGCCCGTAAAAGAGGTCAAAATAAACAGACAGTAACTAAAGCTCTGAACACAAGTGACTCAAAAATACAACTGACCTTCAACAAAAGAAACAAAGGGGACTTATATATTGGGTGATCAAACCAATTTTGACACACAAGGGAAGACTAACAACAACACTACTACATAAACTACAAATAAAAGCAAAACCTACCTAAAAACTTATTCCAAAAAGAAATGTACTTTTACTTAACCTTAACTCAACAACAAAAAATATTATAATATAAATCTAAACCCCAAAATATCTAAGGAAAAAATAAAGCTACCCCCCGGACATAACAAACAATGGTAGTGTCCAATTAGGCCACCTCCCCTATAAAGCTGCTCCTGCTCCAAGCGCCACCCCTTTAAGCCAAACGACTTCCTGGATCTCTCCCGGGCACCCGCGGCGCCACCATTGGGCCCAGGTCCCACCCATTTTAGGTTCGGCCCCGCCCATTTTGACCCAGGCCTATAGTGAGTAGTGAGTGATTTTCATTCTAGCAGTTCATCCAATAAGCAGCCCGAGGAAAGCTTCTCAACCAATCAGAGGCTTCTACCCCGCGTGTGACTTCGAACAATTTATTCTCTATGAGTGTACACACACCGGCGGCGCCATTCGTCGTATGTCTGCGGTGCCCAGCAACGGCTCAGGACCTTGTTCAAAATCCTGCCGCGCCACAGAGCGCCATTTATTTTGTTTTATATCAAATTTAAATGTATTTGTCTCAAATCGTCGTTAATGTATATACTGACTTCACCATGTGCTGCAATATACATTTAGTTTTATATTCATTTACAGAAATCAGCTGCTTGAATGAAAATTGCTGATGTTATCGGATTTTCAGCTGATATTCTCAATTCATTCAGTTAACGGACGCTCTGAGGTAAAGTGTTCAGACTGCAAAGTCAGCAACGATTGTATTTAATTGTACAGTACAATCATAACATAGAACAGACATTATCTTAATTCCATAATGTCCTTAAACATAACAGTAAATTGCTGGCCATAAACTGAGAAAGTGCGCGTCCAGTGTGTGATACCTCGAGTTGTCCTAGACTCGACGCAGCACAGCGCTTCTTGTCCAGTGTGCGACCCAAATTCCTGGCGCCGCTAGTGCTCCCGGGTGTGGAATCCAACACTGGTAAGCTCAGAAACAAACAGAATGACAAACCAAAAGTAACTAATGGTGCGCGCTCCCAAAAATATACTTCTGTATGGTCAACTAAATAAAGTATAATGTATGTGAAATTAAGTGTCCTGTGAGTTATTTGTAACTAAATAAATATTTGCAACAAATGTATAATGTGTATGAAAGAAAAGTATATAAACTAAAGAGAACAGCATAAACACAGAAAAATATAAGTGCATGAGGTTACCGCTTTTAAACTGGTTGTGAGGCCATGGCTGTGGCCATCACAACTACCAATACCTAAACTTCATAAATACCTTACTAACTATTAATAAGCCGTAATTAGGAGTTTATTGAGTCAAAAGTCACATTTAATAGTTAGTTAATAGTGAGAATTGAACCCCAATTGATGTTGATATTTTGTCAAGGAAATAAAGTTAAAAAAATGTTAGGGTGATTGACCTGTCCTGGTATTATTATTATTATTATTATTATTATTATTATTATTATTAATTTTAGTCATTACATTTTCTTGATAATGGTATAAAGGTTTTCCAAAATTAACTGTATAGGGTTGCTAGCGACCCGAGGTATGTAATAGTGTAAGTATATTTTTTTCTGTGCATCTGATGACACATTAAGTGCAATTTACCTTTATTTCTCAAGGTGGCGATGTCTGATATACAATGATGACATGATGTTTGACTGGTGAAGAAGCTGTCAGAGATCAAAACATTGATTCTGAAGAAGTTGTAAACGATAGTTTTGAGAATATGTTTGAGATAGTAAATATAAGCCAAATGTTGGATGTATTGGGGGAATGAACTCTGATGATAACACTGATGATGGTATAAAACATCTGATCAAATGTAACCCTTCCAAGTTCTAAAAGTTAACGAAATGTGCTTTATTTTATTCTTTTGTAATTGTTATTAAAATATCAGGAGAGTTTTACACTATTGCAGCAGTGAGAGATCAATCTGTGTGAGATATAGATCCGGGTCACTAAAGAACTGAATATGTAATAATGATTGACATTCATGCATTTAAGAGTTGAATTGTTTAATGATTTCAATTTTTTGTTTCTTTGTTTATACCATGGTGAGTATATATAAATGCATGGTACTTTTTTTTTTTTTACATTATGATAAATTGTGGTTGATATTACTTCTGGTTCATTTGTCACACTAGAAACAGAAGGTCAGATTGGATACATAGCATTAAGTGATGCATTAGTCCACACAGTACTTCAAACATTCCATGCATAAATAAAATGTCCATACTATTTTCTCTCAAAACAGCAGGTAATATGTCAAGCATACTCCAACTACCACAACCGAAGCGAATCCTCCTGAACACAGCACAAGGACTGAGCCGACATTAACCCAGGTGAGAGAACAGGTTACTCTGCTTTCAAGGTGCAAGAGGACGGGACTAAATATAAAAACTGGCCTACTTATTACTAAAGAGCTCATTACCATGCAAACTTAATGCAGACAAATGGACAGAGGTTCCAGTGCATGTCATCTGGGACACCCCTGGCTAATTTCTAGGACAGGAGCTACTGAAATGTAAATCGAGCATGCCTTACTTTGATGGCTCGCCGGCCCTGGAACAAACGCAGTAATGAGTCGATGACTTTGGGTCCACCTTTCGGCCCACTCGCTCGATACTCACAAATAGCACAACCACTAACATTTGTACAGAGTACTCACGGTACAATGACTCTGGATCTGAATCTGAGTGGACTGGATGCTTCTAGTATGTTATTGTAGATTGAAACAGGTCAAATCCACATATGACACTTTTGAAACTCGACCATATGTAATCAATTGAGCTATAGCGCAGTGAAGCACATGGGGTTTAAGAGTACAGACATCATTTACATATATACTTTGGACCAAAACAAATATATATATATATATATATATATATATATATATATATATATATATATATATACTAATGTGTTACAGCCACATTTATTAGTTTTTCTCAAATTTTACTTATTGTTTGGCTCAAACCTTAGACATCTTGATTTAATATTTATCAAAAATGTTCATACAGAATAAAAAGATTACATACACAGTTTAATCATGTACATGATATGGTTACTTGACAGGATTTATATAAATAAATATATATATATATATATATATATATAAATTATAAGATACTAGCAGTGTTATTCAAGTTTTATTTTAATTGTAATTGTATTAATATTTTCAGTCCCACTTTATATTAAGTGGCTTTAAGTACTATGCACTTACATCAAAAAATAAGTAAAATGTACTTATTGTGTTGATGTTGTATTGTAAAACACTTGTGATGCTATTTAGGAGTGATATGGGTAAGGTTAGGGTCAGGTGTGTGTGATACGGGTAAGGTTAGGGTCAGCTGTGTGTGATATGGGTAAGGTTAGGGTCAGGTGTGTGTGTGATATGGGTAAGGTTAGGGTCAGGTGTGTGTGATATGGGTAAGGTTAGGGTCAGGTGTGTGTGATACAGGTAAGGTTAGGGTCAGGTGTGGTGGTATGGGTAAGGTTAGGGTCAGGTGTGGTGGTATGGTAAGGTTAGGGTCAGGTGTGTGTGATACGGGTAAGATTAGAGTCAGGTGTGGTGGTATGGGTAAGGTTAGGGTCAGGTGTGTGTGATATGGGTACGGTTAGGGTCAGGTGTGGTGGTATGGGTAAGGTTAGGGTCAGGTGTGTGTGATACGGGTAAGGTTAGGGTCAGGTGTGGTGGTATGGGTAAGGTTAGGGTCAGGTGTGTGTGATACGGGTAAGGTTAGGGTCAGGTGTGTTTGATATGGGTAAGGTGTGTCTGATACTGGTAAGGTTAGGGTCAGGTGTGGTGGTATGGGTAAGGTTAGGGTCAGGTGTGGTGGTATGGGTAAGGTTAGGGTCAGGTCTGGTGGTATGGGTAAGGTTAGGGTCAGGTGTGGTGGTATGGGTAAGGTTAGGGTCAGCTGTGGTGGTATGGGTAAGGTTAGGGTCAGGTGAGTATGATACGGGTAAGGTTAGGGTCTGGTGTGTGTGATACGGGTAAGGTGTGTGTGATACGGGTAAGGTTAGGGTCAGGTGTGGTGGTATGGGTAAGGTTAGGGTCAGGTGTGGTGGTATGGGTAAGGTTAGGGTCAGGTGTGTTGGTATGGGTAAGGTTAGGGTCAGGTGTGTGTGATACGGGTAAGGTTAGGGTCTGGTGTGTGTGATACGGGTAAGGTGTGTGTGATACGGGTATGGTTAGGGTCAGGTGTGGTGGTATTGGTAAGGTTAGGGTCAGGTGTGGTGGTATGGGTAAGGTTAGGGTCAGATGTGTGTGATACGGGTAAGGTTAGGGTCAGGTGTGGTGGTATGGGTAAGGTTAGGGTCAGGTGTGGTGGTATGGGTAAGGTTAGGGTCAGGTGTGTGTGATACGGGTAAGGTTAGGGTCAGGTGTGTGTGATACGGGTGATGTTAGGGTCAGGTGTGTGTGATACCGGTGAGGTTAGGGTCAGATGTGTGTGATACGGGTAAGATTAGGGTCAGCTGTGTGTGATATGGGTAAGGTTAGGGTCAGGTGTGTGTGATACGGGTAAGGTTAGGGTCAGATGTGTGTGATATGGGTAAGGTTAGGGTCAGGTGTGGTTGTATGGGTAGGTATAAGGGTGGGTTAAGGTGTAAGGGAAGGGTCAACAGTGTAATTACAAAGGTAATTACATAAATTATGTCACGGGGTGGTTCAGGGAAGACAGGAGATGAAGGTATAATTCTTTATTACACGTTCTTTAACTCAAAGGCACGGAAAACAGGCAAACAGGAGTGACAGCGTGTAAACATGTAACATGAGCGTATAACACAAACAATACCGGACACAGAAAACAGTCCTGGAATTTAAATACACAATGATGATGACATTAACGACAGGCAGCTGTGAGGAAGGTGATTAGTGTCCATGTGAACAGATGTGGCGGGAAACACAGACAGGGAAACACACGTGAGAAAAAAAAAAACTGAAAGAGACTGAGCCTATTGGTGACACATGCAGGTATTTGTATTAAGTACAATGTAAAAACATGTATGTACACAATAAGTCCATTGTATCAAATTTTTCATTTTAATGTTAGTACATAGTACTTAAAGCCACTTAATATAAAGTGGGACAATATTTTCAATTCACTTTTATTTTCATATTTTTAGTTTTTTTAGTTTTTTTGTGTCTTTTTGTGTCATTGCTGTTGTCATTTTATTATTATTGTCATTATTCATTGTAAATATTGCTGTTTAGGTTTAATTTATTGTTGTTTCAGTTTTAATTTTAATTTATTTCAAGTTATTGATTGTATTGCTTTAATTTAAACTTATTTCAGTTTATTGTCAAGGCAACCTTTCTAAGTTTCGTTTAGTTGAATCTCTTCCAACTATAATATTTATTTATTTTGTTTTATTCCAGCTTTATTTCAATTAACATAATTTTTTTTATTAGTTTTAGCAAATGATAATAACCCTGTAGCTAACAAACTGGTTAGCAACATAATTGTAGTATTATAGTCTATATTATTTCATAGATTATAGTCTGCTCCTTAAATAAAGCAGCAAAACCATTTCCTTCAGGTATCGTCCTCAGTCTAAGCAAAAGTTCGATCTTCGCCATTGGCAACCCAGTGTAACTGAAAAGGAAATTGAAATCATAATCCAACATTGAACACTATAAAGTCTCCACCTTTTCTCATCTTGCCTAAAAACAGAAAAGATAATTTCTAACATTTTTTCTCTCCACATTATGTCCCATGCAAAGCATGCTTGGAACTACATTTCCAGTAACATCAACTATTTTTGAGTACTTGATCGGTTCACATTCACCCTACATAATTTAATCTAATAGATTTCACATTTTAGAGAATCACATTAAATGAAAGCAAAGAACCAAAATTTAGAAGAGGGACACTGTTGTGTTGAGAAGAATACAAGTGATATGACTGAGTAAATCTGTGTTTTCCTAAATTTTCAGTCTATGTCATACTTGATATCATTTTCTGTTGACATACCGTGTTTGGATGTGACAGTACAGTAACGTGTGTAGACGGGTCAATGTCTTGAATAAGTGCTTTGTTAACCTGATATCACAACAAACTAACTTGTTTGCCCATGCTAAATTTATTTCATGTTATTCCAAACCAATCTATAGACTGTTGTCATGTGTTGAAGTACCGTCTCAAACACAAATGTGCTTTCACGGTTTCTCTCAAGCATCTTTACTGCAAATTCGACAACGCCTTTTCAAAGCGGATCAACTTAGGCATGCACAATGAATTTTAATATAACTTGACGTGATTTAATATTAACTTTCACTGGGATTCACACATGAGCAATTGAGGCGAGTCCTCAGAGACACGTTTCATTACCTGTTCAGGTCAATTTAAACAAGTGTATTACTGATCTGAGCTCAACACTCTTCTGCTGCACAGGAGAGGTAAATGAAGGAAACATTATTGAGATAACAGAGACGTCTGTACCTCCGCCCTCACCAGCAGTAATACTACAGTAATACTAATACACCCTCACCTGTATTATACCACAGTAATACTAATACACCCTCACCTGCATTATACCACAGTGATATTAATACACCGTCACCAGCATTATACCACAGTGATACTAATACACCCTCACCTGCATTATACCACAGTAATACTAATACACCCTCACCTGAATTATACCACAGTGATACTAATACACCCTCACCTGCATTATACAACAGTGATACTAATACACCTTCACCTGCATTATACCACAGTGATACTAATACACCCTCACCTGCATTATACCACAGTGATACTATTACACCCTCACCAGCATTATACCACAGTGATACTAATACACCCTCACCTGCATTATACCACAGTGATACTAATACACCCTCACCTGCATTATACCACAGTGATACTAATACACCCTCACCTGCATTATACCACAGTGATACTAATATACCCTCACCTGCATTATACCACAGTGATACTAATACACCCTCACATGCATTATACCACAGTGATACTATTACACCCTCACCTGCATTATACCACAGTGATACTAATACACCCTCACCTGCATTATACCACAGTGATACTAATACACCCTCACATGCATTATACCACAGTGATACTATTACACCCTCACCTGCATTATACCACAGTGATACTAATACACCCTCACCTGCATTATACCGCAGTAATACTAATACACCCTCACCTGCATTATACCACAGTGATACTAATACACCCTCACCTGCATTATACCACAGTGATAATAATACACCCTCACCAGCATTATACCACAGTAATACTAATACACCCTCACATGCATTATACCACAGTGATACTATTACACCCTCACCTGCATTATACCACAGTGATACTAATACACCCTCACCTGCATTATACCACAGTGATACTAATACACCCTCACATGCATTATACCACAGTGATACTATTACACCCTCACCTGCATTATACCACAGTGATACTAATACACCCTCACCTGCATTATACCACAGTAATACTAATACACCCTCACCTGCATTATACCACAGTGATACTAATACACCCTCACCTGCATTATACCACAGTGATAATAATACACCCTCACCAGCATTATACCACAGTAATAATAATACACCCTCACCTGCATTATACCACAGTGATACTAATACACCCTCACCTGCATTATAACACAGTGATAATAATACACCCTCACCAGCATTATACCACAGTGATAATAATACACCACCAGCATTATACCAAAGTGATAATAATACACCCTCACCAGCATTATACCACAGTGATAATAATACACCCTCACCAGCATTATACCACTGTAATAATAATACACCCTCACCAGCATTATACCACTGTAATAATAATAATACACCCTCACCAGCATTATACCACAGTAATACTAGCATTATACCACAGTAATAATAATACACCCTCAACAACATTATACCACAGTAATATTAATAAACCTTCACCAGGATTATACCACAGTATTACTAGCATTATACCACAACAATACTAATACACCCTCATCTGAGAGCGTTATACCACAGTAATACTAATAAACCCTCCCAAGCATTATACCACAGTAATACAAATACACCCTCACCAGCATTATACCACAGTAATAATAATACACCCTCACCAGCATTATACCACTGTAATAATAATGCACCCTCACCAGCATTATACCACAGTAATACTAGCATTATACCACGGTAATAATAATACACCCTCAACAACATTATACCACAGTAATATTAATACACCCTCACCAGGATTATACCACAATATTACTAGCATTATACCACAACAATACTAATACACCCTCACCTGAGAGCGTTATACCACAGTAATACTGATAAACCCTCACCAGCATTATACCACAGTGATACTAATACACCCTCACCTGCATTATAACACAGTGATAATAATACACCCTCACCAGCATTATACCACAGTGATAATAATACACCCTCACCAGCATTATACCACAGTGATAATAATACACCCTCACCAGCATTATACCACAGTGATAATAATACACCCTCACCAGCATTATACCACAGTGATAATAATACACCCTCACCAGCATTATACCACAGTAATACAAATGCACCCTCACCAGCATTATACCACAGTATTACTAGCATTATACCACAGTAATACTAATACACCCTCACCAGCATTATACCACAGTAATACAAATACACCCTCACCAGCATTATACCACAGTAATACAAATACACCCTCACCAGCATTATACCACAGTATTACTAGCATTATACCACAGTAATACTAATACACCCTCACCTGAGAGCATTATACCACAGTAATACTAATAAACCCTCACCAGCATTATACCACATAAATACTAATGCACACTCACCTGTATTATACCACAGCAATACTAATACACCCTCACCTGCATTATACCACAGTAATACTAACATTATACCACAGTAATACTAATACATCCTCACCTGCATTATACCACAGTAATACTAACATTATACCACAGTAATACTAATACACCCTCACCTGAGAGCATTATACCACAGTAATACTAATACACACTCACCAGCATTATACCACAGTAATACTAACATTATACCACAGTAATACTAATACACACTCACCAGCATTATACCACAGAAATACTAACATTATACCACAGCAATACTAATACATCCTCACCTGAGAGCATTACACCACAGTAATACTAATACACACTCACCTGCATTATACCGCAGCAATACTAATACATCCTCACCTGAGAGCATTATACCACAGTAATACTAATACACACTCACCTGCATTATACCACAGTAATACTTATACACACTCACCTGACAGCATTATACCACAGTAATACTAATGCACACTCACCTGAGAGCATTATACCACAGCAATACTAATACACCCTCACCTGCATTATACCACAGTAATACTAACATTATACCACAGTAATACTAATACATCCTCACCTGCATTATACCACAGTAATACTAACATTATACCACAGTAATACTAATACACCTTCACCTGAGAGCATTATACCACAGTAATACTAATACACACTCACCTGCATTATACCGCAGCAATACTAATATATCCTCACCTGAGAGCATTATACCACAGTAATACTAATACATACTCACCTGCATTATACCACAGTAATACTTATACACACTCACCTGCATTATACCACAGTAATACTAATACACACTCACCTGCATTATACCACAGCAATACTAATACATCCTCACCTGAGAGCATTATACCACAGTAATACTAATACACACTCAGCTGCATTATACCACAGTAATACTAATACATCCTCACCTGAGAGCATTATACCACAGTAATACTTATACACACTCAGCTGCATTATACCACAGTAATACTTATACACACTCACCTGACAGCATTATACCACAGTAATACTAATACACACTCACCTGCATTATACCACAGCAATACTAATACACCCTCACCTGAGAGCATTATACCACAGTGATACTAATACATCCTCACCTGAGAGCATTATACCACAGTAATACTAATACACACTCAGCTGCATTATACCACAGTAATACTTATACACACTCACCTGACAGCATTATACCACAGTAATACTAATACACCCTCAACTGAGAGCATTATACCACAGTAATACTAATACACCCTCTGTGTAATATATAGTCCAACATTAATGTTGACATTTTTTTGTATGCCTCAGTGAACATATTTTGGACGACAACCAGAAACACCATTAGGCCACTTAGAGGAGAAAAATCCATTAACTTTTATCATAAAAGTTATAATATTATTTAAAACCCGCCTATAAAATCACCCCTTTTAAACTTGGATTAAAGACATATATGCAACAAAAATATTAGACGTAATCTTCATCACAAATATTACAAAACAATCAGTGACATAAAATAAATCATGAAATGGATGAATGTAGTCGTGACTTGTGATTGGTCTGTCTGTCTGTCTATCTATCTATCTATCTATCTATCTATCTATCTATCTATCTATCTATCTATCTTTAATTGTATTTTCAAAACTTTGTCATTCAAATTTTATTTTGACAAGTTCAAATAGTTAAACATTACAGCTATATGAATTTATTTACATTTTAAATCAGTTTAATTCTACTTCTTTACACTTGTGACTATAAATTAGTTGAATTCAATTTTAATATTTTGATGTTGCTTGGCAACCTGCCATTGCATGGTATAATCCTTATTATCAAGTAATCAAATAAAAGTTCCACCTGCTAAACATCAGAACCGAATTAGAGTCTGATCTGATCTATAGTGAATGTGTTAATTTCATAATCTATGAACTATACCAGCAGATCTTTGCCATACAGCCCACATGCAACATTTTATCTCATGAAACGAAACAAAACACATCTGTTCAGTAGTTCTGCATATTTTAGTTAGTTCCTTATAGGCTATATGGGGTAATAATGAAGTTAATCGCTACTGTAAACGTGGTGAATTTAATGAAAGACGCCGTTCGAAAAACTGAAAACATCTGCGCCTGAAACCATCACAGCCTGAGATCTTCACACAGCAGAGATGAACTCTGGGAGAAAGGATGAAGATTATCAAATATAACTTGTTTTTTATTATTATTGAATTGTTTCAGACTGTTTAAACACTTTACAAAGCATCTGCTCATATGTAGCCATGCTTGTTTTGAATGAATGCAATGTCGCGGCAAAATATCAGGACCAACTCAAAGATAAACAACACAAAAAAACAATATTGTAAATCATTTTCAAGAGCAACCCTGCAACAATAATGTTCCCTGTAACATTTATCTGGAGCTTTAACATTTGTGGTAATTCACAGTGGTGCTGCAAACAGCAAACATTATTTGTTTTAAACAAGGGCCAATAAAATACCTGGGGTCTAGTGGGAGTAAGCAGAAAACAGGAATTGCTGGAAAACAAGAGGCCTGGTGTGGCATTTGAGAAATCGGCTGAGGGAATGGATGGCGAACACAACGCTGAATTGAATAATAACAACCACATCAGGCTCAGAAGTCTACAGGCACAAGCTGACAAGTTCATTACCACTGGAAGTCGCCGGGCTGCGGGATTTTTGATGGAACGCTATTGCTGCGTTTTTATCCTCTGAAATTGCTCTGTGCGTTACCACACACACACACACACACACACACACACACACACACACACACACACACACACACACACACACAGGCCACCGACGCCGTGGAGACATGCAGAACTATCAAATTTTTCAAAATCATAACATGGTTGAGAAAAAATATCACAATCTGGTAATGTGATGAACAAGCCAGGCAAAACTTTTTTGTTTTTCAGTTAAATAACTTCAAACTATTGATTCGATAAATATTCAAACGTGTTTTCTGGTTGTGCCTTTATCAAAGAGGTTCAGAGTGAAGCGCGGTTCTGTGTTCGTTTCAGCCCGATCTCATGAAAGTGTGTATTGGCCATATATTCACCAAAGATTGTTATTGCGTGTATATGATACGCACTCTATGCCGTGTAATGTACGCCACACCCCTAATCCTACCCAATGGGTTTACAGTGCGTATCATATGCACGCAAAAACTATTTTTGGCATACAAATGGCACGGGAAATACAATTTGTGCTATAGATACGCACTTTCATGAGATCGTGTTGGCTCATTTACATGCGTGCGGATCAAGGTCCGACGTGTCTCGGTTCACGGTAATCTCTGGGTTTTTCATCTCTGTGTGTCGCTTACAACATGCATTTACTTTATTTTCTCATTCACAAAATTTGCAATAAGTATATTTTCAGCATTTCATTAGATTTGTAATGAGAGGTGATTATAAGCCTGTTGTCAAATAAACGAACTTAAATCACCATGAAATCAAAATGGACAATGGACTCTTTTTTTTTTTTACAGAATGTTGCAGTGATTATTATAAATGATTTATTCGTGCACATCATTTTTGTTAAAACTCATGTGTCAATTAATCTTCAATCAGAAGTTACATATTCATTTTGTAATTTGTAGTGTAAAATAAATATTTATTAAGTAGTGTAATACTATAATTATAATTTTTTTATTTTAAAGTATAATTTTGTAATTACAATAGTAATTTATTTCTGACTTCATTACATCAACACAATACTATTATATAAAATTGACTTGGTTCTAATGCCTATGTCACAATATGAGGTAAATCCAACACATATCTTTTGTCCTTCTGAGATATTATTTTCATATTATTTGGCATACATTTGTATATGCCAGATGAATGTCAGACCAGAATATTATTATGCATTGTAATTTTCATAAATTAAATAACTTTTATAATACTCATAGTTATTTTCATATAGTGCATGAGCTTTGCCTCACATGTCCAGTCTGTTCTCATCCCATTCCTCGTCGTTGTCCCCAAATTATTTCCTCTCGTTAATCACTAAAAGCCAATTGAGATACAGAAAAACAACTGTTTTTAAAGCTTCTAATTAGTGGTTAATAGATCTACATTCATATTCAATTCAGTTTCCTTTTAAGAGCACTGAACCTCAGCTCTGAGATTATGTTGGGCACAATGGAATGAGAAGCTGTGCTATATTGTAAATATAGTCACGGTTAACGTTTGTTGTCAGGCACAACATGCAGCAGACTGACTATATTAGAAATATAGCATAGCCTAGTACATCTTAATGCTTTCATACAAGAATTATTATTAAAATTAACACGGAATCAACATTGACCATTCTTATTTTGTATGGAATATTACAGAGTTTATTATAAATGATTTATTGGTGCAAATCATTAATGTGTTAAATTCATCTTCCTGGTAATCTTGAATCAGAATATCAGCAGCATCTCTTCTCTTCTCTGATGACGAGGGCGGGGCTATAACCTGTCACTCACATGACATCAGCCAATAGCAAACCACAACCATCCAATCAATTCCCCACAGACACAATCAAGCCCCGCCCACATTTGTTCTTGTTCCAGAAGCATTTCACTCGAATATACGGCACAATAGAGAAGAAAACATTTTTAATATAACATTATCTTTTATATCCGTCAAATGGCATCCTTTTACTATAAGATGAACAAAGCATCGTGTAGACATCACAAAAAAGAGGCTTTGGAGACCAGTTCAATTGTATAGCATCATCCAGCCGACGAGAACCAGAACTATTTATTAAAAAAAATATATTAAAAAAAAACGCCATCTTAAGTGTCAAGACATATTTTCTATCCTCGTATCTCCATCGAAGAGCCTAATTGTGCACCCAGCCTATTTCACCACGGCAAATAACAGGAGTACAGCCGGGAAGCAGCTTTGACATCCACAGAGCCAATTTCAAGGATGCTCCTCGGATCATGAGAAATGTGAAGATCTAGTCCAGAGAGAGATGAGCATCAGGCTTGTCATGCTCCACCAACCGGCCCTGATAAACCGCTGATATACAGCGAACGGATGCCGTATAAACTGAAGCATTCAATGAGAAAAAGACAAGAAAAACACCTCGACAAAGCCTGCCATTATGCTCAACAATCAGAGCTCTTTGTTGGCTTGTGCCAGCACAGGTTGAAATACACAGTGGGTTGAAATGAATCGCACAAAAGAATCAGAAATCTATGTTTGAATCAGGGAAGATTAGGGTGCGCCTTGCAATTGAAATTATGAGCCATTTGGATGCCTACAATTTTCCGTCTGAATGGAAAGCGAAGTGGCACGTCGCTCGCTTTTCTCCTGCTCTTTGTTCCTGCTCTAAATTCGTGCTTTACCTCGTCTCACACACACGTGTCATCACTGATATTCTGCATTACCCTTTTCCAATTGATGTCGGGGGATATTCATATTCCTGCCATACACATATTCCTGAGGAGCCCATAATTCGACATGCTGTGTGTGTGTGTGTGTGTGTGTGTGTGTGTTTGAGATAGTACAGGTATTGCTGAGCAGATCTACACACACATCTGGTGGCTCATCTCAACCGGTTTGTCATGTTTTCCCTTTCCTGATTCATTAACAGCACATCTTGTGCTCTGGTGCAAATGTGTGACGTGCTTCATGTTGATGCTATGTAGTGTTTTCACAACCAGCAGTCCACCATAAACATATCTATGAGACTGTTCAATAATTCATATCTCAATCTTGTCATCTTGTCAATATAATTGTCATGTAATTTAAGTCTTATTTTGACATTGTCTGAAGATATTGGTGTGCTTGTTCTTGCCAACCTCATCGTCACTATTCTAGGGTGTTGCGGGTGGTTGCTAGGGCATAGTAATGTGGTTACTAGGTGGTTTTGGGTGGTTTTTTAATAGCACATAACAAAAAAAAGAGCCCATTTCCATGATATTCTTGCATCTTTTTAAAGTAAGTCACATGTTTTTTTTTTCTTCCACTATGCAGTAGAAAAAAGGTGCAATAAGATTTTAGAAAAAAAGTTCTTAAAGTCCCCCAGTAGTCAGTAATTGTATCCCTTAAAACTCATCTTTAATCACCAAAATTACAGATTTAAGCCTTTTTTCATTGAAAAAAAATGTATTCATGCCTTAAAATATCTTGAATGTAACTCAACACCCTTGCTTCATTTAGTATACACGGTTCTATGAATATGCAAATGAGCCCCGCCTCCACTCACTCACTCACTGCAGTTTTAAGGAGAAAATACTCAGCAATGCTGTCGACTTATGAATTTACACATGATTTGTCTTAAAGCATATTAAAAACACCACATAGACATAAACTACATTTTAAAGCTGGACTTTGCCACAAGGGGACTTTAACATTAGGTAATGAAATAACTAACATGAACTAACAATGCGCAATATATATTTTACAGAATTTATTCATATTTGTTATTATTAGTTAATGAAAATACAATAATTCGAATACAATTCATTGTTCATTCACATTTGATTTTAAAATTGTATATGTTGAAGTAAGCATTAACTAAGATTAACAAATGCGGTACAAATGCAAAATTGCAAATACAAGCGTGTGGACAAACACACACACACACACACGCATGCACGCACAAACGCACGCATGCATGCACGCACAAACCCACACACACAAACACACACACACATACGCATGCACGCACAAACGCACGCATGCATGCACGCACAAACCCACACACACAAACACACACACACGCATGCACGCACAAACGCACGCACGCATGCATGCACAAACACACACACACACACACACACACACACGCATGCACGCACAAACGCACGCACGCACGCACACACAAATGTCACATTCTTGGCCCAAACAGGAAAATTCTCCAATTTTGCCCTTTGCTGTTTACTTTTTGCATCATGCATCAGTGATTGTTGTATTTTGTGGTCAACCGCTCAATATGCAATGAAAGAGGGTCATGAATCGTCTGACCTTTAAACTGTTCTGCTACTTACTGGGATTAGATTTGCTCAGTTTTTTGATCGGTAGGGCTACACTGAGCAAGAAGCATGATGATATAACCTGTAATATTTTATCCTGATTTATCACTATTATTTTTAGGGCAAATATACAATTTTGTCTGTCTAGGAGCTGGCAGTGTTACTTCACGTTATTGACTAATATCATTTTATGTTCAATAAATCAAAATATCATACTCTTCATGTTCAAAATGGAATACTAGAGAGCTTAGTGGATATCGTGACTCAAACACTGAATACAGACAACATTAAGAGTATGTGGAATATATAGATTTATGCACATAACTAAGAAACTAAGAAGGTATTTTTAATGAAAAACCATCAAATATCAGCTGTCACACAGAAAATCCTGGAAATGTTAATTTATGGGGTTTCACAGAAAATGTTAGGACTTGTTCTTTTGTCACTTCTGAAAAATATGTAAATTTAACAGTATTTTACTGTCAAACTACATGAAATGTCCTATTTTTTACCGTACAGAGAACGGGAACTCAATCAATTAACAGGTTTTTACTATAGAATTGTATAGTCTTTTAAAGTTATAATGATTTATGATTTTTTTTTTGACAGCATCAATAGCAAAATTCCACAACTGTGAAAATAGCTGTAAAATAAGTGTTTGATGTTTAACATCACAGGGTTTCAATCTCTAGAACTTAATGATTAAAATGAACTGTTTTGTCAAAATAATGTCAAGCTCATTTAAACATGTTTGCTGTCTGCCGCTACTAGTCAAGAATAGATTAAACAGAATAATAATCATTTAGAAAAAAGAGTTGCTGGTAAACATGGCATCATTTATAATGATTTTTTATTTATTGATTTTTTATGTATTGTGAAGAGAACTGATTCATAAAATACAGAATTAATAAGCCATTCTCATTCTGAGTATGCTTTTATCAAAGCTGAAGCACATTTCATTGCATATTGTGCAAACAGCATCTAACTTCACTGTCTTAAAACACACAAAAAACATATATCCCATAAGCGAAATGGTCGCTGTCGTTGTGAATCTGCAATAGCACAGACATAATGACATGCATGCATGTTCATCGCTCGATTTGTTTCTCAGGCTTTTCTGCTGAGAAGGAACTAAACAAACTGAAGCCGGCCATCTGTCTGAGCGTCAGGCTCCCGAAGCTCGCAAAACAACATACGCTCTTCTCTTCCACGGGTGACAAGCGCTGGGTTTGTGAGGGACGTTTTAAGGATGGACATCATCCATTATTGGCTTCTCCTGAGAGACGTCGAGTGACAGCGGCTGATGAAATACCGTTCACACCTGGTCGGTTATTGTTTGTGTGTCGTGTAATAATTCTCAAAACTCCAGTGCGCTGTATTACAAAGAGGACAGTGAAAAAAGGCACGTTGGAAGATGATGCAACACATTTAATAAATCTCTTAAGTTCTGGGTGCAGAAGTCCAAGTCATGACTTTTAGTCCATTTTAAACGTTCCGACCGCAGGAAAATGAGGATGTGAAAACAGGCAGACTACAGTCAAACCAAAAATTATTCAGACACCTTTAACATTTCACACATTATCACAGTTTATTCACTATAGTTTAGAAAATGGTAATAAAGCATGACAAGAACTCAGTTGATATTTCACTGGTTTTGTCCGTCCTTCTGTTAGACTGTCTCACACATGAATTATGTTGAATATCTGTCAGCTGTTAAATTTAACTACACAATTAGATAATACCAGTTTAGCTCAACCAATCACCAAGCGATGCATCATGTTGTTCAGTCTGTGGTGTAAAAAGGTGCATTAGTTATTAAAGAAAAAACACTTCAGCAAAACATGATCAGCTCAAAGTGTTTGAATCATTTATGGTCCTGATTTTGATACATTTTACTGGTAGTCACTGTATGAATACTGGGTATAATATGTCACTTTTTACTTTATTTTGCTCTCCTCGCTTACATAATTTTTGGTTTGACTGTATACAGTATGTCCTGTTCATTTTTCCTTCTGAATGAACTTCAATCCAATAAATCATCATTATAGCACAGAAAATGATAATGTTAAAGACGGATTTATGCAGGATGGGCTGTCTAAGTGCATTCAAATTGTCATTTTGCAACATGAACATGCTTTCTGTTCATATTCCTGCTGATTTGCTGACAGTGGTTTCACACGTCACACACACAATCGTGTTTCCCCTTCTCGTGCGATCTGTCACTCGACTGTGTTAAAGACTCCAGTGTTAACTCTGTTTTCTGCTGTCAGACTCTCCTCCATTTTGTGAAAAACACCAAAACCCAAATCTGAAAAAGCCAAAAGTTCTCGCCTCATCAGTTCTAGTAAAAACAGAGCAGGCACTATTTCTTTTCTAGCTTTTCAGTGCTCAAAGACGCAGTAAAATCTAATAGAGGACTCTTTATTTCGGGTCACTTCACCCAAAAACAAATCAGTCATTTACTCGTGTATACATGAGCCGAAAAAACAAGATATCAACCACAAATTTGTCATCCTAACTTATTAATTTATTTTAAATCAAAACGAGGGAATGAATTAGTACAACATTGTCGTAATGTAACTAAAATGAGGGAACAAATTAAAACAAGGCCACAAATTAGAAAGTCGTGGGAATGAATTGTTAATTATCTTCTTTGGCCCATGAATTACAAAAGCAGAACTTAGACAGAAAAGTGGATAGTAATTTATACTGGCAAGAATCAAAAAGAACAACTACAAAAGGAGTACTGAATTTACACACACACACACACACACACACAAACACACACACACACACACACACACATACACACACACACACACACACACACACACACACACACACACACACACACACACACACACACACACACACACACACACCGGCCACTTATTAGGTGCACCCATTCAACTGTTCATAAACGTGAATATCTAATCAGCCAATCACACGGCAGCAACTCAAGACGATCTAATGCAGTTCAAACAGAGAATCAGAATGAGGAAGAAAGGTAATTTAAGCGACTTTAAACTTGTCATGGTTGTTGGTCTGAGTATTTCAGGAACTGCTGATCTACTGAGATCTCTGGGTTTATAGAGAATGGTCAGAAAAAGAGGGCGAAAATCTGTGGGTGAAAATGCCTTGTTGATGCCAGATGTCAGAGGAGAATGACCAGACTGGTTCAGCTGATAGAAAGGCAACAGTAACTCAAATAAGCTCACGCTACACCCGAGGTCTGCAGAAGATCATCTCTGAACACACAACACATCCAACCTTGAAGCAGAAGAACTCCAGACAAACACACCGGTGACACTCCTGTCAGATAATAACAGCTACAATTCACACGGACTCACCAAAACTGGACAATAGAAGATTGGAATAACGTCACTCGGTCTGATGAGTCTCGATTTCTGCCTGAACTTTCAGATGGTCGAGTCAGAATTTGGCATAAACCACATGAAAATATGACTCATCTTGATTCTCATCAGGAGTGTGTGTATGATGTCTCCGTTGGAATAGAGGGTGTTTTCAGCAATGTGGAGGTCAGTGGGAATTTATTGCTCTCCTCTTTGACCTGAGGTTGTTCTGTTAGCTCATGTCTATGTCACCGCTCTTGGACTGAGTTAATCGCTTTTCTCCATCAGCGGTTCAAAACCAGTCCGCTTTCTTTTTCATTAAGAGCCTGACAGAGTCCGAAGTGCTGGCAGACAACTCAAGATGTCCATCTCACAGTTCAAACACACAGAACATAGAGGCCTGGTTTCAGGGGAGATTAAGCCAGGATTAGGCCTTTGTTCATTTACGAAATTTAAGTCCTTTTTATAAACGTGCCTTAGAAAAAAATAAATCATCACCGGTGTGCATCTTGGGACAAAACAATAGCACTGAAATATTTTAATAGATATAATAACAGTTTCCATAGAGTTGGCATCATAAAAAAATATTCATAATAATGCATTCATGTTTTATAATAAACCTAAAACAGTAAGTACTTGTAAAAATGTGACCACGGTTTTAAAACATTTAATTACAGATTTAAAGGAAATAATACATTGAAATACTTTCTAATACTTATACTATACTCTTAGACATATTATATTTCATTTGTGTGTGTATGTGCAGTATATATATATATATATATATATGCAGGTCCTTCTCAAAAAATTAGCATATTGTGATAAAGTTCATTATTTTCCCATAATGTAATGGTAAAAATTAAACTTTCATATATTTTAGATTCATTGCACACCAACTGAAATATTTCAGGTCTTTTATTGTTGTAATACTGATGATTTTGGCATACAGCTCATGAAAACCCAAAATTCCTATCTCAAAAAATTTGCATATTTCATCCGACCAATAAAAGAAGTGTTTTTGATACAAAAAAAGTCAACCTTCAAATAATTATGTTCAGTTATGCACTCAATACTTGGTCGGGAATCCGTTTGCAGAAATGACTGCTTAAATGCGGTGTGGCATGGAGGCAATCAGCCTGTGGCACTGCTGAGGTGTTATGGAGGCCCAGGATGCTTCGATAGGGGCCTTAAGCTCATCCAGAGTGTTGGGTCTTGCGTCTCTCAACTTTCTCTTCACAATATCCCACAGATTCTCTATGGGGTTCAGGTCAGGAGAGTTGGCAGGCCAATTGAGCACAGTAATACCATGGTCAGTAAACCATTTACCAGTGGTTTTGGCACTGTGAGCAGGTGCCAGGTCGTGCTGAAAAATGAAATCTTCATCTCCATAAAGCTTTTCAGCAGATGGAAGCATGAAGTGCTCCAAAATCTCCTGATAGCTACCTGCATTGACCCTGCCCTTGATAAAACACAGTGGACCAACACCAGCAACTGACATGGCACCCCAGACCATCACTGACTGTGGGTACTTGACACTGGACTTCAGGCATTTTGGCATTTCCTTCTCCCCAGTCTTCCTCCAGACTCTGGCACCTTGATTTCCGAATGACATGCAAAATTTCCTTTCATCCGAAAAAAGTACTTTGGACCACTGAGCAACAGTCCAGTGCTGCTTCTCTGTAGCCCAGGTCAGGCACTTCTGCCGCTGTTTCTGGTTCAAAAGTGGCTTGACCTGGGGAATGCGGCACCTGTAGCCCATTTCCTGCACACGCCTGTGCACGGTGGCTCTGGATGTTTCTACTCCAGACTCAGTCCACTGCTTCCGCAGGTCCCCCAAGGTCTGGAATCGGCCCTTCTCCACAATCTTCCTCAGGGTCCGGTCACCTCTTCTCGTTGTGCAGTGTTTTTTGCCACACTTTTTCCTTCCCACAGACTTCCCACTGAGGTGCCTTGATACAGCACTCTGGGAACAGCCTATTTGTTCAGAAATTTCTTTCTGTGTCTTACCCTCTTGCTTGAGGGTGTCAATGATGGCCTTCTGGACAGCAGTCAGGTCGGCAGTCTTACCCATGATTGTGGTTTTGAGTAATGAAACAGGCTGGGAGTTTTTAAAAGCCTCAGGAATGTTTTACAGGTGTTTAGAGTTAATTAGTTGATTCAGATGATTAGGTTAATAGCTCGTTTAGCTAAAATGACCCTTTTCATAATATGCTAATTTTTTGAGAAGGACCTGTATATATATATATATATAATTATCTATAAATTAAGTATATACACTATATTGCCAAGATTGTTGGGATGTTTGCCTTTACATGCACATGCACTTTAATGACATCCCATTCTGAAATCCGTGGGCAGTTGGGAGCATGAAACGGTCCAAAAGGTCTTGGTATGCTGAAGTATTAAGAGTTCCTTTCACTGGAACTAAGAGGCCAAACCCTGAAAAACAACCCCACACCATAACCCCCTCCACCAAATAACCCAACACCATAACCCCCAGCTCCACCAAACAACCCCCACACCATAACCACCCTCCTCTAAACAACCCCACACCAAAACCTCCCCTCCACCAAACAACCCCACACCATAACCCCCCTCCACCAAACAACCCCACACCATAACCCCCCCTCCACCAAACAACCCCACACCATAACCCCCAGCTCCACCAAACAACCCCACACCATAACCACCATGCTCTAAACAACCCCACACCATAACCTCCCCTCCACCAAACAACCCCACACCATAACCCCCCCTCCACCAAACAACCCCACACCATAACCCCCAGCTCCACCAAACAACCCCACACCATAACCCCCCTCCACCAAACAACCCCACACCATAACCCCCCCTCCACCAAACAACCCCACACCATAACCACCCTGCACCAAACAACCCCACACCATAACCACCCTGCACCAAACAACCCCAGACCATACCCACCCTGCACCAAACAACCCCACACCATAACCCCCTCCACCAAACAACCCCACACCATAACCCCCCCTCCACCAAACAACCCCACACCATAACCCCCCTCCACCAAACAACTCCACACCATAACCCCCCCTCCACCAAACAACCCCACACCATAATCCCCCCTTCCACCAAAAAAACCCACACCATAACCCCCCCTCCACCAAACAACTACACACCATATCCCCCCTCCACCAAACAACCCCACACCATAACCCCCCCCCCTCCACCTAACTTTAATTATATATAAATATATAATGGTGGTTACAATTACTGAGGTACAGATGAATAATAATTGAAAGAACAAACTTTCTTTATTTTTGTTTTATTATACTTATTATTTATTTACTTTCTGTAAAGCTGCTTTGAGACAATGTGTATTGTGAAAAGCGCTATACAAATAAATTTGAATTGAATTGAATTATTGTAATCTAATTATTTTAAGTTTATTTTCTAAAGCTGTCGGTGATAACACTGGCATTTCAATCAACATGCAACACACACACACACGCACGCACGCAGGCATGCAGGCACGCACGCACGGACACACACACACACACACACACACACACACACACACACACACACACACACACACACACACACGCTGAAGATGAAAGGCCTGCAAATATCCATATATGAACCTCCCAAGCAAACAGCTCCACTATATCATTTCAATCAATACTCTTGTGAATCTTTTCATCCTGTATGAACAAACCCCCTCTGAACTCGCAGGCCTCCCGCAGAACCACACGAGCACAGGAGACGAGTGCTGTGGAAACACCCCTCATTTAGCTGAAAGAAAGACAGACAAAGCGAGAGAGGGAGAGAGGGAGGGATGGGTCTCCTCCATCTGTCTACGCAATCTTCCGGGGGCTAATTATCCTAATCCCCGGAATCCAGGGTGTGGGTTGGTGGCATGCGCCACATCCCAGGACACCAGCGTTTTGCCTCCCAGTTAAATGTGAAAATTAATTACTGCCCGTCCTACTGCCGAGGGGAGAGCGAGCATGACAGACACTCAGCTCATCACAGGCACTGTGGGTTTGGGTTCATGTGGTCAGTGCATGTCAGACCTAATAAACATCCAACAGAAGCAGAGCACAAACACTCTTTCAGGATTCAAACTGATGCAGACGAATGACTGTAATCAGAATCACAGACTTTATATTCAAACTGATTTATTAATCATGTTTGCTTGCTAAATCACTATTATTATTGTTCAAATCCTTTGCCGCATACCCGTACTTGTGCTGAAGACATGAAAGGTATCATGAATTTCGAGGCTTGTTGAGGAGAGGTGTGCTATTACTATTCAAAGCAATTGGATTTACAATTTTCACCAGGCGGACAGTAAAATGGGTGAAAAAATCCAAAAGATGTACATTGAAGACCAGAGCCATATGTAGACATCAAAATGATATTATGTTGCTTTTTGCGTGTTTGTGTGGCACTAAAAGCATGTTTACTTTTATCATAAATTGGAAATGGTACATTGTTCTACGTATCTACTGATAAGTGGTGTTAAAAGGTTAACGATCACGTTTAAAAAAACTAGTGTTAGGAAAAGCAAATGTGAGATAAAAATGTATTTGCTGAAGCAACCATGTATTTTAGCTGCTTCTATAAGGCTATGTTTACACGGAAACGATCTGAAGAGAAAACGCAAAAGTGGCATTGCGTTATCACTTTTCATGCTGCGTTTAGACGAGCGTTATGGGGGGGGGAATCTACATGCATATGGTGATGCAAAAGTGTGTGAAATTCAATGTAGTATGCAGTCCAGGCGGCTAGATGGGGATGTGAAGCACTTCCACACAACAACATCAAGTCCGCACGCCTGCGTACAACCTTCCTTCTACTTCCGTCCCTAGTAGCGCGAAATCAAATCATGGCGAAGCGAACAGCAAAAAGACTCTTGTACGTTTATCAGCTGCTAGGGCAACTTGAAGGTCCGACGTATGGAAATAATCCGACATGTTGGTTGTTATTTTCCTGTACTGGCGCATGCCTGTGACGTAAACGCGTACTCGACGAGAGCCACCGTGAGCAGATTTGCGTTTTTACCCTTTAGACGGGAACGCGAGGGTGGAACGTTTTTAAGATTTTCACTCTGGGGGGCGGTTTCACTTTTTGGCGTTTTTAAGCCCCAAAAACACCGTCGCCTTGTAAACGAAAGGCACATCTGATCAAATATTTTTACCTTTTCACCCGCAAGCGTTCTCGTGTAAACAAGGCCTAAGTCTTTGAGCTCTTTTATCATGACTGGCATTTCACGGATCTCGTACTCGAGCGCTTCACATCACGAGTGCACTGCTGTATCAGGTGAGAGACTGAGCGAGTTCAATCGTCTTCATCAGAGAACACGTGAGCTTGTTATATGATGCAAACTATCAAACGATCAAAATGTGTATGTTTAAAAAATCTTGCACTATGGTGAAAGTGTTTTGAAGTCATCGCATGGCATTGTGCAAGGAACCACGCGAAATTAAGTCTTTATTTATCAATAATCTGCCCCTGCAATCAAAATGAGTTACTACCTCTAGTGTTCTTTTCAGCTGGAAATCACTGAATTTCATTTATACTGTAGGTACATTTTTGGAGTCTTGCAAAAAAGCAGGAACACCCTAGCCTCGTTCAGTTTTATTTAGTAAAATTCTAGTTTTTGATTTAGTCAATCATGCCTATAGTACTGTTTCAGTTTCTGAAATGATTCCTACAGAATGAGCAATACACTGTATTTTTGTCAAATCTGCATTAGCAACAGTTCAGGCCCAAGATGAAGGTCGCCTTCAAAAACGAATAACGTGACAATTAAATAGTTTCTTCTTGCTTTGAGTCTCGTGACTTCCCACTGAGCTGAGTTATGATGTATCTTGTCCACAAATTAAATCGTGTGGTTCATCTAATGAGCTCATGCGTAATGTTTACGAAATATGAGATTTAACTTTCAACAAGTTGACCAAACACGCAATGGATGTGCATGAACAAATACCCAGTGCTGTTTCCTTGCATGTTTCTAATCCCTTCCTTCAGTTCTTTCCACTTCTTCTTCTCTATCAATTAACGATGCGATTGATTTAGGCCCTGTCCACACGAACACAGGTATTTTCAAAACCGCAGATTTTTCTATACGGTTTGGCCGTTCGTCCACACACAAACGCAGTCTCCGGTCACTGAAACCGAACTTTTTGGAAAACTCCTGGCAGGGTGAAGATTTTTAGAAACTCGAGTTGCAGTGTTGTAGTGTAGGCGGTGATTTTGGCTTGTGACGTCAGAACTGGAACTGGTAATTCACTTTTTTCCAGGCTTCTGGTTGGCCGACATGGCTTTACGGTTAGTGTTATACCGCCACCTGTTGGATTGGTATAGCCATGACATGCTTCATAGCATGTTTTTGCGTTTTCATGTGGATGCATACAATTTTTTAAAGAAGGAGAAAAAACTCAGTTTATAAAATTACCCATGTACTTGTGGACTAGGCCTTAATGTCTAGCCGACAGTCAAGCAATCAAACAGGAATGGTCCTCAAACCCCGATGCTTCACGAAAGAACAGCTGCCCCCTTTTTCTCACTTTAATAACAGCTTAGTAAGTCAAATTGGATACAAATGTGAAATTGCCTCCAAAAGGAGGAGCGTTCCCTGTCAGCTCGACTTATTTTCAGCTCCTGCTCTCAGTGGCCTTCTTCTCCTCCAGACATCGCTCTCTTTCCCTGTCAGCAGCCACCCGATCAACTGTGCACCGAATCAAAGAAGGCATTTCTCCCCAGTGGTGCAATTAACCCCTAGCTGTGGGTCCGTCGCCCCCTTTGGCAGGCCTGTCCTGAAACCCAGCGGCATGTTCCTAAAGAGGAAACCCCTAATATCACGCTACGCCCTCCATCTAGCCGTCAGCAAGTCCCAGCCTCACATCTGTGTCTCATGTCACATCTCACAGGAGAGAGATGCTCCTGATGGCTGAGCGCGAGGCTCGCAGAAGCACAGGGACTGGTTTTTGTTTTGAACGTGGGTTTTACTTAACCGCTTTGTAAAATGTAATGTCCTCTGAGTAATTGAGAGCTGTAGGGTTTTCTGCTTTGGAGAAGTGCAGCTGTTGAATAAGGTCGGTTGTCAGCAGGGTCACTCTTAGCCGATCGAACAGCCGGAGACAGCGTGTGATAATGTCAGTCTAGGTCAGTGTCTACAAGGAGTGACCATCCAGTGTCCGACACGATTCCCACATGCCGCTGAAATGCAACTTCGAATTCAATGCAAAAAATAAACACTGACTCTGTTTGGGTCTTATGAAGAAAAGTCACATTTCACCCCAAAGAGTAAAATAAATGATATTTCACTTCAAACTAAATTGTATTTTAGTTCCACTCACTCCACAATAAATCCTTTAAATTCAAGAGTATTTGAACAGAACAGGAATGTAAAATATAAAACAATCATAAATTATAGAGGCATTTATTATATATCTTTATTGGTAACACTTTACAATAAGGTTCATTAGTTAACATTAGTTAATGTATAAACTAACATGAACTAACCATGAGAACCCATTTGTTGCAGTATTTGTTAATCTCCCTGTTAGCGTTAGTTAATAAAAATACAGCTGTTCATTGTTAGTTCATGTTAGTTCACAGTGCATTAACTAATGTTACCAACATTTTAATAAAGTATTAGTAAATGTTGAAATTAACATTAATAAATAATAAATAAATTAATTTATAAAAGTTAATAAATGCTGTATACTGTACGTGCAGTTTATTATCAGTTCATGTTAACTAATTTAGTTACCTAATGTTAACTAATGAACCTTATTGTGAAGTGTTACCCATTTATTATAATCACCAAGCCTAAACAAATGTATTGAAAGTGAACTGAAACCGCAGGCATGTGGGAAACGCGCTATTCAAATAAACTTGGACTCGTGTACATCTCTCATTCAGCACAAACCCAAATGTGTGCACTTTGCCACACGTTTTGCAACGTTAATTGCATTATTTAAGTCGCTTTGGAAAATAAGTTGCAGAACGTTTCAGATTATTAAAAAACGTGACTTATTTTCTGGAAAATTTGGTAGGTAATCAAGTCATGCGGATGGAGAAAAATAATATTAACCAATAATATCATCCACTATCCAATCAAATTATATACAGTGTTCCTGCAGCTCAATCAGTATATTGTGGCATTAGCAACAGCAATGTTGTGGTTTGATTCAAATGAATATCTTGAATGCAGTGTAAGAAAAAGTGTCTGCCAAATGCATACATATAAAATGTAATTCACGATGGATAAAAACAAGCTCCGCTACTTTATTATTTCGAGCCAACTATTCACTTTAAAGGTGAAGTATAAGATGAATGCGACACTAGTGGCATCTAGCTGTATTAAGCAGTGAAAAATGTCTCTGAAAAGTCTGTGTTTTTGACAAATATTGCGTTTATTCACTTATAAAGTATGCAAACACAGCGTGAGCAGAAAGTCTCCAACTCATGTCTCAATTTTCAGCTCTTGCACATCCAACACACACACGTCCAACACACACATGTCCAACACACACAATATAATGTTTCACTTGAACTTGAAATTTTACCTTGATTTATTCACCCTTTGGTAGAGGACATAGGTGATTTTTAGTGATTAAAATGTATATTTGTATATGTATATTATATAAAGTATATCACAAGTTGTACAGACTCCATTTTTAATACCTTTATGGTACATTCAATTCATTTTTGGAGCTCGACAACCCGTTAAATGAAAAACGACGCAGGTTGAGTAAATTATGACGGCATAATTTTTAGATGAACTAACCACTGAATTGCTTTCAGGATGTTTCATGTTTACTTCCACACACACACACACACTGCCTCAGTGCTCCCACTCCAAACTATCTATTATCTAGATTTAATAAGGCTTAAATGTTTGACAGAAAACCACAATCTACTATTGCACCTTGAGGTTGATTGAGGTAACAGGTGGTGACGACCTTGGTCGACTGCGAGGACTTTACACCAAAGTGAAATTAGCATTCTCCATAAGCGTGCACACACTGAGCTGGACAGATAGAGGTGAGATCCCACCCTTAAATAGACCCATTAGGTTTTTTTCCCTCTGATCATTAGCTATGTAAGTGCCTTAATTGATGCTCATCCCACAGACAGATGAGTTTCTGATTAGCAAATGCCATCTTCTGCTTGCCAGGGGAACAATGATCTATTTGTCCTGTGCGAGTCTCGAAGGTGTCATTGCCAGGTAGTGGTCCGGTCGGTTCCTGCTTATATGACATCATGTCCAGTCGAAGAGAAGCTTTATTCCTCTGAGCCTGTGGCCTGATCGGTTAGAGGGGTTAAAAACTGAACCTGCTCTGTCCATTTAGCTGCTATCGCTCCGGCTCGCTTCACATTGAGCTCTGTTATGATCGTCTTATCAACTAGAGTCTGCCATTAGTCAGACAAACATGTGACCACGCCCCAAACTCACGCCATTGGTTGAGTCAGTGTTGCTCTGTCGAGCTGGTTTCCCAAAAGCATTGTTAGCCAACAACTATGGCCGCAAGTCATCACTAACATTAATTCAGTGATTTGGCATTTCTCGAAAACATAGTTTCAGAGAACATTCACAAATTGCATCACAAAATTGTGTGGTTGGAACTAGCCTGTGGTGAGAAGCATAGTTTATTGGTAATATATTATGACATGGACTTAAATTGATCATGCTCTTGTTCACAATAAGCAAGATAACCTGCAGTATATTCTATATATTTAATCTTCATCAATTTCATTTTCCATCATTTAAATATATGTACATTTCAGCACTGTTTATGAAGTGTGTGCATGTGCATAAAAGCGTAAATGACGTAAGAGGGAACCTGCAATAAATCAATCATCACATAAAGCAAAATAACAGGGATCAGAAACATTGAAATAGTCAGTCAGATGTCATGTTCGTTACAGCAGTATCTTGCAGAAATTAAGTAAAAGCTGCTGAATGAATGAACCACATGTAAACAAGAGTGAATTACATAATGCGTAACATGATTTTAAAAATGTAACAAATGCAAATAACTGAAACAAACTGTTTATAAAAATACTTGGTAACACTTTATTTTACAGTGTTCTTGTTACATATGTTACATGTAATTACCATAGTAATAACAGTAAATGATGCATAATTACATGCAACTAACCCTCAACCAAACCCTAATCCTATAGTAAGTACATGTAGTTGCTCAATGTTTTTCTTGCATTTCTAAATGAAAATGGGTGAGCTCAGTGCCAAGTTTTCAGCCAATTGTTTTCGTGAATGTGAATATGTGCAAAGGATTGTGGGTGATTGGAGGACACAAAGGATACACTTGATGCATCTTTTCAAAACATGGCAAAATGACACAAAACGAAGGCTGCCTTCTAAGGACCCTTCAGAATCACAACGTCTTTGACAGAACTTGATGACATGCAGCCGAGATCAAGCCTTCTGATTGAGAAACACCCATTACATGAGCTCTCAGGGCAGGTACATTTGTGGTCTCCTCATAACAAAACAAAATGAGAAAAAAGGGCCAGAGTTAGTAAACAGGGCAAATTAACGTGAGAGCGCAATCCCATAAATGCTCAGATGGGAGTGGATAGTTCAGTTGATCTAGTGACGATGCGCTAACTGAAGAACACAGACGCAGCCGGATCATTTGCATAATGACCAACACAATCTACCAAGAGCAAATAAGCGTCTGGTTTAAGACGTGCTTTTTTGGGGGCTTTTAATAATGCGCAAACCTTAGTTAATCACCCTGCATGATTCATTTAAATACTCTCCTCCCATTAAAGTTGCATCTGAAAGGGAAAGTCCTACAAATGCAATAAGATCAGCTGCAAAATAACCGTTCACGGCTTTTCAGCGCCAATTTTTCATTGCGTGTCTTTAGTAAATCCTGTTTATGACACCAAAAGAGGGTTTGCGCTGTTGCAATCTGACCCCAAAGGTCTAAAAATGGACGGACATATCAAGTCAAGTCACCTTTATTTATATAGCGCTTTTTACAATACAGATTGGTTCAAAGCAGCTTTACAGAGATAACAGGAAAATAATCCAACAAAGTTTGTTTCTGCAGATCTAGAAGAGAATAGTGTCATAGTCCAGCATAAATAAGTTCAGTAATGGTTCATTATTGTTGTAAAAAAGTTATTACTTTAGTTTATATATATATATATATATATATCCTAATGTGAAAAAATCTAATTTCACAAGCTAATTGAAATATTACTGCTAGCTTGAGACAAACACACTACAGGAGTTTAACTGCAGTTTCATCGATCCTTAAAGCAAGAGAGTTATCCGTGCTCAGCAACATACGCTCGTCCCCCATGTTTGCACTCGGGCATTCAAAATTACATTAATTACCATCTGGAGAGACAATCGCTACAACAAAAAGAGCACAACAACATCTGACTGCCAGGTACACCGCAAGGCATATAACACGCTAATGTATCCCATTACACCCCATTTGGCAGAATGGGTATTCTCTTTGTTGAATCTCAACATCGCTCCCAGATTTCGCATGGACTCGGTGTAATGGTTCTGGGCTTTATTCTCTTTCTTTATGAAAGATACGCGGGTAACCCTGCTGAGAGTCATTAGGAGAGCATTTACGCTGGGCCTTTTTACCCTTTTTACCCACAGACATTTGCAGTCATGTTACCGAGGCGCTTTGAAGAGTCCTCAGAGATGCTCCGCCTGTAAAACGAGTCCTCGAGACACTCGAACAACACACCAAAAGACCAACCAGCCCCTGCCTGGATACCCTGGTCATATTTTAAAGACGATATGGACTTTGTAATACCCCTTAAGGTAGATAGGCTTTGGAAAAAATGGAAGAAATCCCTGGCAGCCGAGGGTTGGACATGAAAAAGCGGTCATTTGGCCTGCTTTTGCGGAGCATGAAACTTGAATTAGCACGCTGTGACGCTAGCGGTGTTGGGGAAAATCACAGCTCTCTCTCTTGGCTTCTCTTCTCTGGCCTCCACATTACCATTCTGTCCTAAAATTGAATCTGCAACTGATTTGAATTCCACCACTGTATAACCTCTTATTTATTCATTGCTTTTCTCCCCCTACATACCATTAAATCTAATAATTCGTTTTCAATACTGCAACAGCACGGTCGGCCAACTCCACATCCTCGGGCTTGTGCTCCAGCCATGAAGAGTGAAAAGAAAACCAATGAGAACACGATCAATAATGTTTTAAATATCATATTCCGTCATTGCTTTGATAGCTAATGTCACGACTGCTCGTGTGAACCCTGAGAAGTTTAGGTTCGGACATTTATTTCGACAGCCCACATAGATAATTCATTATTGTAATGAGAACAGCAGATTCTACACACATTTTCTTAAACACCTGCTTCCATGGGAAACCAACTGCATATTTAGGCTGATAACTGTGAAAAACAAAATCACACAAGACTACCGAGACCACAGCTTATGCTGGGAAAAATAAAATATTACTGAATAAGTGTGTGTTAATGCTATTATTACTCCTAAGACCGACTCAAAATGTCAGGTTGACAATGCAAGTTCTCATCTTCTTCAAGTTAAAATAGAGAAACGGTGGATCCAAATTTAATTAATTTTCAAAATAAGCAGATGATCACACAGCACAGTGAGAACGTCTCGGTTACGTATGTAACCCTAGTTCCCTGATAGGGAACGAGACGCTGCGTCGAACGCTGTGGGAACGCCCCTGCGTTGTGCGTCATGAAGCACGTATGGAATCAGCCCAATGGAGAGATGAAACGTCATAGGCGGGTGACGTCATCGACCAGGAAACTATAAAGCACCCCAAAAACACAAGCGCATTAGCTTCTGATAGGCTTGAAGGAAGCGCTAACGGGAGTGCCGGGAGTATGGCGGAGCGACGCAGCGTCTCGTTCCCTATCAGGGAACTAGGGTTACATACGTAACCGAGACGTTCCCTTTCAAGGGAACTTCGAGCTGCGTCAAACGCTGTGGGAACGCGAATACCCACGTCGCCATAGGACCAAATGACCGTCATGTGAGACTAGCGCACAGAGGACGAGAGCACCTGTGCCCCAGGGGTAGAGCTTAAGTCTAGGTCATAGAACTTAATAAAAGTATGCGGTGAAGACCATCCAGCCGCATCACAAACATCACTCAGGGAAACCCCCGACAAAAGAGCTTTAGAAGCAGCCATACTCCTGGTAGAGTGAGCTCGGACAACCAAAGGTGAAGGCTGGCCAGCCGACTCATAAGCAAGTGAGATAGCCTCAACCACCCACTTGCTCATTCTCTGTTTAGACGCCGGACACCCTTTCCTGGGTGGCCCGAAACATACAAAAAGTTGTTCTGATTTCCTCCACAGGGCAGCTCTGTGGACATAAGCGTCTAATGCCCTAACAGGGCAGAGTGAATTAAGTTTCTCCTGGTCCGATGACATAAATGGAGGAGGACAGAAAGCCTGCAGAACCGTAGGTCTAACAATATTAGTAGGAACCTTAGGAACGTAACCTGGTCTAGGATGCAGAAAAGCTTTAACCATGCCAGGTGCAAATTCCAGGCACGAGGGTGAAACCGACAGAGCCTGCAAATCTCCGATTCTTTTTAGTGAAGAGATAGCAAGCAAAAAGATAGTCTTAAAAGTGAGAAACTTCTCGGGAACTTCTTCGATAGGTTCAAAAGGAGCTAGGGAAAGACCTTCTAATACAATGGCCAGATCCCAAGTCGGCACCCTCGTACGAACTGCTGGCCTCAGCCTCAAAGTGCCACGGAGGAAACGAGTTATAAGCGGGTGTCTCCCAAGAGAAACTCCACTGAAAGGGACGTGGTAAGCAGCTAGTGCCGCCACATACACCTTTAGTGTGGAGGGGGATAACCCTGTGGAGAAGCGCTCCTGCAGGAATTCCAGCACTGCACCCACTGGGCAGTTAACTGGGTCCTGCAGGTGTTCTCCACACCAAGAAGTGAAAAGTTTCCACTTCAAGGCATAAAGCTTCCTCGTGGATGGAGCTCTGGAGTTAAGAATGGTCTCAACAACCTCGGTTGAGAGACCGGAGTCTATGAGCTGGGCCCCCTCAGAGGCCAAGCCCACAGTTTCCACAATTCTGGGCGGGGGTGAAGTATCGTGCCCCCCGCCTGGGAGAGTAGATCCCTCCTGACCGGGAGCTCCAAAGGAGAACCGTCCAGGAGAGAAATCAGGTCCGCAAACCATACTCGGGCCGGCCAGAACGGGGCTACTAGTAGTAGACTGACCCCGTCCCGGCGGACCCTCTCCAGAACTCCTGGTAACAGAGCAATCGGGGGAAAGGCGTACAGACGTGACCTCGGCCACGGCTGCACCATAGCATCCAACCCCAGGGGGGCTGGAAGAGTGATGGAGAACCACCGATGACAATGAGTGGTCTCCTTGGAAGCGAATAGGTCCACCTCGGCGCGACCGAAACTCAACCAAAGGAGCTCCACCACCTCGGGGTGGAGTCTCCATTCCCCTGGCCTCGGCCCCTGCCTCGACAGGGAGTCTGCTACCACATTCAAATACCCAGGGAGATACATTGCTCTCAGAGATAGTAGCTTCCCTTGGGACCACAGGAGGATCTGACGGGCCAACTTGTAAAGCCGGCGAGACCGCAGGCCCCCCTGATGATTTATATAAGAGACCACCGACGTGTTGTCTGATTGAACTAACACATGATGGCCTCTCAGGTCTGTTAGGAAGTGTTTCAGAGCCTGAAACACAGCCAACATCTCTAGACAATTTATGTGCCACGAAAGATGATGATCCTGCCACAGACCTTGGGCTGGGCGACCACTCATGACCGCCCCCCACCCTGTGAGGGAAGCATCCGTCGTTAGCGTTATGCGACGACAAAGAGCCCCCAGCACAGGACCTTTGGATAGGAACCAAGTTTCTCTCCACATGACCAGAGCACGAAGGCAGCGCCGCGTGACTTTGAACGTGCGGAGCGGATTTCCCCTCGGGGAGAATCCCTTGGTCCTGAGCCACCACTGTAGCGGTCTCATGTACAACAGGCCGCAAGGTATAACGTTGGACGCTGCTGCCATCAGACCCAACAGTCTCTGAAACTGCTTGACAGTGAGTAGCTGGCCTAGCTTCACTTGTTTCACAGCTGAGAGAATCGAAGCGATGCGGGTCGGAGAGAGTCGCGCCCGCATCGATACCGAATCCCAAACGACACCCAGAAAAGTGGTCTTCTGGGAAGGAGATAATACACTTTTCTTTGCGTTCAGCCTCAACCCCAACTTTCTGATATGAGCGAGGACGACATCTCGATGCCGAACCGCCATCTGCTCGGTCTGAGCTAAAATCAACCAATCGTCGATGTAATTGAGAATACGAATGCCCTGAAGCCTCAGAGGCACTAGTGCTGCATCCATGCATTTCGTGAAAGTGCGGGGAGATAAAGCTAGGCCAAACGGAAGAACCCTGTACTGGTACGCCTCGCCCCCGAAGGCGAACCTCAGGAACTTCCTGTGTTGTGGAAGGATGGACACATGGAAGTATGCGTCCTTCAGATCTATCGTGACAAACCAGTCCTCGGACCTGATTTGAGACACGATCTGCTTGATAGTGAGCATCTTGAATTTTAGCTTCCCTACCGAGCGATTCAATATGCGCAGGTCTAAAATTGGACGCAACCCCCCATCCTTCTTTGGAACGATGAAATATCGGCTGTAATAACCTGACTCCAAACTGGGAGGAGGAACCCGTTCTATAGCCTCTTTTTGAAGGAGCGTTTTCACCTCTTGTTCCAATACCAGAGCCTGCTCGGGGCCCACCACTGTGTGCAGAACCCCTCTGAATTTTGGTGGACGACACCTGAACTGGATAGCATAACCCTTTTCTACTGTCTGCAGGACCCAATGAGATATTTTTGGAAGGCTTTTCCACTCTGCCAGAAATTCTACTAAGGGTACCAGCCTCTCGAGACTGGCCTCTGGTGTAACTTGAGCAGCAGACGCAGCGCCCTGTAACGGCGCACCGGCAGGGAACAACTGGTCTGACCGCTCTGAGACCCTCCTCAGAGGGAGCGAGCGTCCCTCGGGAAAGCGCTCGCTGGGATCGTCTGTGCCCCGGCATAAAGGCGGGGTTGGCAGAACGAGCCCCTGAGGGCACCGAGGAGGAATGGGCACCGTAAAAAGAGGTGAACACCTTTCCGCCTCGGTGGGGACCACCCTCAGCATCCTGAACGGCTTGGCGTCAGGACTTCTTCTTAGCCGAAGCCTTCTTAGCCAATATAACTGTCCTCAGATCAGTTCTACTGGGAGAAGGCTTCGGCTGAGAGTGTCGCGGCTGAGCCCACTGTCCAGCAGGGGGAGCACGAGACGCGACACTCTGCCTCTGCTGCGCTCTATGTGATGAGCTCGAAGACGGCCGGGGCTGCTCCCGCCCAGCAGCCCCAGGGACATGAACTTTAAGGGGAAGAAACTTTTTAAAAGCTGCAGTTTGTTTCTTTTCTTCTTGGAATTTATCGATAACTGAATTCACAGCATCACCAAACAACCCCATGGGAGAAAGAGGAGCATCTAAAAGAAAAGCTTTTTCTCTCTCTTTAATATTAGTCTGATTTAACCACAAATGTCTTTCTGCGGCCACCAGAGCTGCCATAGAACGACCCATTAATTTGGCCGATTCTCTGGTGGCACGCAGGGATAAATCAGCAGCCTGACGCAGTTCGCGAACTACGTCAGTACTGACCTCCTCACTCTCACTCATGTCCCTTAGCAGATCAGCCTGGTATGCCTGCAAGATTGACATAGTATGCAGACATGACGCAGCCTGACCTGCTGCCGAATATGCTTTACCCACCAAAGCCGAAGTGTTTCTTAAAGGCTTGGTGGGTAATGCCGGTGCCTTAAAAGATGATGCTGCTTCGGGGGAGAGATGGCTCGCAAGCGTCTCTTCCACACGAGGCAACGCACCATAACCATGAGCCTTGGCTCCCATAATATTAGCGTATGTTGAAGTCTGGGGACTAAACACTCTATATGACACCGGTTTTCTCCATGATTTCGACACCTCGGTGTGGAGATCATGGAAAAACGGCAGGCACCGGCGTGGAGGCTGCACACGTGACGGCAAAAATCTCTCATCCAAGTTTGATTTAGAAACAGACTCCTGTCTAGTCACTGGCCATTCAATATTAAGTTTTTCAACAGCTCTTGTTAACACCTCCATAAGCTCATCACTCTCAGGAGTGTGGGGTGGCGAATCCTCCACATCTCCCTCAACACTAACAACATCAAGTTCCTCAGAACTGGATAGCATTGGTGCCTCAGCCCGAGCGGAAGAAACCGCAGCGCGTGCTTCCGAACCCGGGACTGAGGCACTGGATCTCACAGGTGAAGGGAGAGATAAGGCAGAGCCCGTCTCAAACCCCGCTGTGAGATCCATCTGCGATCCCCACGATAAGCGCCGCCGCTCTGCCTCGGCAGAAGCGGGACCCGAACCGCGGGGAGCGCGCACCGAACCGCTCTCCTCAAAGAGCGACCGGCGGGAGCGGAGCGTCCTTAACGGCAAACGCTCGCAATGCTCACAGTCTGCTCCCTCGAGAGCAAACTGGGCATGCTGAACTCCCAAACAAACAACACAAAGATCATGTGTATCCCCGCTCGTTAAATAACGCGAGCAGGGAGGAACACACTTTCTAAACTGCTGTTCGTCCGCCATAATCTCTCAATATATATATATATAGGGATAAATTGTTTGTGTGGTGCAGGGTATGTAAGACAGACAATATCACACAGGGACAGATTCACATGTAGCGCGACTGAAAGCACAGAAGCTAATGCGCTTGTGTTTTTGGGGTGCTTTATAGTTTCCTGGTCGATGACGTCACCCGCCTATGACGTTTCATCTCTCCATTGGGCTGATTCCATACGTGCTTCATGACGCACAACGCAGGGGCGTTCCCACAGCGTTCGACGCAGCTCGAAGTTCCCTTGAAAGGGAAAGACATGTTATTGATGTAAAAATATCTTCTGATTGGAGATCCACTCACACTATGGATAAAAAAAAACAAGTTTAATCAGCATTTTCATTATAAAAATGCATCTCAAGGAGCTAAACTATTCTAAACCTACGTCAAATAATAAAAAATAAAAAAATGTTCTGCACACATCTGACCTATGATGATGTCAGATAACAGATATGTCTGGTCAGACTGACATTTTAGGGACACTCTGTCTTATATCTATGAATTATTTATGTCAAAATGACAATGCAGAACACAATATACAAGCTTCGTCTTAAATACTCATTTTAAAAAAAAAATCTGCCTGCATGAGTTGAAAATACATGTAACAGACAAACAATCCACATGCACTGTAGCAAAGTGCACAAAATAATCTTCTTCTTTTTTTTATTTTATTAAGACAAATCCATTAATGGGTAAACATGTCATGTGATACTTATTCTTCAATTATGATGGCATAAACTAGCGCTGTTGCAGTGTTCCTGCCCATGGACATTACTCATGCTAAACGCTCATTGGTAAATTTACAATCAAATGATACAAACTAAAAGCAGCTTTACTGAGCTCATTATTATCTGATGTATAAAAGAATATCAAGCAATTGTAGATAGTGGTACAAAGACCAAATTACAAAACAAACAAATGCTAATCGAGCATCATTACACAACCGTTGAGAGAATAAAAGGACTGTTTTATGCACAAAGCCATAATGTAATTCAAATGGCAAAATCTCCAAAGAGGCGCACGTGCAATTACACTGAAGCATGTTTAGAACATTTAAATCAGATGTAACACCTGTGATCATCTATCGAAATACAAAACGAGATTATTCCCATGAAACAACTGTTCAATCACAGCAAATCAGCTGAGTGGTAAGCTCCATATTTGCTCCAATATTATATGATTTACGTGGGAATCTACTTATTGTTTTTTTAGGCACTGCCTTGATAAGTCACAAAGGGCTGCAGATGACACTTATTTTAACATGGAGGATGGTTAAAACCTATTTTAACCATCTCTGTTATATGGCTTATAGCTTTTATACAATAATATTTTTTTACCAACTTTAAACAAGGCTTAACTTACAGTCAGAGTTATCTGTTTAATGCAAGACAATACCAGCGAAAAGGGGTAAACAATTAAATGTAACTAATAGATATCATTACACTTTCCCTAGTTGATCACAGTACATGAAGGCATTTTTTTTGTTTTTTATTTCTTACTCTCAACTCGTCACATAATGATGCTTGGTCAGGACCCCAATTTTTTGCAAATTTTTATATCAATTTCTATATTATTCATGTTCAATGAGTTTTTAACATACTTATCTGCCATCTCATTTCTTTCTACTCCAACATGCGCTGGAACCCAAATAAATGAAATTGCAATGCCCTGATTATTAATTCTGTATATGCACTGCATTATTTCAAGAATAAGATCATGTCTGGGGCTAGATTGGCCAAACTGAATGCTCTTAATGCTGCCGATGAATCTGAGCATATTGAATTACTGCTTTCTTTATACATTCTTCCTCTTCCCGCTGGTCGGACATGACAATAGATACTAACTCTGCTGTAAATACAGATAAAAAAAATATGGAGTTATTCTTTTAATAACTGTTTCATGTTGTGGTATAACTGCTGCTACTCCTGTTTCTTAGATTCTGGATCCATCTGTAAATAACTGTGTCATATTAACACACGCAGTCATGTCTCATTCTCATTCAGATGAAGATATGCCCGACTCTTTAGCATGACGCAGTCGTTCACGAGACACACGAGAGCCAATGCATTTCACAATCAAAGTTGACGTACGGCTTCTCCGTCCAGCGAGACGTGAATGTGTGCACAGGATCTACAGCAGACGGAGACGGTGATCGATCCATTCACACAAATCAACTGTTTGGCCTCGCAAAACTGAAAGTTTTGAATAAATTGTGGCTGTAGTCGTATCTGCCTGTTATAATGTGTGTTTTGCATTATATATCGGTTTAGGGGTGGGGTTGCTCAAACATTCACCTGATTTATATAACACTTTATTAGGCTCTACTTGAAATATGGTGATTTTTGATTAATAGAATGAAAAAAAGAGAAAATTCCAAAGTCCCCTCTGGAAAAACCTTTAACTCTGTCAACAAAATTAAACAAGCATTCTTGATCCAATGTTCAGATTTCTGTTCTGGAAATTTGAGCGAAAGAGTGAATATTTAATTAGACTAATTTGCAGAACCATAACATTTCAGACCGAATACTGAAGAGGAGATTTCTGACTCTTTCTGACAAGTTATGGAATCAAAATGGGCCAAAATCTCAAAACTGACCCGTGCTTGAAACAACAGTGGATAAAAACGATCATTTTTTTCCCAGCCATGCAAGTCCATGCCGGTCAACTGTCCAAACGCATTTCTCATCAGCAACGTCTCCAATCCAACCGAGTGCAAAGGTCTAACCTGGTTTGTCTTTAGTCAAGAATTTCTTGACATTTCGAGTGGTCATTTTTGTTGAAAATGCAAACAAATGTCACGTTCACCAGCTTTGAACACATCGCACTCATCTGTTTCTTCTGCTCAACATTCCCTTCACGAATCTCCATCCGTTTTAAAGGCCCTCACCCGGTCTTAACTGAGCAAACATGCAACGCCACTGCAAACTGTTCCTCTGCAACTGGCTTCCACTTCTCATGTAAATGCAGTTTAGAGAGCAATCGTGGATTTATTTTCCTCTCTCGCAGCGACTCAGGTCTATCATCAACACAGACACGTAGTCCTCCGCACTAGCACGTTTAATTATACAAATTCGGTATTGTCACATTGTAATCTTCTCTGAGGGGACAATAGAAAGGAAATTTTCACAGGGCAAGACAGGAAAACCTGAAAAAAACGACTTGCATGCAAATGCATGAACAATGTAGGAACTAGATAATTGTAGAGCAAGGCTGCAGGAAAAGAGAGCTCATCTCAACCTCTTGAATGGAAAGAGAGAAAGTTTGAAGAGATGCCGCTGAAAAAACATTAGGGCACAGATCCAGCTAGACACAATTCTAGCTTTTACCCGAAGGGCTGCGGAGTAAATGCAGAGAGTTTGGGGACGGAGAAAATAATCAGGACTCCATTTTAACTGAACATGAACTTGCCTGTGGCTACAGTCACCACTTCATTTAGAGAAAGATTAGATAATAGATGGCACCCGGTGAAATGCAATTGCACACATCAAGGGGAAGGCATAACTTTAAATAAATAGATAAATTATGCACTTTTACAAGATTTAGAGATTATCCTACAAAACAAGAAGCTTATGCTTCCATTCATAAGCTAAACGGATAAAGAACACCTACCAAAAAGAGTCGCTGTGCATCGTGACCATATATAGAAAACACATGTTCAATTTAACCAGAAATTATCATTATAAATGAAGGAGAATATGGGATGCTTCAAAAACAATTTTTTAGGCTTTAACTCGTGCAACTCGTGTAATATTTATCTTCAACTTTGATATAATGTTCCCACTGCATGTTCTCTCTGCTGCAAATGGTAGTGAAAAAAGTAAACAACTGAACCCTAAACTATATTAATGAATGTTATATTAATGAAGGATGGTAAATCTTGAGATTTTTGCTGGTCCTCACAAGTTGATTAATAATTAATAATAAATTGATTAATTAACATAATCAGATGTTTACATGTTTAAAAACAAAATGTTAACAGGTTGGTAACACTTTATAATGATAACATTAGTAAACAGTTAATTAATCCTTTATAAAGCATTAATAGACATTATTGAGCAGTTTATAAATACAGCGATAAATGCTTTATTTTTTATTTATACGCATATCTACAATGTGTTTAATAATTGTATTTTCATACTTTACTAATGATCAATTTATCAATTGTAAATGAAGTATTGCATTTTTTATAAACCAGTTATTTCGGAGTTGTCAGTGGTTCATAAGATTACTTAGAAAGTGTAAGTAAATGATTAATAAACTATTTAAATGTATTTTGGTCTCATGAGGAAAACAGCTTATAAATCATGTTAAATAGTTTTTTGAAAATGTTAAAATGTAGAAAGTTCTGTGTGATTGGTAGGGTTGGGGTTATGGGATAGAATATACAGTTTGTACAGTATAAAAAACCATTATGTCTATAGAGAGTCCTCATAAAAACTGGAAACCCAGCATTACCACCATCCCGTCTGCTCAGCCATTTAGGGTGAAACTGGAGTAAATGTTCACCAGTGTTGGCTATAAAGAACAACGTTTGCTTTACTGTATGTGCTCATTTCTATCATGTGCTGTTTTTTCACCTTTTTTTTTTTATTTTCCAAAATCTATGACTAACACACATAGATGTATATTGTATGGAATGTTGTTTCAACCAAGGAATAAAATATAAAAAGGTAATTTGTACCTTTTTATCTCAAAATTTTATAATTCCCTTTATAATTGAGTATAAAATACGACTTTAAAATTCACCATTGCGAGTTTATATTTAATAATTATGACTCTATTTTGCAATTCAGACTTTATAACTTGCAATTGCTTGCGTATATCACAATTCTGAGGGGGAAACAGTCAGAATGATAAGAGATAAATAGTATTTTTATTTTTTTATTCCATATATGTCATATTGGTTTAGTAACACTGACCTCTATCACCAGTTACATACGTTTATAGTGGACTGGAAAGGAAAGGTCAATCTAAGTTCATATTGAACTGCAAACAGTAACGTCTGTAAACCATAAGTCCAGCAGCTATTTGCTATCATTAAAGTCAATAATGTGAGTTTGTCTTCAAGGTTTGTTACCAATGTGCTGTCCTGTATTTGGTATTCCCTTGCAGAAATTTTTTTGCACATGTTGTTCCTCTATTTGTCTGATTAATGTCTTGAACGCTCTGCTGGATTGTCTAAGATTTAAGGCAAAAGTACACATCACAATGAAAAGAAACTTGCTCTGTCCTACAAGAATAATACGCTAAGGAAAAGAACATTGAGTCCTTTATTTAGATTAACAAAAGAGAAAATGGCTTTTTTCTCCTTTGATTTCCACATTCTCTTACTTCCAGTCATTTATCCAAATAAAATGATTGTGAATGCTATTAGAGATGTTCTATTAAAATTGCCTTGCTAAAAAAGTCATTACAGCGCCTCCATTTTGTGTGGACGGCCCATGTGATAGTTGAGAAAATCTGGTTTCCATGTCATTCATTGCTCAAAACCTGACAGCCAGATAACAACTAGCACTTATCTATTCTAGCCATACATTCCTACAATGCTCTGCCCTGATATTAACGCATGTCTGGCTGATGTCAGAGCAAAACACTGAGATTTCATCAACTGACCCTAACAAAGTACAGTACACATTCATTCAAAGTCAATGTGCCATTGCGTAAAAAGTGACTCTGAGTGCTCATTCTAAATTAAGGATGCACAAAGGATAGCGTCGCTTATTCACTGGAATACGCTGGAATTATGCAAATCAGGTTGTGATGCAAACACACCCTCAAAATCTGTGTTTCATGAAATGCACATCAATGTAATTCATGCAATGTTGAAGCTGCAATCTGGCCTTCTTTACTAGTAGTTTATTAGATATTCATTTTCTGCAAAAAAATATATTAGGCAATCGCTCAAATTTCAGCATGCAGTAAACAGTCTCAATTTTAAAATCCACTAGCTAAATGCGTAAAATAAATATACATATATATGTGGAAAGAGGTGGAAATATAAATGTTCTAAACAATAAAATATACCAAAATTGTCTTGCAATGTTCGATAATTCAAGATATTACATTGTTGTGCATCTCACAACAGAGATGAATGATAATAGATATTAGTGAATTGCAAATGTAGTTAATTTTAAGATTGCATTGTTTTTGTCACGTTAATAAAATCGATAAAAAGTTACTTTATATACAAGGCTATGTTTAATTCTGACTGATATTGATATTTCATTAGACTCTGAATTACAGAATTGTTTACTTTAATTAAAGTTGATTATAATTTAACATTTTAACGGCGAAGAAAAAGTCATTGCTTTGTCCTGAATTCATGATGGGGGGCCAGGCTTTAAAGCTCATAAATAAATAAATAAATAAATCTGCCATAACACCATATTTCTACAGTGTTAGTAACTGCAATCTGGTTTCGGTAAGTGTCAACAGTCAGAATTGTCCCACATAACAGGGAATTCCAACGGGCCAAACGACTCGTACTTTATCACTTGACCAAACTTGGCTCTTCAGCCGACAGTTTAAATCCCGTCTGGCTAGCGCTCTTCCCATAATGTTTACTCATCAGGTCAGTAGGTGGAGAGTAGACGGTCTTTTGTGGCTGTTCGAACACATTCGATCACATGAATGTCTACACCACTAAAGTAATCCAGCCACAACCTCTGGTAGTGGTCGAAAGTGGACAAGCTCAAAACGTATACACCTGTAAAATACACCTGTATTTAGTGCCGTACACTTGTGAGCTGATCGACCAAAACACATCTTTATACCAGGTGTAAACAGGGCCAAAGTCTACATCTGAATGTATGCCTAAAATGCTCTTTTACATCATTTAATGAATGAGTGCTGCCACCATCAATTGAAATTGTACAGAAACGTCTCTTTTAAATTAAATTCAGTTTACTGCTTGTGTGGTTGTTATTGCAAATGCTATTTGCCAGAAAACTAGAGATTTGTGAATAAGTCACAATATATAATGAGACTAAATTACATAGAAATGAGGCACATTTGCGCTGAAAACAATGAGAATGACTTTATTTACATATATACTTTTTGCAGTGGTATTACAGTGCATTTCGCACCTGGTCAAACTGGATTGCTGGTCGGTTTTGCAATGAAATGCAGTGTGGGCAAATGGTACAACTGTTCGTGAACTCACTCCTTTGTTTGACAAAAAACTTAGCTTGATTTGCTGTAAAAATATGCAATGTAATGAAAGCTGTATTGCAGAACAACCAAGCAATTTCGAAAAGTTGATGGTCCGAACACTGGAACATTTCTGTCCTGTTATTCCGTTACCAGCTTATCTCTTCATCATCCCAAATATTGTCCACCGGGTGAAACATCTATCACCTTTTGATAGTCCACCATGGGCGCAACATTTGCGAACTGGGGCAAATTCACAAGATAACTGATATACTTCAGGCTCGGCAGTACAGAGAAAGTCTTCCAATCACGAGGGCTTTGTCAGGTGTACCGGCGTTACACAGCTAACATGTCAGCCAGCACTGTGAGGGCCAAGAAGCCAATCAGTCCCCAGAGGAGTGCATTCCTTCTGAGGGGAGAGCACTCTGACTTGCCATCAAGACCTGGGGAAGGCAATCAGTGCTTATCCCCTCTAGCTGAGACAAATCAAGCTACTCAGATTACTGGAAAATCACAGAAAAGGTACTTTGAGCCTGACAGTGTCAGGAACTGATGTCACAGATCAGAGATGCTAAGATTGACTGACTGGTGAGTTGGTTAGTTTACTGACTGATTGGTTTGTTGGATGTTAGTGCAAGTGATTGATTGACTGACTGACGGACTGACTGGTTGGTACAGGAGTTTGGGTGGTTGGTGATTTGGTTAGTTTACTGACTAATTGGCTTGTTGGATGGTCAGGCAATTGATTGATTGATTGATTGATTGATTGATTGATTGATTGATTGATTGAGTGGTTGTTACAGGAGTTTGGGTGGTTGGTGAGTTTGTTAGTTGACTGACTGATTGACTGGTTGGTACAGGAGTTTGAGTGGTTGATGAGTTGGTTAGTTTACTGACTGATTGGTTTGTTGGATGGTCAGGTGATTGATTGATTTATTGATTGATTGACTGACTGGTTGGTACAGAAGTTTGACTGGTTGGTGATTTATGCTACGTCCCAATTCACCTACTACGCTTTAAAAGTATGTACTATTTTTTTTGAGAAAAAGTACATATTTTTGAGTGTGTAGCGAAATAATATACAAGTTTTGTGACATACTATCATGTCATACGATTGCATCTTTAACGGTTGCTCTCTGTCGCATCCTGTCACCGTAAATTGGCCTGTCAATCATCTTGTCACATTTAAAATCCTCCACATTTAAATTAATTTAATTTCCTACCATATTGGAGAGAAATGCAGTAGCACATTGATCTACAGCCATGGGTCTATCATGCGGAAAACTCTCCTCATATTAATTCATAATTATGCATTTAAAAGTTAATGGCCAAATGGATCTTTATAAAAGTCCACATTGTTATTGCATTTGAAATATACCACGGATAACATTAAATAAATATTTGTTATCAGTTTAAACTTTAATTATTAGTCATTCAAACCTTTGTCTAAACCTCTCACTGTCGTTCGTGCATATCTGCCATGTTTTGTAGTTTTTTAACACGTTTTACTTGTGTTTGTACTTCTGAACCAAATCCTCATTCAAATCGCAATGGATTGTGGGCAATATCAGACTTTATAGTGAGCACCAGAGCACGGATCCACACTCAGAATATCTACCAGAAATAGTAGACCATCTAGGGATTTTGACATACTCTTTCAAAATACTATGCTTTGGGACACACTTATTCTATTCGCACATACTATATAGGACGGATAGTATTGATATTGGGAAGCAGGGTTGGTTAGTTGGCTGACTGATTGGTACATTGAATGATTGGGCAATTGATTGACTCATTGGTTGATTGAAATAATTAATATTACAGACAAGAATAACTGGGATTGACTGACTGGTTGGTAATGTAGTTTGGGTGGTTGCCGAGTTGGTTAGTTGACTAATTGATTGACTGACTGACTCGTTGGATGGTTGGATGATTTTTTAATTGATTCACTGACTGACCAACTCACTGGTGGATTAATTCGAGCACTGATTTCACAGACCAGGGATTGACTGATTGGCTATGTGGTTGATTTATTAATTGATTTATTGGTTGGTTGGTTGATTGCGGGGTGATAATCATTTTCATGTTTCATCTGCTGATAAAATACTTAAAAAAGCACTTGAGCGCAGACCCAAATGGCAATAGGGCCATTATATAAAGATGTGTAATTGGCAATCATTACTCAAATATAAACATTATAATCCAGCCAGATGAGGCAGGGGTTGGATGAGTAGTGAACAGACCATTGTGTCCCAGTGGGGATTACAACCATTTGCACATGCTGGATAGGATTAAATTTGCAATTTGACAGGATGAGGTCTACTTCGCAGTTGAGTCCCCCACAAAAACACTTTCCGTTTTTTAGAGAACGTGGGGTGTTTTTTCTCAGGACTTTGAAACACTCAGCCCTGCATCACTGATCTTTAAGGAAAAGAGATGAGAGGGCTGAAGACGGGGATGTGGAGATCGAGGGATGAAGGAATGAGGAAAGAAAGCCATTCTATATCATCGTGAGACCTCTGAAAAACAAGTTGACGTGTCGAGAGTATGAAAGGGCTCAGCCTTCCCAGTTACACTTGATCACACTGGTCAGGAAGCCCCGTAATTGGAGGTAATATCTTCTCAAGTCTTTCTTTTCAAGTCTGTCAGCAGCTCTAACAGATCTCGGTGTCTAATAGGCCCCATCCCGCAGACGCTCGCTGTGTGGATTCTGTCATCTTTGTAGAGTTGCAGCCACACCGGATTCTGCCCGAGCACTAATGCCCATTTCTATGCACGAGGCGTTCCAGATGTCATTACCGGCTGGGAAAACGGCACAAAGACCCACTGATTGTCCCCTGGCCTAGACGTGCCTCTTTCTTTTCAATCACTGCTTCGTTTCATGTTGTTCAATCACAGGGTTTCATTCATCCTTTTTAAGACCCACAACCTGGAGTGAACTAATGTCAAACATAACCGATGATTTATCACTGAAACTTTAACTTGTTCATGTGTGGATAATGACTTTTACCACTATGGAGAAGTGTGCAAATGCAGACATATACAGTGGGTGACTTTTTTATAACTCAAGGCACACAACCTCACAACTACCAGCTAAATAAATGCCCGATTCAACAAAGATGAATCTGAATATGAAAAACGTCATATTTATAACAACATCTGAGTTTGCTTGTGTGTGGTTTCCTGCCTTGACTGTCCATGACATTTAAAATCAAATCGATTTACGCATTCAAAAAACATTGCCATTTCTAAGCTTTATAGTGGTCCAATCTTTATGCGGTACCATTCAAAGTCCAGGCGTCGCATTATTGTCAAGGGCGGCTGCAAAAGCCCTTGTTTTCTTGTGTTTATTTGTAATCTTTTAGCTTCCCAGATCAGAGTTCACCTTGCTGCTCTCATCTCCTGCCTGAATGACTCTACACTACCCCTGACATTTCCAGTACTAGCTGTTGGCTTACGGTTCAGTAATAGCTTTGTGTTAGTGCCTTACAAGCTAGTGCATATTGTATAGACTGGCCAATATTAAATGTCTATCTCTCAAAGCAATAAATCATTTCAGTATAGAGTTTTCATGAGGTGCATCAGCAGTCTTAATGTTTCTTACAAAACTCAACGGCAGAGTGTTTTGATTCACCATTTATCATGATGAATAAACCAGTGCAACCACAACAATGCATGCAAATTAACGCCATTTGTGTCATTGCGAAATTCTTTTCTTTTCGGAACTGGAGTAGAATGAATATTTATTTATCTTACTCTTTAAAGCTAAATAATACCCATTGATTTCCAACTCTGTGTATTCATGCAAATTGCACGACCTCAGGTTCACATCTGATGTCGATCAATGAACAGTGTGGTAATTAAATCAGCTAATTATTCTTTCACCATCATTCTGTATTCAAACTTATTGTTCAACGCAGTCCATTTCCATGCAGGGACTTGTTTTTATTGGATCTCTACAGTGCTGGTGATATTTTAATCTGCAGTTCATTATTTATTTCCTACAGGCAAGAACATAAAACTGCCTAAGTCGCAAAATGAACAACCTGAAAGTGAACTCCAAGCAAAGTTCTTATTGTTTTTTACCAAACATGTCCAACACTGTTGGATGTACTCATCAATGACCATTACAAGACTTTGACTTCTTTTCCTGTAAAATGTATATTGCTTATATAACATCTCACCCTCTTTTCACTTGCAAAGTGCTGTTTCTTTGGAGCATCCATTTGAAATGCTCTGGGACTCGTGGGTCTCTTGACCTCCACCACCACTATATCTGAGGTCAACAATCTCCGCTCCCACTACAATCTCTCCTGCTACACAAATTCATAGCGAAGTACATAGAGAAAAACTGGATGGATCCATAAAAAAAAGCTTTGTTACTCTTTAAAAATGGCCATTTTATTAATGGTTGTTCAAGCAAACCTACAATTATCTAACTGCACTTCATTTATGAAAGTTGCAGTCCGTCTTTCTGCTGATCTTTTCAAATAATTATCTTACGGGGAATGGAACAAATCTGATGCAAAGGCCTTTTATTGCAGGAATGCTGAAACACACAATAATAAAGTGCATGCTTTTCAAACCGGAAACTTTCTACAGCACTTGTAGATTCTCAGAAGGACAAAGGAGACGTGGGAGAAAAGAACTGTTACTCAATAGAAATTCAAAGACAGTTCTCATTCAGCTAAGCTGTGGTTGACCTCCACAGACCTCTTTGAGTGGCAATGAACTGATGATCACAATAACTCATGTCTTGCCTGTAGATCACGGGCTAGCGGTTGTAACAGGAGCCTATTAGGAAAGCAAGTCGAGTTAAGTTCCAGGTACTTGAGAATGACTACCGGATATCTGTTAGCATATCTTCCATGAACCTCATTAGTGGCCATTTTATCTGAGCTGTTGGCTATTTTCCAACAAAACAAAACATTTTCTTATTATGAGATTGTGTTCCTTGAGCGAATCTTTTATTTCCGGCGTTAGAGCATGTCCAAGAGGAACGTTTTATGCCTCAGCTCTTTCATACCTCAAGTTGGCCTCGAATGATTCTCCTAAACTGACATAAAAGATTGAAAAGTTGCCAAAAGGTGAGAGGCAGAGCTAAAAAATGTGGATAGACTAGCTCAGATAAATTGGTCATATAAAATGTCATATTTTATTGCAAAATTGGCAGATCTGAGTAAAGTTTGAGATATTTTCCGAAGATGTAGTAATGTTTCTTAAGACCATCTAAGATAAAAGTGCATTGTGTACTTTCTGCTTCACCAAATGAAACCGCAAAAACAAATGTCTTCCTGAACTGTCTGACACAGTTGCACAAACAAACAGATAGTGACGCCCCAAGCTGACAGCACTGGGTCAAAATCAAACAAACAGAGAAATGTTTCGGTGGTGTTTCGGGTAATCAGCCTACAAAGGGCTTACTTAAATCTGTCTGTATATTTAGCTGGAAGACGAGAAAGTATTTTAGAAAAAAAAATTCTCTCTGTCTCCGAAAAAAAATTCTCTCTCTCTCAAAAAAAAAAAAAAAGATTTTTGCTGTTTGTTAAATTTACTTAAAGCTGCTGTTCACAGTTTTTCTTCTTTGTCGCCACCTCTGTTCGAAATCTGCAATTGCAGTTATTCACGGAATTATCAACTTTACGTGGATTGTGCCTCGGCACGGCATTGAATGAATGGATGAATCCAATGTTTTGTGGAGAATGTGCGGCTGTCAGTCAACGCCGGTGTGGATACTGGGATTCACAATCACAGATTATACTTTTTGGAATTATGACCAACATAAGAATTTTCACCTGAAATTGTCTTCTGAACAAGTAACATCCACTTTTGTTCTGACCAACTAAGGGGAAAAAAGCATTGTAGTAAATCGTGCTGATTAAATCTAACGATCGCTTATCATATCACGTCAAACTGTGCAAATTATACTTTGTTCTCAAATTGTTAATGTTAACAACATCAGCATTGCTTTACTACATTTAATGCCCTTCCGATATTATCCTTGTTTTCGCATGGGCCGGTTGCAGACTCTTATTCTGTAGCCTCTCCGAAGTCCAAACTAAGTCTTTTGCATTTTACAATGGGTGAATCTTCAGCTGTCACTGGTGATTGTCGTTTGAACATTTCTGGATCCACCATCAAATTAATAAGTTTAATTATATCAAGTGTTGTGAGAAAAGCCTATAAATCTCCACCTCAACATCCTCACACTCATAGCCGACTAGCGGAGACTCTTCTTTATGTGGACAGATGTGACGTAATGACGCAAGTACATGCTCGAATTTCCTGTGGAAATCCACCAGTACCACTGGAATCAAAAACATTATTGCAAGTTTAAGATTTTGATTCGAGCTCCGGCAAGAAGATCGGTTTGAACACTGGCTGGTTATGTACTTACTCAAAAAATTATTTTGGATAATTTTTAACCCAAAAAAGTTACGGAATGCAGCCTTAATTAAAAATAAGCTAAACCATGTTGTCACTTAATTTCATTATGTTTAATCCACTTATATTTGTAAAGTGCAAGTTATCCCTCAACAGCTCCTCCCCCACAGCTCCTCCCTCCACAGCTCCTCCCTCACAGCTCCTCCCTCCACAGCTCCTCCCCCACAGCTCCTCCCTCTACAGCTCCTCCCTCCACAGCTCCTCCCCCACAGCTCCTCCCTCACAGCTCCTCCCTCCACAGCTCCTCCCCCACAGCTCCTCCCTCCACAGCTCCTCCCTCCACAGCTCCTCCCCCACAGCTCCTCCCTCCACAGCTCCTCCCCCACAGCTCCTCCCTCCACAGCTCCTCCCCCACAGCTCCTCCCTCCACAGCTCCTCCCCCACAGCTCCACCCTCCACAGCTCCTCCCCCACAGCTCCTCCCCCACAGCTCCTCGCCCACAGCTCCTCCCTCCACAGCTCCTCCCCCACAGCTCCTCCCTCAACAGCTCCTTCCTCCACAGCTCCTCCCCCACATCTCCTCCCTCCACAGCTCCTCCCTCCACAGCTCCTCCCTCCACAGCTCCTCCCCCACAGCTCCTCCCTCCACAGCTCCTCCCCCACAGCTCCTCCCTCTACAGCTCCTCCCCCACAGCTCCTCCCCCACAGCTCCTCCCTCCACAGCTCCTCCCTCCACAGCTCCTCCCCCACAGCTCCTCCCTCCACAGCTCCTCCCCCTACAGCTCCTCCCCCACAGCTCCTCCCTCCACAGCTCCTCCCCCACATCTCCTCCCCCACAGCTCCTCCCCAACAGCGGAGCCTGCCGTGAACGCGCAGGCTAGTAAGCAGGACCACCGATGATGGCGGATTATAAACAGTTATGGAACATTCACTAATAGGGACGAAACATCAACAATATGCTTTACATTGACTATGGCCTGCCCATACTTTGACTACAAACTTGGTCCTCAAATCATTATGTATTTTGCAATACATGTAACTTTATAACGTTGCACTCTTTCTATAAGTTATAAATAGCTAGTAAGATAACGTTAAAGGATTAGTTCACTTTTAAAAAAACTTTTGCTGATAATTTGAATGAATGAATGAATGAATGAATGAGGCATTTATATAGCGCTTTCTCTTACTCACCCCCACCCTAATTTACTGACCCCCATGTCATCCTAGATGTCCATGTCTTTCTTTCTTCAGTCGAAAAGAAATGAAGGTTTTTGATGAAAACATTCCAGGCTTTTTCTCCATATAATGGACTTCAATAGGACGCAAACGTTTCAAGGACCAAATGACAGTTTCAGCGCAGCTTCAAAGGGCTTTAAACGATACCAGACTATGAATAAGGGTCTTATCTAGCGAAACGATCGGTCATTTCAAAAATAAATAAAAAACTTTTAGTTTTATAAGCACAAATGCTCGCCTTGCTCTGTTCTGTGATGCACGTTCGTGATCCTGTTCGAACTCGTTCATCAAAATGAACAAATCTTTTTTCTAGTCATTTCGTTCGTTGAATGAACGAAATGACTCGAAAAAAGATTAGTTCATTAGGATGAACGAGTTCGAACAGTAGAGTCACGAACGACGGTACGCGCTCGCGCTGTGCAAGAGAGGGGTGATCAGTGCGTACACGAGCATGATTGACACTGCTAAGACATTCCTCCTGGCTCTGATTGGTTGTTTCTGACCGGGAGTGGTGTATTTCTGTAAATGGCAATAGGACCACAGGGAGGAGCCAGAGGAGCTTGATTTTTTTCACAGATTATCTGTCTCATATTCTACTGTCAGGACATAATGACAGTTTTAACAAATATTTGTTTACAAAAGTTACCTACTGCAGCTTTAACTGGACAGGGGATTTCTGATTAGATCAGGAGAGTCAATGTTGAAATCAAAGATGTCATGAAAGGGACGTTGCGCTCGTCTTTTTTTCCTTTTTTAGTGAAATGCTTCTGGAACAAGAACAAATGTGGGCGGGACTTGATTTTGTCTGTGGGGAATTTATTGGCTGGTTGGATGGTGGTGGTTTGCTATTGGCTGATCTCATGTGAGTGACATGTTATAGCCCCGCCTTGTCATCAGAGAAGAGAAGAGATGTTGCAAGAGGGAGGGAAGTTATTCTGATTCTCTAGTATTTATTGTTCTGTTCATGTTTTTTTTTTAGTTGTGCTTCATTGTGGTGACTACACAATGATACATGTTAACTCCACAAGAAATAACTGAGCTAATTCAATGCAGAAAAGTCTCTTCTTGCTTTTTTACATTGAAGTAAAAGGAAATTTTTATTTTTTTAACTTCTGCTTTTAATTATAATTGCATCAGCAAAGGTAAATTATTTCCGAGTGAAAATCATATAATAAGTCAAATGAAATTGAAGTGAACTAACTGAATTAAGTTGAGCAGCTCAACTCACACATGTGAATCTATTAAACTCGTAACTTGTATTAAATTAGTTAGACTAACTATTTTTTTAGTGCATCTAATATTTCACATATCAAAATATTTGCACACTTAACCTTTAGCGATTCAAGAAAAATTATCCATTTTGTCTCAATATAATCTCATTAGAACCATAGTAATAAAGGAATAGTAAAGATTAAATAAAATATAATAAAGGATTCTCTTTTGTGAATTTTCATTCCAACCTGGTGGGAAATGTCATAGTTTTATTAAGTTAGGCAAACAGTTTTTTAGTGTATCAAATATTTCACACGTCAAATAAATTGGAGACATTTCTGAAGGTTAAGTCTGCACTTGCTCTCAATTTAATCTCACTGCCAATTGAGATAATAAAGGAATGTCTTTTGTGCAATTTTACTTTCCCTTCCACAGATGTACATTTAAATCAATATAGCTTAATGTCATCAATGCTCAGTGAAGCTGAAGGAAACGTGATCCGTACGTATGTTTCTGCAGGCTGTCGGCAGACAGAAAAGGCAGCTCGCATCAAACGGAGGGAGTGTGTGAAGGGGGGGGGTGAAGGGGGAGGACTTGAATGCCACACTATTTGAAAAGCAAAGGGGAAAAATGGGCTCCGTTTTATTTAGCTCGGGGCAATGCACAAAAGAGGCGAGCGCAGCAACGTGGCAGGTTTTTAAATTGGGATTAAAAGGTTTGAGCTAATTAACAAACTAAATAAGAGTCTCCCAAGCTTCGCCAGGCTCCAGCGTTCTCCTTTCATGCTTCTCACAGCAGAGATTCAGCGTCCGCTCTTCTGGTCACTCGCACCACTGAGAAACGGCCGCCGCTGTGTATTCTGCGTGCCGCTGTGACCCGAGACCGGGTTTTCCCGATTGGACGGTTTAATTCTGTTTGACTTTCCCAGCAGGGGACGGTTGATGGGAGAGAGTGGGAATCGGATGCGTTGGACAGGAGCTCGTAATAAAGACAAATGGGTGGACGTGACATTTGATTCTGTCTGCTGGTGTTGCACCTCCCACAACTAAAATAAGAGTAACGCAGAGCAAGAGTGAAATTGAAGGAGCGAGACGGAGAAAACAACTACATTGACAAGCTATGTATTTTTCCGAGCGCTGTCATATTCAGAAGGTCACACACATCCAGGGACAACGGCCCACCGTTTGTGTTGATGAGATCAGAGAGAGCTGGCGTGTTCTCCTCCGAGGAAAGGATTGGGTGTATCGGAGTGAGATTAGTCAGCTTATTATTTATTATAAAGAGCATATGTTTCTGAAAGACCCAGCACACACTTTACAGTGTGATATGAAAACACCATCTGTTCGGAGAACACTAGAGGGCTCTGGGTGAAAGGGAAGACCTCGTGTGTCAGTGAATTAGTTCACTCTCGTGCCACTGTTGTAATGTTATCTCTATTTACTGCTGGCCGTCTTGCTATGACCTTTATATGCAACTACAGAAAGAAGGAGGCAAGTTTACATGTGTAGCTCAGCCCTTACAAAAGAGGTTCATTCAAGTGTGCTATTGAGGGAGTGCTAACGCTTTTAGACTTTCTCAGTTTGTGTAAATGCTGGTAGTGCACAAATGACACACCTCACATTACCTTATTGCTATGATTTTAAAAAGACTGCATTTCCTATAACATTAGCATTAAATAATAGCTATTTGCCAATTTCTGATAGAACCAAAAGCCTGCACGGACTAAGTGACAGTCAAAAAGAAGTCATTTCAGAGGTTGACATTTATTCGATTTTTTTTTTCTTTAAATAAAAGTGTGATAAGAAAGCTTGTAAGGATCAAGCCATGTGCTTTTCAAAAATGCTTGATTATCAACGCTTCAGGTGTGTCCTTTCTTACCCTCAAACCCTTGCAATTATGCTACATAATGCACACATTTTCAGATTAAGTTTCAAACTCATGTAGGCTAATGGAGATTTTCTGCTGCATTAATATAATCAAATCATGCCACATGATGTGTGTCACTATATGCACCATTTGGTTCCCTTTCGTTTCAAATCTTTTGTGTTGCTACATAGGCTATTTAATTTATGCGAAAACGTGCGAGTGTATGTGTGTGTGTCTAGTCGGTCTTTAAGTAGATCTCAGCTTCAGAATAACAGAGTGACACTGATTTTAGAGAAGAGTGTATGGAGCTTTTGATTCAGGGTTTCATGCGAACAAACCCGACATCTGCTCGCTCTCATTACCGGCACTGGAGCTAATCGGCAGGCCATAAGTGTGCTGACTCCGTAAATGTACAACAGCTTCAGTGAAACCGCACAGCTGTGTGCGTGTGTACAAACCACATGCAGTTCGGTATGTGTGTGTGTTTCTGCGTGTGTGTGAGACACTGGCGCTACAGTGCTCATGCACGCGGCTCGAACCCTTCCGTGCACCGTGCCGCGATTCACGCGCGCGCACATCTACCTCTGGTCTCTGCTGAGAGAGTTCTAGCTCGATTAAGATTAAGTTTGCACAAAAATTAAAAATTCATTCTCACTCTGCAACTGATGGACATTTTATACCGATGACACAATTCTTGTTGTCAGCTTCTTTAGAAATGTATATCTTCCTCCTGCTCTTTTGTCATGCGGGAATTTAACGAACTTGAAACACGTTTAGGGGACACAAGCCTCACGAACTATCGTGTGCTTTTAATGTGAAGAGTATTTTAATAAATAAAAAATGAGAAAAGTGCAGAGATACTGTTATATGAAGCATCAGTGTGTGTGTGTGTGTGTGTGTGTGTGTGTGTGTGTCTGTCAAATACACTGTGCTCAGAACACATGATGTGGATTTGCAGCCCATTTGTGTTTAAATAAGTACAAGAGTCTCTAGTATGAATCAGCCATTTGCAAAACAGCCAAAAAGGGCTTTTAGTATTTTTTTTTTCAATTTAAAAAAAATAAAAAATATAACCTTAAGTTGTAGTTCATATGGTAACAGCTATAAATAAATAAATAAATAAATAAATAAATATATATATATATATATATATATATATATATGAATGTGGAACAGTCTCTCTAGGAGGAAAAAGGCTAAAAATAAAAGTGACACATGACTGTGTGTGAGATTGATTAACTGCTCATTATGAAGCACTGTAACTCTTAGGTAGATAAAGCCATTGACTTTTCAATAAATCTTTATTTGGCGCTGATTCTCTCATTTAAAGGCATTACATTTATTCCATTAATCGTATTCTTGAACAACAGATGAGACAGCTTAAATGCACAAGCAAAAACCCGAAAGACTCTACATTTATAAAGACAATGCGTGTAAACTTATACCAAAATGTTCGAAAAATCTCATTTAAATTAGCCCTTTCTGAAGGTCACGCTATACAAGGCAAATTCTTTAAAATTAGGATTGAAAAAAAGCCCAAATCTCTTGAGAGTTCATCATTATTTTTCAAGACATATGCACTACTCTGCAGTGACATTTGGATGCGATCCAGAGCGTCCGCTGCCAGAACTGGAGTGGATTCTGATAGGCTGCAGCTGCCCTGAACGATATTGAAAGGATTGAGTGACAGCACTGAATCCAAACTACACTAAAAAGTCAAGCTGGGTATTGAAAACCCATTGAGTTTGACCTCAAAGGCTGGTTTTGGTTTCTGCAGTGATTGGACGACTGTCATGTGACATAATGAAGGATAACATGTGGCCCTACTGAGGTCATTTCTGACCTTACAGCACACATGTGTCTATGTACAGTATATTGGATGCTACAGTACATTCACCAGTTTGTAATTCTTCTATGTTTACTCCAGGCTTCTCAGTATATCTCAACAGGATCACAGTTTTTGCCATGCCAAACAAACCATGCCGATCGCTAAATCACTTCCAAACAACATAGATCTAAATACTTAGAGTTCACTAAATCCTACGGCTCCACCACAAACAAACGTTGTAATACTGTAACGAGGCACTGTATTGTCCTTTTCCGAAGCGGATCCTGTGCGAGTTTCATAGCAGGAGGGCAAAACAGCTAATAACACACAGGCACAGCAGAAACGCTCTTCCCCGCGACATTTACAGTCTTGCGGAGTGAGTTTGATCGACCATCTGGCCTCGGAGAAGTGCGTTGTAAAAACAGTGAAATCAATGGAGGCATGTCTGCTGTGGATGCCCACCATTACACAACCCGTGTTGATGGTGTAACACTTAAACTAACACACGGATCTGCCTCCCTGCCTGCTCTCTTCAGACACAAGCCTCTCGAATTCATTTCCATGCTTACGACGGGGCAAACTAACAGAAAGCCCTCTGCTGGATCCAGGGTGGACACCAATGCCTTTACACATACACATTTACTAATTCTGCGTTTAAAAGACGTCTAATAGCGTCCAAACACAGCCCAGACGTCGAGGCTAAAACAAGGCAAAATTCGGGCTGTCAGAGAACATTTAATAGAAGTCTAAACCATATCCAAAGAATAAAATACAGTCATCAACTAGATCACAAAGAAATGAAATGAGTGAATAAATGAAACCAAACACCTTGTAATCACTGTTGACTTTGTTTACATGATGGAATATCATGCATCTCGCAAGTTATTTGGGAAAAAACGACATGTTACCACATTTAAGGTTATTTTGACTATGAGTGTGTTACTCATATCCGGACTACATCGTGTCTGTAGTTAACCTAGACGGTGAAACGACGGCTATTGCTTGTTAGGTAGTTTATGCACAAATCGTGAACGGTGGGAGAAAAATGCACATATATGCACTCCAACGAAGTCATGCATACTGATGATCATATTTACAGGGGTTCTTCAGACTGCACACTGATCAGTACTTTATCTCTGCTTCAGGATATTAGTGCATTTCTCAAAGCAGTCCATACACCTGCCACATTATTTTTCATTTCAAATGTGCCGTTGAAATAATAAAGCAGCTGTTGAGAAAACATTTCCGTTTACACTGCCGTGAAAACAGAGATCTGAGCTGTCAAAAATCACAAATCTCCAGCACAATGTCATTGAAGTCACAGCCAGAGTCATCAATCACATCCGTAGAGAGAACCAGAACATGCCAAGAAACACATTCCTCTAAATGTTCTCAAATAATTCAAATCCACATCGCAGTGATTCCTTCAGATGAAGGAAAATTAAGAAAAAAAAAACACTAAATGTTGTTAATTTACATATAGTGCCAAACTATAATGGAATTAAATGTAAAATGCAACATAGAACAAACTAAAGTCATTATGTGTGTATAAATGTTCTATCTTAACTGCATAAATGTGCCACTCTCTCTCTCTCTTTATGTGTAGGGGAAGTTGGAGGCTGTGCTTGGACATGTTAATGTCTCATAATGACATTTAGAGCCATTTTTCTGCATTGCCTCGAACCACTTGTCAAAAGTGATCTGGCTTCAGACAAACCTGTATTGATCTTTATTGGGCTCCTGTCTCCACGCGCCACACATATTTCAGCTTCTCAGACGGAGAAAAATCTCTCTTTGTCAGGTTGCATGAGTGCACTATTTCTCACAGTATTAGCGAGGACCTTCAGTCTGGCGACACGGTGCGTAAAGCTGAGGTTTCCAGGCAAACTTCAGCGCAATGTTTCCTAGCTCACCTGTTAAGACTGTGAACTTATGAATTTACAAGAAATACCGCAATGCCACTGCCCTCACCAAAATGTCACTAATTCCACGTGCTATATTTTCGACAGTTAACATGTTTCTCTCCAAATGTCTGTGAAATCACGAAATCAATGCAGCACCATCTGTTCCGAAGACGCACGGCACGCGCATCTACATTTCTAGCGCTTAAACAGTCCGTGCAAGACATTTATTTCACTTTACTGAAAACGAAAGGCAAACTAACACCAGATCGACCCAAGCAAGCACTTTAAACACTCACAAAAACCTCCGATCAGTCAGATAAAGAGTCCGTGTCCGTTACGCATTCTCTTACCTATCCGTATGACATGGGGCATCCCGAAAGAGCTGTGAATCCAGAAGAGACCCACTATAATCGCGCTCCAGTATTCCACATATTCCCTCCTGTTCTTCATGACTGGAAAACACTGGGATCAATCCAAGGAGCTCTCCAAAAAACTGCTCATCAAATTTTAAATGGCTGGGAGTCATATGAGGATTGGACTGACTGCGACAGATTTGCTCTCATTGTAGTTGGTTTGAACACGAGCTCGATGTATTAATGATTTTATTCATTAATTTGAGTGCGTGAGTGTGCGCGCGCTCGGGTCTCAGACGGAGCTCGGGATCCACCTGCGAGTCTGAGCTGCTGAAATCTGCCTGCAGGAGTCCCTGTATCCCTCTGAATCCCTGTATCCCTGTATCTCCTCCTACCGCTGATGCCGCAACAACCGGGCTGGAGTCCCGCGTCAGTGTGGATGGGGACTAACGCTGGCGCTGCGCGTTACACCGGCCGCGTCGCGCTGTTCGCGTATTGCGCGCTGGCAGAACTGCGCAGAAAGACATCGACCGATGTCAAACATTTGGCCTTCGCAGTTGGGTTCAATAGTGTTGGGTCACATTGAACACATATACGCTTTTTTATTTAGACTTGGATGCAAAGTTTTAGGATTTGTAAAATGTTTTAAAAAATATGCAGATGATGTAAATGTAAGTTGAACTAATTCAGATTCAGCACTAGTTCTAGGGCACTAATCAAATGCTAGCATATTTGTGATATTGACCATGTTGAGATTTTCGAGCTGCTTCACTGAAGCACAAGATGCTATTTGGAAAATTCTCCCATCATGCTGGAAAATGTGGATCACTGGCATCATTGACATCTTAATACAAACTTTTTTTTTTTTAATTGGCTTTTCTGACTTTTGTTAAATAAATAAAAATACATAATTTTTGAACCTTTGAACTCGAAATAATAAATTAACTGCTTTTATAGTTGGAAATCTTATTAATTGTATTTCATCATAATATCACAATGAAGTGAACATGTGTTGAATTTTGAGTAATTTCGCTAATTTAGTTTCAGCCATGTTTACCATGTACTATATCTAAAATGATATCTGATCATTATTTTTCCTTTTCCTAAAATAAATAAATAAATACATATCTTACTTGTTTGTTTATTTTACTTTTCCTAATAGAAACGATTCAACATAATTTGTGGATATAGTTTTAATTGACAATCAATGTTTTCCTATCTTCACATTCCTGCTTGACTTTTATCCACCTGATTTTTCAGGCAAGCTATTTTAAATGTGTCCGGCTTCCGGTGTCATTCGCTTCCAGTTATTTGTAGCAGTAAAAAACAGCTTGTTATTGCAAACTGGTAATGCTTACCATATTATCTTAATTATAAACACGCTGATTTGTAGCATAACAGTTTTTCAGTTTACTGCACTTTGATATACTAATCTCGTCATTTCCCTATAATCTTGTGCATTCACAGAAAACACCATGTTGAAAAGTAAGGTGGATAGTATCCCTTTAACTGACAAAACCAAGTTAATGACATCATCCTCCAGGAAGTGACATCTTTTTTTTGGAGGGAAACAAGAGCAGAAACCTTCAGTCTAATTAGCTGTGGATTTGATGAATTTTGTGATATTAGTTGGTTTGTCTCATTCCAAAACATTTGATCCGCTTTAATAAGAATGAAGTGAATAGTACCATAATCCTCTTCATTTCACAGTCACAGTGTTCTACATGCACTGCAGAAAAGGAATGAGTCTACCATAAACAATTATGCTTTAAGTGCTTGTTGTTCATTAGTGTTATAGTACTCAGTAATTTCACTGTACCATGAACGTTGTGCTGTAAAGTGTGGCTCTCCAGGGTTTTCTTGACAGTGTGATAATACTCATTTACTGCACTGATCCATGCTTGAGTTTCCTCAAGTGCAGGGCACGTGTCAAACTAATATTTGCATGGCGCTGTCTTTACCTCGACACCACTGAGCGCGAGAAGTCTTGGCATTTGAAAAACACCTCTTTTAACACTATTTGCTGTGTCAACTTCATGTTGGTCGAGTTTCATGAAGACTTGATTAAACGTGGTCTTCATAATTGCCTCTGGTGTTCACACTTTGCATGAAGCGTTTAGCAGTGATAACATCGGTCGTGTGTCACCGGGGGCTAGAGCGTTTTTATTACAAATGATCCATCTTTAAGATGCACCTGTTCAATATCTATTTGTATCTTTCATATATGCCATAACAAAAAAAAAAAAAGAGATTTAATATTGTGACTTAGCTTGACTATCTAAATGACTTTTAAATGGCTTAACGGCGAAAAAAATATGTAATTATAATAGGACACGATTAAGCTGCACCGGCATAAAGTACTATTAGAGTGACGAATGCGAATGACTAAAACCAAACACAATAAGCAAGAGCTAAATGATATACAGCAACCTAAAGGAAATACATTTAACAATAACTTGAACAGAAATACACACTGTGAGCAATTAACTGACAGCTTAATGCATGATCAAATTGTTATGCAACTGTTTGTGATTAGACTGTCTATTATTTGTGGCTAAATTAATGTAATTAATTAATTTTCTTAAATGATATATATTACTTTCAGGCATAAGAGTGCTTTTTATATAATTGATGGCTGAAATATATCAATAGTACTTAGACCTGAGTTTTGGTCGTTTAACAATGAAACAGAACCGGTTTGGGTTTCAGTAAACTATAGTTCTGGTCAACACACTGTTCCTGACCGCTCATGTTCATTAACTCTTTCCCCGCCATTACCCGGCTTTCCGTGTTTTCACTTTTATACTGTAGGGGGCGCTATTACACATCTTCTGAAAGAGTACAGAATCTCTGGATCAAAACACAGGAGAAGAAGAAGCAGAAACAAGAGATATCATATGTAAGCAGTGCCCATGTAAAATAACACGATCGTCAACATTAGACACTAGACTGTCACGAACACACACACAGACAACGTAGATCCAATTGCAGGTATTTATTAAAAGGGGTAATCCGTACTCACATCCAGTCCAGGCAAGGGTCAAATTCCAACAAAGACAGTCCAAGAATAAACAACAAAACATGAGAAAGAAGCAACAACAGGAACGGAAGTGTGGGGACATTAAACAACGAATCCGTACACATACTAACACAGACAGGGAATATATACACAGATCTAACAAGACTAACAATGAACAGCTGGGAACAATGATGACGGGGAACAGCTGAGTGCAATGAACTGATGAGTGACAGTGACAGACAGAATGCTGGGAAATGAAGTTAATAGTGAAGGACACCGTGATAACGAGGACCTCTAGTGGACACCTGGGGAACACAAACCCAACACTGTGACATAACCCCCTCTCTATGGAGCGGCTACCAGACGCTCCAAGACAAAACACACAACACAAGAGTTCAGGAGGGAGGTGGAATGGTGGAGGATCAGGGGGAGGGATGGGGGGCCAGGTCCATGAAAGGGAACAGAAACAGGGGGTGATGGTTTAGCCGGGGGCCAGGGCGAAGCAGACAGTCCATCGGGCGGCCAGGGCGAAGCACACGACCCATCGGGCGGCCAGGGCGAAGCAGACGACCCATCGGGCGGCCAGGGCGAAGCAGACGACCCATCGGGCGGCCAGGGCGAAGCAGACGACCCATCGGGCGGCCAGGGCGGTGAAGACTCCTCGGGCGGCCAGGGCGGTGAAGACCCCTCGGGCGGCCAGGGCGGTGAAGACCCCTCGGGCGGCCAGGGCGGTGAAGACCCCTCGGGCGGCCAGGGCGGTGAAGACCAGGGCGAGGGCGACCATGGCACAGGAACAGCAACAGACACCGGTTCATGCACTGGAACAGGCACTGGCTTTGGAACAGACATTGGCTCCAGCTCTGGAACAGGCACTGGCTCTGCCTCCGGCTCTGGAACAGGCACTGGCTCTGCCTCCGGCCCTGGAACAGGCACTGGCTCTGCCTCCGGCCCTGGAACAGGCACTGGCTCTGCCTCCGGCCCTGGAACAGGCACTGGCTCTGCCTCCGGCCCTGGAACAGGCACTGGCTCTGCCTCCGGCCCTGGAACAGGCACTGGCTCTGCCTCCGGCCCTGGAACAGGCACTGGCTCTGCCTCCGGCCCTGGAACAGGCACTGGCTCTGCCTCCGGCCCTGGAACAGGCACTGGCTCTGCCTCCGGCCCTGGAACAGGCACTGGCTCTGCCTCCGGCCCTGGAACAGGCATTGGCTCTGCCTCCGGCCCTGGAACGGTAACAAGGACAGACACCGGCCCTGGAAATGGTAACAAGGACAGACACAAACACAGAAACAAACACTGGCTCGGGCGCTGGAACAGGCGCTGGCTCTGGAACAGACATTGGCTCCAGCTCTGGAACGGGCACTGGCTCTGCCTCCGGCTCTGGAACGGGCACTGGCTCTGCCTCCGGCTCTGGAACGGGCACTGGCTCTGCCTCCGGCTCTGGAACGGGCACTGGCTCTGCCTCCGGCTCTGGAACGGGCACTGGCTCTGCCTCCGGCTCTGGAACAGCAGACACTGGCTCCGGCTCTGGAACAGGAGACACTGGCTCCGGCTCTGGAACAGGAGACACTGGCATGTCCAGGATCCGAGCCAGACGCTCCAGATAGTCCAGCATTGCCTTGGCGGCCACACGAATGGGCATCTCTTGATCTGTCTCAAACTGGGCAGACGGGACGTGAACAGTCTCTGGCTTGGTAGACATGACGTGACCATTCTCTGACTGGGCAGACGGGACGTGAACAGTCTCTCGCTGGGCAGACGTGACGTGAACAGTCTCTCGCTGGGCAGACTTGACGTGAACAGTCTCTCGCTGGGCAGACGTGACGTGAACAGTCTCTCGCTGGGCAGACGTGACGTGAACAGTCTCTTGCTGGGCAGACGGGACGTGAACAGTCTCTCGCTGGGCAGACGGAACGTGAACAGTCTCTCGCTGGGCAGACGGAACGTGAACAGTCTCTCGCTGGGCAGACGGAACGTGAACAGTCTCTCGACCACCTCCTCCACTGCGACCTCCACGGGTCCCGCGAAACTTGACTAATCGGGTACCCTTAAATAACTCCCTTCTCTCCCGCTCGGTAGCTGGGGAGGAGATGTTAAAAAACATAACGCTGGATCTGAGTTTGACGGATTCGTTCTGTCACGAACACACACACAGACAGCGTAGATCCAATTGCAGGTATTTATTAAAAGGGGTAATCCGTACTCACATCCAGTCCAGGCAAGGGTCAAATTCCAACAAAGACAGTCCAAGAATAAACAACAAAACATGAGAAAGAAGCAACAACAGGAACGGAAGTGTGGGGACATTAAACAATGAATCCGTACACATACTAACACAGACAGGGAATATATACACAGATCTAACAAGACTAACAATGAACAGCTGGGAACAATGATGACGGGGAACAGCTGAGTGCAATGAACTGATGAGTGACAGTGACAGACAGAATGCTGGGAAATGAAGTTAATAGTGAAGGACACCGTGATAACGAGGACCTCTAGTGGACACCTGGGGAAGACAAACCCAACACTGTGACACTAGACAGTTTAAACATCAAAACTGGCCAATGTTGCGTAATGAAATGTCAAGCTATAGTACGGTGAAGCTTTAGGGTGTTGATGGACTCGATCTAATACATACGGTGGCCGAGAGGTGCAAAACAAATCACAATTATAAAAACAAAATAACAATTATAAAAACAAAATAACAATTCAGAAAACACAACGACATTTCAGAAAACACAATAACAATTCAGAAAACACAATAACAATTCAGAAAACACAACGACATTTCAGAAAACACAATAACAATCAGAAAACACAACAACAATTCAGAAAACACAATAACAATTCAGAAAACACAACGACATTTCAGAAAACACAATAACAATTCAGAAAACACAATAACAATTCAGAAAACACAACGACATTTCAGAAAACACAATAACAATTCAGAAAACACAATAACAATTCAGAAAACACAATAACAATTCAGAAAACACAACGACATTTCATAGAAAACGGAAAAGGTAGGTACATTTTGAGAATGGCAAACTTGTCGCTGATTGGATGAGACACCTGTCAATCAAGCTTTACAGGAAGTAAGAAATTTAAACGTTACTTTGAAGAAGGACATTCATATGCCGTGATTGTGGACATGCTGGCGACATACCACGACATTAAAATGAGCTTGTGCTCAAATGGCTTAAGTTTATCGCACCCATCAACATGCCAAAGATAGTTCGGTCCCATGGAGTGATATGCAGACATCCCAAGTCTCCCGGAAGTTCCCCGCATATTGATAGCGGCTCCCTGATGCCCGCAAATTAGTTAAAAACTCGGAGCTCTAGAGAATCTAGAGCTTGCGAGCTCCAAACCGTGTAGCACACGGCAGAGAGGTAGAGACAGAGAGCGAGAGACCTTGCGTGTGTGTGCGCCTCACGAAGCGCATGTAAATATTTTTTAGTAATCTTGTAAATAGTTTTAATATCGGGGTATGTCGCCAGCATGTCCACAATCACGGCACATGAATGTCCTTCTTCAAAGTAATGGTTAATGTGTTCCATTTTCGCATTTAGCAAAACAAAGTTGATCACAAATTTCTTACTTCCTGTAAAGCTTGATTGACAGCTGTCTCGTCCAATCAGCGACAAGTTTGCCATTCTCAAAATGTACCTAACTTTTCCGTTTTCTTTGAAATTTCGTTGTGTTTTCTGAATTGTTATTGTGTTTTCTGAATTGTTATTGTGTTTTCAGAATTGTTATTGTGTTTTCTGAATTGTTATTTTGCTTTTTGAATTGTCGTTGTGTTTTCTGAATTGTTATTTTGTTCTTATAATTGTGATTTGTTTTGCACCTCTCGGCCACCGTAAATACATCTGTGTTTTGATCATCATTCTGAATCTGATCCAGACGCAAAGCAGTCTTTAACAAAAACATGATTTTCTCAGCTTTTTGCTTAGATGTTGCTTTTTTATTAAACTTTCCCACATTCAAGTGTTGATAAAAAACAATGCATGAAGCTAGAATAAAACAGGTTTGTTGTTTTTATTTAAAGCAATGGCTGTTTTTCCTTTCGACATATTGCATGTTCGGATATTTATACCACAAAAAATTCTGAGGGCCATGAAACTTGTGACAATTATCAAAAATGCTGGTTCTGGATGGCATTTTTTTTTCAAAAACGAAAGAGTTAAAAAACATTGCGTTAATTGTGGTAAGACTTCTTGTGTTATGATCAGTATTTTTGATATAAACTTTACTCACTCTCACTTTGCATGCATGGTTAATGGATATGGAGAATAGAGAAGGAGATTGACTTTGCTTATTCATACACACAGTAAAGCCACAACTGTGAGCTTTTCAACAGGATGATTTAAAAGTCAAATACGGTTGTCACTCCCAATCACAGGCTGTGTGAACGTGACCTACGAGCTTCGAAACAAAGGCTTTACACAGGCGTCTGCATCCTTAAGCTAATCAGCTTGTTCTCAGAGACAAAGATTAATTCTAGGTGACTGCCCTGTGGAATGAAGAAATACGGCAAACCATTAAAATGATGGAGAACGATAGCACGGCTACAAGGGAAGAAGCTGTTGACAGAGAACGGCACTTACGCTCTTTATTTGCGCCACTTGATCTGTGTCAGTGAGTACATTAGACCCACATAACTGCTCATTGTGCTTATCTGTCTTTCCATTGCTCATGTTTTATGTGATGCCGTCAGCCGCTCGCCACAGGTGAATCATGATGGTTCAGGGCTGAATACCTACAATACCTGTGAGTAGTAAAGCTGAATAAGTGTGTTTATCCCCATCTGTGACATGAGCAGTTCATTATTGACGTGAAGCATTTCTAATGGTATGTGTTCAGTGTTTTATAGTGCAGAGTGCATTGATGTGGCCATCTGTTGTGAGAAACCAGACTGATCATAACAACAGAGTCTCCCTATACAATCCCAGAGGAACGTGTCATTGCTCGGGGGTTGCTCTTTCATGTTGAGAATCAACTTGTTTTCGCTAAAATTATTTTAAATACAAAAGAATATAAAGAAGAGAATGACACAAATGAGAGGACTGGTGACCTTTAACAAGGATGAATATACAGTAACATAGCTTGCATGATTTGAGCTTGGAAGAATTTGATGAGAAACCTTTTTAAAAGAGTCAACAGTTGCATTACTGGCTTATGGCCTAATAGGCCATTATGGGCCAGATTTACTAAACAGGGCAAATTAGCGTGAGAGCGCAATCCCATAAAAGCACCTGGGGGGAGTGGAAAGTTCTGCACGTGATCTACTGACAACATGCAAATTAAAGATCACAGACGCAGCCGGATCACTTCCATAATGACCAACATAATCTACCAAGAGCAGCGCAAATTAGCATCTGGTTTACGTGCTTTTTTGGGCGGTTTAATAATTCTGGAAATACCTGTAAATTGACTAGAGCAAACCTTAGTAAATCACCTTGCATGATTAATTTAAATACTCTCCTCCCATAAATGTTGCATCTGAAAGTGAAGCTCCTACAAATGCAATAAGTTCAGACGCGAAATTAACCGTTTCAGCGCTAATTTTTCACTTTGTGTCTTTAGCAAATCCTGACAGCAGTTTTTTAACGCCAAAATAGGGTTTGCGCTGTTGTAAGCTGTTAGTAAATCTAGCCTATACATCTATTAAATTTGTTATTTATATATGATGCAAACTAGTCGGTTTTCTTATTTTGATAACACTTTATTACCATCGTCCATTTTAGACATTCTACTATAAGTACCTTTGAAACTCCATGTCAAGTATCAGTCATTAGAGTATTAGTAGACTGTCTGCTTCATATCTGCTAACTCTGTTGATGCTCCCCGACCAACATTATACTGACTCTAAGCAGAGGTGGAAAGTCCAAGGGTCAGAAAGTAAAAGTCCTGCCATAAGTTTATTCCACCCATGAACTCAGCCAGCTGATCTCACTAATTAGTTCTACCTACTGGCTGAAAAACAGCTAATTAGCAGATCCAGGTGATTGGAACAAAACACTGAGGAGGACTTTTACTTTCTGTACCTGGACTTTCCACCTCTGACTATAAGTGACTTTGTAACTACATGCCAACTTATTCTAACCTTAACCCTAGTTGACATGTTGTTGCAAAGTAACTTATAGTTAGTAGAATGTCTAATTGGACTATCAAAAGAGAGTGCTACCTTTTTTTACAATGATATGGAAGAGAGCAGCTCCGACATTACCTTTGTGTTCCACTGGAAAAAGTATTTCAAGTCTGTATTGACATAAAGACAGATACATGACAGATTTTTCAGTGATCACAAACGAACGGGACAAAACAACTTAGGAAGTGCTACTCGACCAAATTTGAAGATGTGAATGCATGAATTTGGCACAGCAATTTAGACAAACATGATGAATGAGCAATTACTGCTGTAAGGAACATCTGATTTGAATGGGAAATTAAAAGTCCATTTACCATAATTAGTGCTTTTAACTTTGTAGATATCTTGAATGACCTCAAGCGTGTTTTTTTTTATTTTATTTTTTTTAGTTGCCGTCAAACTGCTTGTATCACTGAAACTATCTGCCGCCACTGCACTGGAATTGACTGTCAATGCATATTCATGTCTCCAGATTTATAACTGCCTGGCACAATATAAGGGCTATCAATGTGAGTTATGTGCCCAATGCTCGCACATTATCAAGATTCATTGACTGCCACTTTCAGAAATACAGAACGTACACTGCTTTGGCAAACAAAATGTTGTGCGAAGGAGCCTGGTGTCTCTTTCTCGGGACTGTCCATTAGCCTGAGCGATAAATGGAGCTGATCAATGATTCTGATCAGTGATTTTGGCAGGCTGATGCCAGACATCACAAGAGGAGAAATGTGCCATTATCATCATTTAGCTCTCCTCGATGGATGTGATTTCTTTCTTGCATGAGAGAGCAGATAATAATGTTCTGTCATATTTGTGACTACAGTGAAACAATTATGGAGAAGAAATTATCATTTATAGCGCTTATACCCATTTAATAGTCTATCGTGCATTATTTTGGCCCTAGTTATAATAACGTCCTTTAACAAGAACTTCTGACATTTATCAGTGATAGAGAGCCTATCACTGATTTCTCTAAAACATTTGCCTAACACACCATATTACTGAGTTGAAAAAAAAAATATTTTTTAAAAGGTTCATATCACAAAATCAGTTTGTTCTTCTGGTAAACAACAACAACATCAACAAAACTGTGATAATTTATTTAATGCCCTCTATCTAGCCCTTAAAATTCAATAGCTTGTTGTTTTCTGGTGCTGTGCCTTTTAGATTTCTATGTAATGTCCCTGTTTGAGTGTGAAATGATATACAACGCTCCAGGCTGTGTGTTTGTTGTCGTGTCCAGTGTAGTTGGAAAAGCACAACATATTTGAACGTTGTCCATATGTTACTCTTGTGTAATTATATAACAACTGGAATAATATTAAGTTATTGTGGGGTTTGGGATATCCTACTTCATTATTACTGTCACGGGTCAGGTTGTGTCACCAGTTCACCTCTGTTTTTTTGTTATGGTCCGGTCATTTTTGGCAGCCCGTGATTTGAGCAATTTGCATTGCCTTGTAGTGCTGTGCGCACAATCACGAGCTGATCTCCCACACCGTCGCTCTTTCCCTTTACCCTATATATTCCCAGCTGTGTCTACCTCTCGTTATCAGTTGATAACTATTCATGCCGCGTGGATGTTTAATGTTCTGTGCTATCATTACGTGTTTTGTTTCTGTGACTTATGCTAGTTCACACTACAGGATTTTAAGCCCGAATTAAGCCTGATTTGCAAGTTAACAGGCTCGCTGACAGGTCAGACTGTAATCGCGTGCAAATCTGCGGGTGATCCGCGATCGGCAATCTTTATGTGTGAAATACTAAACGACGCAATCAAAAAAATGCTCGCTGACAACTCGCCGACGTCAGACAAATATCTAGCATGCTAAATATCTGGAGCTGTCGGTCGACTCGATTGCCTTTGGTGTCACGTGTCGCGTCGAGCAACAGCCAATGATTAGCTTGTAATCACATTACACAAGCCTTTTGTATTTGTAACCATCATTGCCAAACCACAACACAAGCAGGAATCTGCTTTTTCATTATAAACATGTTTTACTCACATCCAACTCTCTCTCACAATCTCTGCTGCCCACGTGTGCGTATCCATTCTTTCACCCATATTCTTTTTTTTTCGGGGTTCTAAACAGATCATTGCGCTAAAAACTAGTTTTTGGGGGGGGGGGGGGGGGGGGGTTGCACCGCCGATTTTGTCCCTGCGTCCATTTTAAAATAGACAACTCCTATTTCTTATAATTTCCCATTGTTTTCGTGACAAAACGTGGTTTAGGGACCGGGTAGAGTCGTTGGGTGACAGAGTTGTTGTCAGCTCGTTGCAGATTGTTTATCTAGTGTCATGTAGTGTGAACACCACAATGACTTCAAGACTCCAGAGCAAGTCATGTAGTCTGAACAGCACAGCGAAGTTGTGTAGTGTGAACTAGGCATCACCTGCTTGTAATATTGTGCTCAGGACCCAAAGGCGAGGAGTTTGTAGCAAGGCTATTTCACTTGCTGGATTCCGGCTCATTTGGTCATCCTGCTTTTGTTTCCTTCCTGGTGGTCTCCTCAATTTGTGTGTCCGCTGATGTGTGTGTGGAGAACACGGGGAATACCATACCAAGTTTTAAAGTTCAATTTCACATTGTCACATTGACTGTTCATGTTGTCCCGAAAGTTTTTGAATAAACTTTGTTCACTGCAATGGACTCCTCCATTTATCTATAGCCTGAAGGAATCCACTGACCACTATGGACTTAGCGGATGAACCTGAGTTACGTCGAGCCATTGCTAAACAATCCCGACCCGTTTCGTCAATTCATTGTGGAGGTGGATGCATTGGAGAGAGTGGGAGTAATATTACGATTGAAATCACATTCGGACAACAGACACCCAACCACCTTTCTTGTCTCATCGTCTCACCCCTTTGGAACGGAATTTCAACATTGGGAATAAGGAGTTACTGGCTGTTGGCCCTGGAGGAGTGGCGTCACTGGTTGGAGGGCATGGGGTTCCATTTTTAGTTTGGACCGACCACAAGAACTTAGAACAAATTTGTTCCACTAAAAGGCTAAATTCTTGGGAGGGTCGCTAGGCTCTGTACTTCAGCCGGTTTTTAACATCTCATATCGCTCAGGTAGTAAGAGCGGTAAACCCGATGCGCTCTCACAGATTTTTGAGGCAGAAGCTAGACCCACGTCTCCAGTGATCACCAGTGGTCACAGCGGTAACATGGGGAGTGGATTCCAAGGTCGGTGAGGGGTTACACGACATCCCTGTTCCCGTGGAGGGCCCAGAGGGTCTGCTGTTTGTGCCTGAGTTTGTCCCGTTCTTCATTGGGCTACTCATACAGCCTAGCTTGCCACCCGTAAGCGGCTCGAGCGTGTTTGTTAATCAAGCAGCGTTTCTGGTGGCCGTCGATGGCACGGAAGTTCGTATTGGCCTGTTCGGTATGTGCGGGGGGTAAGGGCTTGAATCAAACCTCAGCAGGGCTACTCCGGCCACTGTCAATCCCTTCGAGACCCTGGTCACACATAGCCATGGATTTGTCACAGATCTACCCCCGTCTAGTGGAAATACCGTGGTCCTCACTGTGGTGGACAGGTGCTCAAAGGTGGTTCATTTCATGTCCCTCCCAAATTGCCTACAGCGAGGGATACAGCGGCTATAGTCGTCTTTCGCATTAATGGCCTCCCAGTGGACGTGTCTCTGACAGGGGTCCCCAGTTTGTGTCAAGGTTTTGGTTATTGTGTCAAGGTTATTTCCCTCACATGAATCTGACACCGTTGTTCCATCCGGTTTTTCCTTCGTGAATGGGGGCTTGTCAGGGAAGCCCTTTCTCGGACTGGCGAGAGGAACAAGACATCGGCGGACCGTCACCATTCTAAGCCCCTACTTTTATGTGTGTGGTCAGATGGTTTGGTTGTCAGCCCAGGACGTTCCCCCTCAAACTTTCCGCATGTACACTGGGACCCAAATTTGACCGTATGTCGTAACACGGTGACGGTTCGACTCAAATTACCCCCTCAGTTTAATGAGATTTACACCGTGTTTCATGTGTCCAAGATTAAGTCCGTTATTCGCTCCCCTCTTCAGCCCAGACCTCTGCTTTGCCGCCTCCTAGACTCATTGAAGGGTTGCCTGTCTACACGGTACGACGACTTCTTGATGTGAGGTGGGCATCAATATCTGGTGGACTGGGAGGGGTTATAGTCCAGGTGAGAGGTGCTGAAAATCAAATAATACTGATGTCTATCTTCAAGCTTATTTATGCTGTATAAACGGTAAAATAATTTGCACTACAAACCAGTGTGTTTATGGTTACAATAATAAATTAATATATGTATTAATATAATATGATAACAAGTAACAGTTTGCAATATCAAGCAGCATAAAATACGATTTCTGTACCGCTAAAGTAAGTGGAACCGGAAGTTGTATAGCATGTTGACATAAAACACTGACCTCTTTTGGTTTCAATTTATTTTGATGGTCCCTTTAACACATTCTGTTGTCTATAAGTAACATTGCACCTTCATGTCTACTAACTCTCATTAGAGTATTAGTAGAGTATTAGTAGACTGGTAGGGTTAGGGTTAGAATAAGATGACATGTAGTTGCAAAGTTACTTATAGTCAGTAGAGTGTCTGTTGAAGGAGCATCAGAACTAAGAGTTAGCAGATATGAAGCAGACAGTCCACTAATACTCTAATGAGAGTTAGTTGACATGTTGTTGCAAAGTTACTTATAGTTAACAGAATGTTCAAAAGGGACCATCAAAATAAAGTGTTACCCCTCTTTTATTTCAAGACAACAAAGAAAGTTCACTTGATTTTATCTATTTTATTTGTACATAATGCAATTCAATGCAAGAATGCTTTAAATTGATAAAAGAATACAGTAAACTGTTTTATATTGTTTAATAGAATTCTGTGTCAAATAAAGCAATTGTTAATAGTTCTTTTGACCTTTCTATTCATCAAATATTCCTAAAAAAAAAGTATGTTTCCACAAAAATATGAAGCTACACAACTGTTCTCAACATTGATAATAAGCAGAAAATCAGCATATTAGAATGATTTCTGAAGGATCATGTGACAATGGAAAATCAGATTTGATCACAGGAATAAATGACACTTTACAACATATTCACATAGCAAACAGCTGTTTTACATTGTAATCATATTTCACTGTTTTATCAAAAACATTTATTTTTTATTCCAAAACGTCTCAGGTTACGTATGTAACCCTGGTTCCCTGAGAGGGAACGAGACGCTGCGTTGAGACGCGGTGGGAACGCTCTGCGTGATTGCGTCGTGAAGCACGTGTATAATCAGTCCAATGGAAGAGCGAGACGTCATAGGCGGTGACGTCATAGACCAGGAAGCTATAAAGCACACCAGAAAACAGACCGCGACAGCTTCTGAAAAAGCCTGAAGCAAGTCGATCAGGGCATGCAGGAAGTATGGCGGGAGAACGCAGCGTCTCGTTCCCTCTCAGGGAACCAGGGTTACATACGTAACCTGAGACGTTCCCTTTCAAGGGAACTCGAGCTGCGTTGAGACGCGGTGGGAACCCCATACCCACTACGCCATAAGACAAATGCCCGTTCTGTGTGAAGTCCTTGCGCACACTAGAAGCAAGCAACCTAGCCCCGGGAGTGGAGAGGTGTAGGTCATAAAATCTGACAAATGTAAGAGGTGAGGACCAGCCTGCCGCATTACAAATATCCTGAAGGGAAACACCCGAAATTAAAGCCTAGATGCAGCCATACTCCTAGTAGAATGGGCCTGAACAGCCACAGGTGAACGCTGTCCGGCCGCTTCATAAGCAAGTGAGATAGCCTCAACTACCCACTTGCTCATTATCTGTTTAGATGCAGGGCAACCTATCTTAGGTTACCCGAAGCAGACAAATAATTGTTCTGATAAACGCCACTGAGCAGCTCTGTGGACCTAAGCATCCAAAGCCCGGACAGGGCATAACAGATTTAAGATTTTCCTGATCTGGGGTATTAAAGGTGGAGGACAGAAGGCCTGGAGCACAAATGACCGCACATTTAGTAGGGACCTAGAAATACAACCCGATCTGGGGTGAAGAAATACTACCACCAACCAGGTGCAAATCCAAGTACGTGCAGGCCTCAGCCTCATGTACCACGGAGAAGACGAAATTAGGGATCTCTCCTCAGAGATAGACCAGCAAAGAAACATTCATTACAGAAATCAAGTACTGTACCAAAAAGGGCAGAAACGAGATTCAGAAGGCGTTCTCTGCACCAGGCAGAGAACAGCATATTAGTCTTCTCGTGGAGGGAGCTCTAGATTGGAGTATGGTCTCCACGACCTCGGTCGAGAAACCTGAATCTATGAGCTGGGCCCCCTCAGAGGCCGAGCCCACAGTATCCACAACTCCAGAGCTCCCAGGAGCAAAGATATCGGGAAAAGCGTATAGGTGTAGTGGCAACCACACCTATTACATTACATCCAGTCCAAGCGGAGCTGGATGCGTGAGGGAGAAACACAAGGGCAATGCATTGTACAAGCGATGCGAAAGGTCGACTTGTAGTTTGACCGAAGTTCTCCCTAAGAAGCTCCACCACCTCGGGGTGAAGTCTCCATTCCCCGGGCCACAGCCCCTGCCTCAACAGGATATCTGCTCTGATATACGAGACCATCAGTGTGTTGTCCGGACCCTTCGCCGACCAACCACTCATGATTGCCCCCGACTTGTGAGGGAAACATCCGTCGATAGCATTATGCGTCGACAAGAAGCCCCCAACACTGGGCCTGGGCGAGGAACCAAGGTTCTTCCACATGACCGAGGCACGAAGGCATAGCCGCGTGACCTTGATCATGCGAAAACGGATTTCCCCTCGGAGAAAACCCCTTGGTCCCGAGCCACCACTGCAGGGGTCTCATGTACAGAGGGCCAAAAGTAACTACGTTGGACGCAACTGCCATGAGCCCCAGCCAAAGACCGTTCACCGAGCGGCCACTCATGACCGCCCCCCATCCTGTGAGGGAAGCATCCGTCGATAGCGTGACGCGTCGACAAGAAGCACCCAGCACTGGGCCCTGGGCGAGGAACCAAGGCTTCTTCCACATGACCGAGGCACGAAGGCATAGCCGCGTGACCTTGATCATGCGAAAACGGATTTCCCCTCGGAGAAAACCCCTTGGTCCCGAGCCACCACTGCAGGGGTCTCATGTACAGAAGGCCAAAAGTAACTACGTTAGACGCAACTACCATGAGCCCCAACAGTCTCAGAGACTGTTTGCAGTGAGTGACTGACCTAGTTTTACATTCTTTACGGCTGTGAGAATCGCAGAAATACGTGCAGGAGACAGACGTGCTTGCATTGTTGTCGAATCCCATAATACACCTAGAAAGTGGTCCTCTGAGCTGGGAGGAGTACACTCTTTTTGGTGTTGAGCCACAACCCCAACCTCCTTATGTGGGACAGAACGACATCTCGATGTTGAACTGCCAAAAGCTCGGACGGAGCTAAAAATCAACCAATCGTCGATATAATTTAATACGCGAATGCCCTGGAATCTCAGAGGAGCCAGAGCTGCATCCACGCATATTGTAAAAGGTGTGGGGTGATAACCTAGGCCGAATGGAAGAACCCGATACTGGTATGCTTCGCCCCTGAAAGCAAACCTCAGGAACCTCCTGTGATGAGGATGGATAGATAAGTAAGCGTCCTTTAAGTCTATTGTGACAAACCAGTCCTCGGACTGAATCTGTGACACAATCATATTTAGCGTAAGCATAATATGCTGTTTAATTGACGCAGGTCTAGAGTAGGACGCAACCCCTCATCCTCTTTCGGAACAATGAAGTAATGGCAGTAAAACCCTGACTGTCTGCCGGGAGGAGGAACCCCTTCTACAGCTCCTTTTGCAGAAGTGTCAGTACTTCCTGCTCCATAACCAAAGCCTGCTCGGGGTCCACCACAGTGGGGAGGACCCCTAGAAATCTGGGCGGACAAGAACCGAATTCTGAACCCTTTTCTATAGTGTGCAGGACCCACCGAGAAATATGTGGCAGTAGTTTCCACGCTGCCAGAAATTCTACTAGGGGAACCAGTCTCTCAAGACTGGCCTCTGGATTTGGTTGAACAGTCAGTACGGTGCCCTGAAGCGGCGAACCGGCAGGCAACAACCGAACTGACCGTTCTACGACCCTCCTCGGAGGATCGTATGGGGACGCTGACACCTCGGTGCCCTGAACGGCGAACCGGCAGGGAACAACCGAACTGGCAGCGCTGCGACCCTCCTCAGAGAGTCGCACCCCAGAGGGCGCCGAGGAGAAACGATTTCTCAAAACCGTCCCTGCCCCGAAGGAGCCCTCAGAAGCTTTATTAGAGATGACAGTCCTCAGATCTTGCCTCCCTTTAAATAACTTAGTTCCAATGACCCTCCTCGGAGGATCATTGGAAAAAGCAGGCACCTCGGCACCCTGAAACGGCGAACCGGCAGGGAAACCGAACTGACTGCTCTACGACCCCCCTCGGAGGATCGTTTGGGGACACTGACACCTTGGTGTCCTGAACGGCGAACCGGCAGGAAAACCGAACTGGCAGCGCTGCGACCCTCCTCAGAGAGTCGCACCCCAGAGGGCGCCGAGGAGAAACGATTTTCTCAAAAACCATCCCTACCCCGGAGGGGACCACCCTTTAGAAGCCTGATAGCCTCGGCATCAGGGCTTCCTATTGTCCAAGCTTTTTTAGAGATAAAATAGTCCTCAGATCTTGCATATCTCTAACTGGCTAGACTGCTACCGCCACCCAAGTCCCCTTTGATTGTGGAGGAGCCCAAATGGCGATGCTCGCTGTGCTGCGAGGAGCTTAGTAGACTGAGACTGCTCCGCCCAGCAGTCTCAGGAACATAGATTGGTGAGGAAGAAACCTCTGGAACGCCGCTGAACGGTTTATTCTTAGTTTTTTGAAAGCGGAGCATCCAGAAGAACAGACATAATTTTATCTTATTTTTCTTTACTTTTAAATCAGAAAAACGTATAAATATATATATATATATATATATATATATATATATATATATATATCAGTCCGTGGCCACCAGCAGGAAAACAACCGAACTGGCCGTGTGCGACCCTCCTCAGAGAGTCGCCACCCAGAGGACGCAGAGGAGAAACGATTTCTCGAAACCGTCCCTCCCCAGTATAGTTTATCTGTTTTTGCACGACGCAATTCTCGAATAGCGTCAGTGCTGACAACCTCACATTCATCCATGTCTTTATAATTTACCCACCAGCGTTGCCTAATAAAAAAATTTTATTTAGATGGCTGGTGGGTAACGTCGGGGTTAAAAATTATGACGCCGACTCGGGAGAGAGAAAGCTAGCAAGCGTCTCTTTAACCCGAGGCACTGTCATACCATGATACTTAATACCCATAGCATTACTATAGTTAGACGTAGGGCATTAAACACATAAAATAGAAACCGACTTATTCCACGATCTTGACACCTCAGTGTGGTGTGGAGATAGGGAAAAACGGCAGTCCCCGACGAGGAGGCTGAGATACAGAGTTTTTCTGTTTTTAGATATATTTCATCTAATAAACTTCTTATTTTCACTCTCATAAAGCTCAGCTGGCCAGAAAATATTTAACTAGCAACAGCACTAGATAAACCTCCTTTTAAAGCTCCTCTTTATTCAACAGAGTTATGAGCAGACTTATTTATTCATTTATTGAAAACTCAAACATCTGCCTTTTTTTAATATCTTTATTTGTTTTGTTCTCTTTTTCTAAACAAAACACTAACGATACCAATTCCTCGGAACTGGAAATCGCCAGCACTGGATCTGGCAGGTGAAAGCTGAGATAGGGCGGAGCCCGTCCCAACCCCCGCTGTCAGATCCGTTTGCGAACCCCAAAATGCGAGTCGCCGCCGTGCATCAGCAACAGCGGGACCCGCGCGGGGAGCGCGAACCGAACCGTCCTCCTCGAAGAACGCCCGGCGGGAGCGGAGCGTCCTCACGGACAGCTTCTCGCAATGCTCACAGTCAGCCCCCTCGAGAACTGACTGTGGCATGCTCCACTCCCAAATAGTAACAAAAAGTGATATAACGTGGGCAGGGAACAACACAAAAGCTGCTTGCTCTCTTTTGCCATAATATATATATATATTGCAACTTGACAGACAACAATAAATATGACAAGGACAGAATACACAGATCACTTGCTGAAGGCAACAGAAGCTGTCGCGGTCTGTTTTCTGGTGTGCTTTATAGCTTCCTGGTCTATGACGTCACCGCCTATGACGTCTCGCTCTTCCATTGGACTGATTATACACGTGCTTCACGACGCAATCACGCAGAGCGTTCCCACCGCGTCTCAACGCAGCTCGAGTTCCCTTGAAAGGGAAATAAAGTTTTTTCAAACAATTAAAACAAAATCTTACCAGACTTTTGAAGTATATTTACATGAATCTGGTGAAATAGTATTTAATGCCTTCTTAGATAATTGTGCTGACATTTTATTGTTGATTACTACTATGAACGTCAACACCATTTGACATAGCAAAGCAATTACATACATTTTAAATGATTGTTTAAAAGACTGTTAGAGAAATAGCTAAACTCCTGCCATAATGCGTGTGTGTGTGCGTGTGTGTGTGTGTGTGTGTGTGTGTGTGTGTGTGTGTGTGTGTTTCCGGTCTGTGCGGTTGATGATAATCACAGTACGTTCTAGTTAATAGTTCAGACAGCTCTCAACTCTCCGAGACACTGACAAGTTCCACTTAGTTGACCGGATTGATCAGCAGGCGTCTTTTCGTTCTTGAGCGATTGCAGGCGAACAGAGAAGCGATCAATTCTTGATAGGTGTCCTGAAGTTTCTGCATGAACTCCTGCCCTGTCATCGGCTAGCGGGAGATATGGCTGCAAACTTGTGAGTTTGTTCATAATTGTTTGGAGAAACAGTGGAACTCGTATTGAGCATACAAAAAGAGTCTAGTGAAACATATTTCTCATTGATTTTCATTTGCTCCTTTAGAAAATATAAAAGACTTCTCCACCCAACTGAAGATAATGTCAGAATAGAATGCCTCTCTACAAGAAAAGACTAAAATGAGCCAGTCTCTTATGTTTAATGTGGCTGTGAATAGAGTGTCATTCCCTGTCCTGCTTTTGAAAAAATAATTGCTTTACTGTTCTGAGCTTTTTGTGTTTCCCCCATCTTTTAAATAATAGAGAGTACTTTCAGTCAACTCTAACAGAAGTTTACTTGAAATAATATCTGAAAAACAAAGTAGAAAAAGCACCAAAAGTTTTTTGTCACGCAATTTGGAATATATGCATTTAATTTATCAGAAGCACAATCACAGTTGCATCTATGTGGAATGCATTAGAAATTAAAGTCAGCATGAAACGGAAGTTGCGCTCATCTTTTCTTCACTATGTGGGAATATCTGAGTGAAACACTTTTGGAACAAGAACAAAATTTGTGGGAGGAGCTTGATTTTGTCTGTGGGGAATTGATTGGCTGGTTGTGGTTTGCTATTGGCTGATCTCATGTGAGTGACAGGTTATAGCCCCACCCTCGTCATCAGAGAAGAGAAGAGATGCTGCAAGTGAAAGTTATTCTGATTCAAGATTACCAGGAACATAAATGTGAAAAAATAATCATGTTCACCAATAAATCATTTAGAATAAAATATTCCATAAAAAAATAAGAATTGTCCATTTTGATTTTATGATGACTAAGTTTGTGTCTTCATGCATGAAAACACACACACACACACACACACACACACACACACACACACACACACACACACACACACACACACACACACACACACATAAATTTAAATATATTTTGGGGCAATATATGATTGGGACAATTTTTGCCACTTAGAAAATGTCCCATCTATCTGAATTCGCCCAATGAGAAGAATGAGAATTACAAAGTACAATGATGAGAATTCGGGATCTAGTGTAAAAAATAATTAGACTAATATTAGAATAACAGACTATAAAAATCCTACGTTAAAAACATGTTAATTGGTTAATTTCCTTACTCTATATAGAACTGTTATAGATCTAATGGGACATTTCATGTAATTTGACAGTAAATTACTGTTAAATGTACTGTTTTTGGAAATAACAAAAAATATCAAACAAATCTTATAATCTACATTATAAAATGTAAACTGACATTCCCAGCTCCCATTTGATGGCTTTTTTAATAATTGTTTATTCTTAGTTTTCTTCTTCTTCTTCTTCTTCTTCTTCTTCTTCTTCTTCTTCTTCTTCTTCTTCTTCTTCTTCTTCTTCTTCTCAGTTATGTACATAAGGTTTTCTTTACATCTTGTGTTTTAAATCTTGCATTAAGGTACAATTTAAGTATTCTGGTATGCTATTAAAATGTTTTTTTATGTTTTGTATTTTTACTGTAAATTAAATTTCAATCTGTAAAACTAAAAAAACACATCTGCTACTTTTTTTTTACAGTGTAATTATCATGAAAATAATATCACTATTTAAAAAAAATTAAATGTCAAAAATCTTAAGAAAAAAATCTTAGAAATAGCTTTGGTTTCTTTTGATTCCTGGAGTAAAAATATGAACTGGACATGTATCTGTGATTCACTCTCCTGAACCTGGACCTGTCCGTGCATTGAAAGAGACCATCTATTTTTATTTTGCCAGAAACCTACACATTTGTGTCCGGTTTCAGAGTTTCCTCCTTTCAGCAGTTCAGCGCCTGCTTTAGTGCACTACACTACTGTCCCTGAGTGGCAGTTCTCTCCTGTTGCTCTAATGTCCTTGCAGCGTTAGCAGACACACACAGATGATTAAGTGTCTATTTACTCACCTATGGTTTACGAGAGCAGTGTTGCCACTTTACCCAATGCTGACAGATTAGACGTGGACTGTGGCCTCGTATCGCAGCACTCAAGGCAAACTGATGTCTGCAAGCCAGCACATGAGGAATCGTCCTAATTTCCACATTGATCTTAGTGTTGGCCTCAGCGCTGGCCCTTCCCAGTCGACATCAAGAGAGCTCAGATTCATCCTGGCTTTGGGAATTCAATGAGAGGACTGAAAGATTGTTAAGAGACTGGCCTCTGTTTATCAGTGACTGTGTGGATGAAACCGTATCAATGAGGCTGATGTAATGTGAACAAGTGCAGTTGTACTAGAGAATAAATCAATAGCCCTGTGAGAGGAAGGAGCCCACGGCGTTGACTCCACGGACACCGGATGATGGGATACACCAGCAACACTTCTATGGATTCCTCAATGTTTGGACATTAGTCTGGGATTATACTCCATCATGTGGCTGTGAAACCCGAGAAGAAGCAGAAATCCTAAACTCTTTAAGGCCCCGATATACTCACTGCGAGGTTATTTCCATGTTGCTAGGGGTAAAAAGAATACAATGGAATAAAATAACCTAAATATTTATATTTTATCTAATTTAACAGTTGTCTAATAGTCCAATTGAGTTGTTCGTTGTAGTTCTTGGAAAGTGGATTATTTTAATGTGCCCCTGTAGTCAATCATTTTATCCCTTAAAACTTATTTTTGATCACCGAAATGACATATCTAAGCGTTTTTTCCTTGAAAAAAAAATATTCATACCTTAAAATATCTTGAATGTAACTCAACACCCTTGCTTCATTTAGTATGCGCGGTTCTATGAATATGCAAATGAGCCCGCCTCCACTCACTCACTCAGAGATCCACTCGTTGACGATCACACGTTGATCTGATTGGTTACAAGGTAGTTTGTGACGTCAGAAACACCAGCGATTTCAAACTGTGTTTTTGAGACTGTCTTTGGTTCACTGCAGTTTTAAGGAGGAAATACTCAGCAATGCTGTCGACTTATGAATTTGCACATGGTTGTCTTAAAGCATATTAAAAACATCACATTAGACATATAAACAACATTAAAATCTGCATTTTAACCACTTAAAATATCTCCCTTTGGGGTGGACTTTGTGCTTTGTAACCTTGCAGATCTCTTTTTTTTATGTTCAAACAGCAACATTACACAATAACTAAAGTTGAAAAAGTGAAAAAGCATAATAGCACCCCTTTAATATCTGCTAACACTTTATTTTGATGCTCCCCAACCGACATATATAAGTATAACTATAAGTATAGTTATTTATAGTAAATAACTATAAATAACTATAAGTAAGTAATAATAATAAGTCCCCAACTATAAGTAACTTTGATACATCTCTAACTTATTCAAACACTAACCCTAACAGTCTACTAATACTCAAATGTGAGCTAGTTGAAATAGAGTTGCAAAGTTACTTCTAGTTAATAGAATGTCTAAAGTGGGCCATCAAAATAAAGTGTTACCATATTTGTTAATGTTAGTAATATGATGTTGTTCCATCAGGTTAGTTCAAAGTGCATTAAGCCTTGAGTTCTACTCTGTTCATTGTCTCGTGTTGAACTTGTGTTCCCTTTCGAGGGAACTCGCGATGCGTCGATGACGCTTTGGGAACGCCCCAAGACGTGAATGCGTCTTAAGCATCTATGTCAACTAGTCCAACGGAAATAATGAACGTCACGGGCGGGTGACGTCATGACCAGGAAGTGATAAAAGCTCATCCGGTGCAACCAGCATTAGCTTCTGTTTCCTCAGCAAGCGATCTGTGTCAAACTGTCTGTTCTATTTACTGTTGTCTATCACGCTATATATCTATGGCGAAACAAATCTACATGCTATGTGCTTCTCCCTGCCCACATTATTTAATGGGTGGCGACACACACAAGCTTTGTGATGTGTTTGCGAGTGGAGCATGCAGTATCAGCCTTCGAGGGGACTGATTGCCAGCATTGTGAGAAGCTTCCGCTTCGCATGCTTTTTTATGAGGAAAGTGGCCAGGCTCGCGTTCCCCAAAGTGCAGGACCCGCTGTTGCCAAGGCAGCACGGAGAATGCATTCCTGGGGATCACAAAAGAATCTCTCAGGGGGGTTGGAGACGGGTCCGAGGGCCTTATCTCCTTCCTTTCCTGGGGGATCCAGTGCTCTCTCTCCGGTGTCAGAAGTCCGCGCTGCAGCTTCTTCTGCCTGCGCAGAGAGCCCAATGCTTCAGTGCTCTCCCTTCAAGGAGGTAGATGTGCTAAGCATTGGAAGTGACACAATCACGGGGGAAGGGGATTCGCCACCTCTTTCCCCAGCGTATGAGGAGTTGGTGGAGGTGATTACTCGAGCTGTGGGTAAATGACATATTGAATGGTCAGTGGAGAAAAGGGAAAAGCTTCCTTACTTCTAAAATTTCACCTCCATCACAGCCTTCCATTTTCCCCCGATCTGCACAGTGAGCTGTCTAGATCATGGAACAAGCCATACTCGTCCTGTCTTTTCAGCCCCCAAGTTCACGTATATTCTGGGATAAGGGGGTTGAGAGAGTATGGCTATGAGTCGATGCCACGGGCAGAACAGATGCTTGCGAGCTATCTCGTCTCTGAAGGGCTCAGCTTTGCCCACTGAGCCATTAAAGACAACATCCAACCTAGTGGGCAAAGCATATTCGGCAGCAGGTCAAGCCGGAGCCTGCCTTCATACCATGGCGGTGCTTCAAGCATATCAATCGGACCTGCTGGGGGCTTTGGACAGGAGTGAGGGAGTGGGGCCTGATGAGGTTCAAGAACTTCGTCGGGCCACAGATTTATTCCCCAGGACTACTAAGGAGACCGCCAGAGCAATTGGGTGGTCTATGGCAGCTGGTTTGGAAGTAACTCAGGCGAGCACGCAGCATTTTCACGGTGAACCGTTCACAATGCTCGCACACGCCTTTGTCCAAAGCCAAAGCCAAAGCCGCATGCTCCTCCCCAAACAAACAAAACAGTAATCGTGTGTATCCAGCTCAGACATGGGACGGGAGCATGGAGGAACACAATGCTTACTCTGTTGTTGACAATTTTTTTTTTGCTTTTTAAACTCTTTTAAATACTTTCATAGAAAATGAGAATTTCTGCACACTGCCAGTTGAAAACTCTCTTACCTCTTTATATCCGACTACAAATCTTTGTTAGGGGTTAGAGTTATTTGACGCACATATGCACAGACGGGTCTCTGAAGACAAAAGACCTAACGATGCACCTGTGGCTCATCTATTTATAGCCTCGTGTCACGGGTGTGTGCCGATGACGCCATTAACCGAGGCTATAATACCTCCGGGTCAAATCTATTGAAGTGTTACACACAATATTCACAGCTGGTCACGATTAAAGACGTTCCCAATGCGCTAAGCAGTGCAGCATCGATTGTAGCTTTAGAAAGGGAACAGTTTGTATACATTGCTGTGGATTGGCATCATGACCTGTTAGTATTATGTATTATGGGTAAGACTAACTAGACTAAAAACTAACTTAAGCAACATACTAAGAAAAGTATAAGTCATGAGATATTAATGAGAAAACCACAGATACCATTCAGTCTCACTATGATAGTCTATTTTGCTGCATCATTAAATTAATCAGGAATCTGGTTTTGAGTAATAAAATGATTTCTTTAAATCCAATGCAATTTGGTTTTCGCAGTGATTATTCAACAGATTCAGCAAACTGTTTGTTTGTTGAGAAAGTGAAATGCTTATTAGATAAGAATGTGTGTGTTGGTGCTGTCTTTTTAGACCTAAATTTATGTATTTGACACTGTTGACCATCAGGTGGTTTTATCTAAACTAACAAATTTAAATTTTTCAGAGGAAGCAATACTTTGGATAAAATCTTATCTTGCAAATAGGAAACAATGTGTATGTTTTGATGGTATAAAATCTTCTTATATTGCTTGCCCCAAGGGGGTTCCACAAGGTTCTATTTTAGGACCAATTCTATTGTCACTTTATATTAATGATCTACCTGGAGTATGTAAAGATGTAAATGTTCAGTTGTATGCAGATGATGTAGTAGTTTTTACCCATGCAAAGGATTTAGTCTCGATTACTTTGACCTCTGCTATGACTAATATAGAGGATTGGTTAACCAAGATAGGTTTAGTATTGAACACCAAAAAACTGTGTGTATGATGTTTTCAAAACAGTTAGTAGAGATGACACATTCAAATGTATTTCTGAGAGGGGAGGAGCTTGAAGTTGTCAAAGAGTTTACGTATCTTGGGGTTACTTTGGATTTTACTCTCACTTTTAAAAACCATGTAAAAAAGTTGTCTAATATTGTAAAATTGAATTTCAATTGAATTTCAAGTACATTAGGCCGTTCTTGACAGTTGGTGCTGCAAGGTTGTATTTATATTAAATGAGTTTTTCATATATCCAGTATTGTTTCAATAGTTGGTCATTCACAGGTAACACAACTCTAAAGTTAATGGAATCACTGTATAAGAAGGCATTAAAAGATTTAAAAACACCTATCATTTCAGCACTGTAAAATTATTAAAAAAAAACATAATTTATTGACTTTTGAAAATGTAAAAAAATTCAATTATGCATGTTTTATTTATAAGGTCTGGCATGGGCTTGCCCCACCTCCGTTGAAAGAATTCATAAAACAGAGGACAGATTGTGGTATTGGTACCAGGTCTGTCAGTAGAGGGGATTGTGAAGTACCATATAGGCGAACATCGTTTGGTCAGAAAGTATTATCTGTGATAGGGAGCAAATATTTTACTAGTTTACCGCAGCCAATAAGACAATGTTCTACTTATCACACTTTTAAAGAGCATCTAAAGAAGTGGTTCATGACAAATCAGGGGTGTAAACATTTTTCTTAGTATTGTAGTAATGTGTTTTGGGTATTTGTTCTTGTGTGTACCTGCATATGGACTATTGCCTATAGCAATATTAGCAATATTGCTATAATCCGGCTTGTTTACATTGTGTATTTTGTACAAATGTTTATTAACATGCTTTGTCGCTATCAAATAAAAACAAACTGAACTGAACTGTTTGGCAGGTTTTACGTTAGTCACCCTTTTTTCATGCAATTATAACTATTTATCAATTATTTATGTCACGGGGTGACCTGAAATAAGCAGAACTAAGATTTCGCGGTAAATGTTTCCCCATCGGAACGGCCTACTCACCTCGTCTGGCTTGAGTGTGTCCATCCAGCGTGCGCCCCTGTTCTGTCACTTGAAGTTCGTCTGAAGAGGAACCATACCGGCCTACTCACCTCGTCTGGCTTGAGTGTGTCCATCCAGCTGTACGCCCCTGTCCTGTTACTTGAAGTTCGTCTAAAGAGGAACCATACCGGCCTCCTCACCTCGTCTGGCTTGAGAGTGTCCATCCAGCGTGAGCCCCTGTTCTGTCACTTGAAGTTCGTCTGCAGAGGAACCATACCGGCCTACTCACCTCGTCTGGGTTAAGTGTGTCCATCCAGCTGTACGCCCTGTCCTGTCACTTGAAGTTCGTCTAAAGAGGTACCATACCGGCCTACTCACCTCGTCTGGCTTGAGTGTGTCCATCCAGCTGTATGCCCCTGTCCTGTCACTTGAAGTTCGTCTAAAGAGGAACCATACCGGCCTACTCACCTCGTCTGGCTTGAGTGTGTTCATCCAGCTGTACGCCCCTGTCCTGTCACTTGAAGTTCGTCTAAAGAGGAACCATACCGGCCTAATCACCTCGTCTGGCTTGAGTGTGTTCATCCAGCTGTACGCCCCTGTCCTGTCACTTGAAGTTCGTTTCAAGAGGAACCATACCGGCCTACTCACCTTGTCTGGCTTGAGTGTGTCCATCTAGCTGTACGCCCCTGTCCTGTCACTTGAAGTTCGTCTAAAGAGGAACCATACTGGCCTACTCACCTTGTCTGGCTTGAGTGTGTCCATCTAGCTGTACGCCCCTGTCCTGTTATTTGAAGTTCGTCTAAAGAGGAACCATACCGGCCTAATCACCTCGTCTGGCTTGAGTGTGTTCATCCAGCTGTACGCCCCTGTCCTGTCAATTGAAGTTCGTCTAAAGAGGAACCATACCGGCCTACTCACCTCGTCTGGCTTGGGTGTGTCCATCCAGCTGTATGCCCCTGTCCTGTTGCTTGAAGTTTGTTTAAAGAGGAACCATACCGGCCTACTGACCTCGTCTGGCTTGAGTGTGTCCATCTAGCTGTACGCCCCTGTCCTTCCACTTGAATTTTGTCTAACGAGGAACCATACCGGCCTACTCAACTCATCTGGCTTGAGTGTGTCCATCCAGCTGTACGCCCCTGTCCTGCCACTTGAAGTTCGTCTAAAGAGGAACCATACCGGCCTACTCACCTCGTCTGGCTTGAGTGTGTCCATCCAGCTGTACGCCCTTGTCCTGCCACTTGAAGTTTGTTTAAAGAGGAACCATACCGGCCTACTCACCTCGTCTGACTTGAGTGTGTTCATCCAACTGTACGCCCCTGTCCTGTCACTTGAAGTTCGTCTAAAGAGGAACCATACCGGCCTACTCACCTCGTCTGGCTTGAGTGTGTCCAAATAGCTGTACGCCCCTGTCCTGTCACTTAAAGTTTGTTTAAAGAAGAACCATACTGGCCTACTCACCTCGTCTGGCTTGAGTGTGTCCATCCAGCTGTATGCCCCTGTCCTGTCGCTCGAAGTTTGTCTAAAGAGGAACCATACCGGCCTACTCACCTCGTCTGGCTTGAGTGTGTCCATCCAGCTGTACGCCCCTGTCCTGTTAATTGAAGTTCGTCTAAAGAGGAACCATACCGGCCTACTCACCTCGTCTGGCTTGAGTGTGTCCATCTAGCTGTACGCCCCTGTCCTGTCACTTGAAGTTTGTCTAAAGAAGAACCATACCGGCCTACTGACCTCGTCTGGCTTGAGTGTGTCCATCTAGCTGTACGCCCCTGTCCTTCCACTTGAAGTTTGTCTAACGAGGAACCATACCGGCCTACTCAACTCATCTGGCTTGAGTGTGTCCATCCAGCTGTACGCCCCTGTCCTGCCACTTGAAGTTCGTCTAAAGAGGAACCATACCGGCCTACTCACCTCGTCTGGCTTGAGTGTGTCCATCCAGCTGTACGCCCCTGTCCTGTTATTTGAAGTTCGTCTAAAGAGGAACCATACCGGCCTACTCACCTCGTCTGGCTTGAGTGTGTCCATCCAGCTGTATGCCCCTGTCCTGTCGCTTGAAGTTTGTCTAAAGAAGAACCATACCGGCCTACTCACCTCGTCTGGCTTGAGTGTGTCCATCCAGCTGTATGCCCCTGTCCTGTCGCTTGAAGTTTGTCTAAAGAGGAACCATACCGGCCTACTCACCTCGTCTGGCTTGAGTGTGTCCATCTAGCTGTACGCCCCTGTCCTGTCACTTGAAGTTTGTCTAAAGAAGAACCATACCGGCCTACTCACTTCGTCTGGCTTGAGTGTGTCCAACCAGCTGTACGCCCTTCTCCTGCCACTTGAAGTTCGTCTAAAGAGGAACCATACCGGCCTACACACCTTGTCTGGCTTGAGTGTGTCCATCCAGCTGTACGCCCTTGTCCTGCCACTTGAAGTTCGTTTAAAGAGGAAACATACCGGCCTAATCACCTCATCTGGCTTGAGTGTGTCCATCCAGCTGTACGCCCCAGTCCTGCCACTTGAAGTTTGTCTAAAGAGGAACCATACCGGCCTACTGACCTTGTCTGGTTTGAGTGTGTCCATCCAGCTGTACGCCCTAGTCCTGCCACTTGAAGTTCGTATAAAGAGGAACCATACCGGCCTACTCACCTTGTCTGGCTTGAGTGTGTCCATCCAGGTGTACGCCCTTGTCCTGCCAGTTGAAGTGCGTTTAAAGAGGAACCATACCGGCCTACTCACCTCGTCTGGCTTGAGTGTGTCCATCCAGCTGTACGCCCTTGTCCTGCCACTTGAAGTTCGTTTAAAGAGGAAACATACCGGCCTACTCACCTCATCTGGCTTGAGTGTGTCCATCCAGCTGTACGCCCCAGTCCTGCCACTTGAAGTTTGTCTAAAGAGGAACCATACCGGCCTACTCACCTCGTCTGGTTTGAGTGTGTCCATCCAGCTGTACGCCCTAGTCCTGCCACTTGAAGTTCGTTTAAAGAGGAACAATACCGGCCTACTCACCTCGTCTGGCTTGAGTGTGTCCATCCAGCTGTACGCCCTTGTCCTGCCACTTGAAGTTTGTCTAAAGAGGAACCAAACCGGCCTACTGACCTTGTCTGGTTTGAGTGTGTCCATCCAGCTGTACGCCCTAGTCCTGCCACTTGAAGTTCGTTTAAAGAGGAACCATACCGGCCTACTCACCTCGTCTGGCTTGAGTGTGTCCATCCAGGTGTACGCCCTTGTCCTGCCACTTGAAGTGCGTTTAAAGAGGAACCATACCGGCCTACTCACCTCGTCTGGCTTGAGTGTGTCCATCCAGCTGTACGCCCTTGTCCTGCCACTTAAAGTTCGTTTAAAGAGGAAACATACCGGCCTACTCACCTCGTCTGGCTTGAGTGTGTCCATCCAGCTGTACGCCCTTGTCCTGCCACTTGAAGTTCGTTTAAAGAGGAACCATACCGGCCTACTCACCTCGTCTGGCTTGAGTGTGTCCATCCAGCTGTACGCCCTAGTCCTGCCACTTGAAGTTTGTTTAAAGAGGAACCATACCGGCCTACTCACCTCGTCTGGCTTGAGTGTGTCCATCCAGGTGTACGCCCTTGTCCTGCCACTTGAAGTGCGTTTAAAGAGGAACCATACCGGCCTACTCACCTCCTCTGGCTTGAGTGTGTCCATCCAGCTGTACGCCCTTGTCCTGCCACTTAAAGTTCGTTTAAAGAGGAAACATACCGGCCTACTCACCTCGTCTGGCTTGAGTGTGTCCATCCAGCTGTACGCCCTTGTCCTGCCACTTGAAGTTCGTTTAAAGAGGAACCATACCGGCCTACTCACCTCGTCTGGCTTGAGTGTGTCCATCCAGCTGTACGCCCTTGTCCTGCCACTTGAAGTTCGTTTAAAGAGGAACCATACCGGCCTACTCACCTCGTCTGGCTTGAGTGTGTCCATCCAGCTGTACGCCCTTGTCCTGCCACTTGAAGTTTGTTTAAAGAGGAACCATACCGGCCTACTCACCTCGTCTGACTTGAGTGTGTTCATCCAACTGTACGCCCCTGTCCTGTCACTTGAAGTTCGTCTAAAGAGGAAACATACCGGCCTACTCACCTCGTCTGGCTTGAGTGTGTCCATATAGCTGTACGCCCCTGTCCTGTCACTTGAAGTTTGTCTAAAGAAGAACCATACCGGCCTACTCACCTCGTCTGGCTTGAGTGTGTCCATCCAGCTGTATGCCCCTGTCCTGTCGCTTGAAGTTTGTCTAAAGAGGAACCATACCGTCCTACTCACCTCGTCTGGCTTGAGTGTGTCCATCTAGCTGTACGCCCCTGTCCTGTCACTTGAAGTTTGTCTAAAGAAGAACCATACCGGCCTACTCACTTCGTCTGGCTTGAGTGTGTCCAACCAGCTGTACGCCCTTGTCCTGCCACTTGAAGTTCGTCTAAAGAGGAACCATACCGGCCTACTCACCTTGTCTGGCTTGAGTGTGTCCATCCAGCTGTACGCCCTTGTCCTGCCACTTGAAGTTCGTTTAAAGAGGAAACATACCGGCCTACTCACCTCATCTGGCTTGAGTGTGTCCATCCAGCTGTACGCCCCAGTCCTGCCACTTGAAGTTTGTCTAAAGAGGAACCATACCGGCCTACTGACCTTGTCTGGTTTGAGTGTGTCCATCCAGCTGTACGCCCTAGTCCTGCCACTTGAAGTTCGTATAAAGAGGAACCATACCGGCCTACTCACCTCGTCTGGCCTGAGTGTGTCCATCCAGGTGTACGCCCTTGTCCTGCCACTTGAAGTGCGTTTAAAGAGGAACCATACCGGCCTACTCACCTCGTCTGGCTTGAGTGTGTCCATCCAGCTGTACGCCCTTGTCCTGCCACTTGAAGTTCGTTTAAAGAGGAAACATACCGGCCTACTCACTTCATCTGGCTTGAGTGTGTCCATCCAGCTGTACGCCCCAGTCCTGCCACTTGAAGTTTGTCTAAAGAGGAACCATACCGGCCTACTCACCTTGTCTGGTTTGAGTGTGTCCATCCAGCTGTACGCCCTAGTCCTGCCACTTGAATTTAGTTTAAAGAGGAACCATACCAGCCTACTCACCTCGTCTGGCTTGAGTGTGTCCATCCAGCTGTACGCCCTTGTCCTGCCACTTGAAGTTCGTTTAAAGAGGAACCATACCGGCCTACTCACCTCGTCTGGCTTGAGTGTGTCCATCCAGCTGTACGCCCTTGTCCTGCCACTTGAAGTTCGTTTAAAGAGGAACCATACCGGCCTACTCACCTCGTCTGGCTTGAGTGTGTCCATCCAGCTGTACGCCCTTTTCCTGCCACTTGAAGTTTGTTTAAAGAGGAACCATACCGGCCTACTCACCTCTTCTGACTTGAGTGTGTTCATCCAACTGTACGCCCCTGTCCTGTCACTTGACGTTCGTCTAAAGAGGAACCATACCGGCCTACTCACCTCGTCTGGCTTGAGTGTGTCCATATAGCTGTACGCCCCTGTCCTGTCACTTGAAGTTTGTCTAAAGAAGAACCATACCGGCCTACTCACCTCGTCTGGCTTGAGTGTGTCCATCCAGCTGTATGCCCCTGTCATGTCGCTTGAAGTTAGTCTAAAGAGGAACCATACCGGCCTACTCAGCTCGTCTGGCTTGAGTGTGTCCATCTAGCTGTACACCCCTGTCCTGTCACTTGAAGTTCGTTCTAAAGAGGAACCATACCGGCCTACTCACCTTGTCTGGCTTGAGTGTGTCCATCCAGCTGTACGCCCCTGTCCTGTTATTTGAAGTTCGTCTAAAGAGGAAACATACCGGCCTACTCACCTCGTCTGGCTTGAGTGTGTCCATCCAGGTGTACGCCCTTGTCCTGCCACTTGAAGTGCGTTTAAAGAGGAACCATACCGGCCTACTCACCTCGTCTGGCTTGAGTGTGTCCATCCAGCTGTATGCCCCTGTCCTGTCGCTTGAAGTTTGTCTAAAGAAGAACCATACCGGCCTACTCACCTCGTCTGGCTTGAGTGTGTCCATCCAGCTGTATGCCCCTGTCCTGTCGCTTGAAGTTTGTCTAAAGAGGAACCATACCGGCCTACTCACCTCGTCTGGCTTGAGTGTGTCCATCTAGCTGTACGCCCCTGTCCTGTCACTTGAAGTTTGTCTAAAGAAGAACCATACCGGCCTACTCACTTCGTCTGGCTTGAGTGTGTCCAACCAGCTGTACGCCCTTCTCCTGCCACTTGAAGTTCGTCTAAAGAGGAACCATACCGGCCTACACACCTTGTCTGGCTTGAGTGTGTCCATCCAGCTGTACGCCCTTGTCCTGCCACTTGAAGTTCGTTTAAAGAGGAAACATACCGGCCTAATCACCTCATCTGGCTTGAGTGTGTCCATCCAGCTGTACGCCCCAGTCCTGCCACTTGAAGTTTGTCTAAAGAGGAACCATACCGGCCTACTGACCTTGTCTGGTTTGAGTGTGTCCATCCAGGTGTACGCCCTTGTCCTGCCACTTGAAGTGCGTTTAAAGAGGAACCATACCGGCCTACTCACCTCGTCTGGCTTGAGTGTGTCCATCCAGCTGTACGCCCTTGTCCTGCCACTTAAAGTTCGTTTAAAGAGGAAACATACCGGCCTACTCACCTCGTCTGGCTTGAGTGTGTCCATCCAGCTGTACGCCCTTGTCCTGCCACTTGAAGTTCGTTTAAAGAGGAACCATACCGGCCTACTCACCTCGTCTGGCTTGAGTGTGTCCATCCAGCTGTACGCCCTAGTCCTGCCACTTGAAGTTTGTTTAAAGAGGAACCATACCGGCCTACTCACCTCGTCTGGCTTGAGTGTGTCCATCCAGGTGTACGCCCTTGTCCTGCCACTTGAAGTGCGTTTAAAGAGGAACCATACCGGCCTACTCACCTCCTCTGGCTTGAGTGTGTCCATCCAGCTGTACGCCCTTGTCCTGCCACTTAAAGTTCGTTTAAAGAGGAAACATACCGGCCTACTCACCTCGTCTGGCTTGAGTGTGTCCATCCAGCTGTACGCCCTTGTCCTGCCACTTGAAGTTCGTTTAAAGAGGAACCATACCGGCCTACTCACCTCGTCTGGCTTGAGTGTGTCCATCCAGCTGTACGCCCTTGTCCTGCCACTTGAAGTTCGTTTAAAGAGGAACCATACCGGCCTACTCACCTCGTCTGGCTTGAGTGTGTCCATCCAGCTGTACGCCCTTGTCCTGCCACTTGAAGTTTGTTTAAAGAGGAACCATACCGGCCTACTCACCTCGTCTGACTTGAGTGTGTTCATCCAACTGTACGCCCCTGTCCTGTCACTTGAAGTTCGTCTAAAGAGGAAACATACCGGCCTACTCACCTCGTCTGGCTTGAGTGTGTCCATATAGCTGTACGCCCCTGTCCTGTCACTTGAAGTTTGTCTAAAGAAGAACCATACCGGCCTACTCACCTCGTCTGGCTTGAGTGTGTCCATCCAGCTGTATGCCCCTGTCCTGTCGCTTGAAGTTTGTCTAAAGAGGAACCATACCGTCCTACTCACCTCGTCTGGCTTGAGTGTGTCCATCTAGCTGTACGCCCCTGTCCTGTCACTTGAAGTTTGTCTAAAGAAGAACCATACCGGCCTACTCACTTCGTCTGGCTTGAGTGTGTCCAACCAGCTGTACGCCCTTGTCCTGCCACTTGAAGTTCGTCTAAAGAGGAACCATACCGGCCTACTCACCTTGTCTGGCTTGAGTGTGTCCATCCAGCTGTACGCCCTTGTCCTGCCACTTGAAGTTCGTTTAAAGAGGAAACATACCGGCCTACTCACCTCATCTGGCTTGAGTGTGTCCATCCAGCTGTACGCCCCAGTCCTGCCACTTGAAGTTTGTCTAAAGAGGAACCATACCGGCCTACTGACCTTGTCTGGTTTGAGTGTGTCCATCCAGCTGTACGCCCTAGTCCTGCCACTTGAAGTTCGTATAAAGAGGAACCATACCGGCCTACTCACCTCGTCTGGCCTGAGTGTGTCCATCCAGGTGTACGCCCTTGTCCTGCCACTTGAAGTGCGTTTAAAGAGGAACCATACCGGCCTACTCACCTCGTCTGGCTTGAGTGTGTCCATCCAGCTGTACGCCCTTGTCCTGCCACTTGAAGTTCGTTTAAAGAGGAAACATACCGGCCTACTCACTTCATCTGGCTTGAGTGTGTCCATCCAGCTGTACGCCCCAGTCCTGCCACTTGAAGTTTGTCTAAAGAGGAACCATACCGGCCTACTCACCTTGTCTGGTTTGAGTGTGTCCATCCAGCTGTACGCCCTAGTCCTGCCACTTGAATTTAGTTTAAAGAGGAACCATACCAGCCTACTCACCTCGTCTGGCTTGAGTGTGTCCATCCAGCTGTACGCCCTTGTCCTGCCACTTGAAGTTCGTTTAAAGAGGAACCATACCGGCCTACTCACCTCGTCTGGCTTGAGTGTGTCCATCCAGCTGTACGCCCTTGTCCTGCCACTTGAAGTTCGTTTAAAGAGGAACCATACCGGCCTACTCACCTCGTCTGGCTTGAGTGTGTCCATCCAGCTGTACGCCCTTGTCCTGCCACTTGAAGTTTGTTTAAAGAGGAACCATACCGGCCTACTCACCTCGTCTGACTTGAGTGTGTTCATCCAACTGTACGCCCCTGTCCTGTCACTTGAAGTTCGTCTAAAGAGGAAACATACCGGCCTACTCACCTCGTCTGGCTTGAGTGTGTCCATATAGCTGTACGCCCCTGTCCTGTCACTTGAAGTTTGTCTAAAGAAGAACCATACCGGCCTACTCACCTCGTCTGGCTTGAGTGTGTCCATCCAGCTGTATGCCCCTGTCCTGTCGCTTGAAGTTTGTCTAAAGAGGAACCATACCGTCCTACTCACCTCGTCTGGCTTGAGTGTGTCCATCCAGCTGTACGCCCCTGTCCTGTCACTTGAAGTTTGTCTAAAGAAGAACCATACCGGCCTACTCACTTCGTCTGGCTTGAGTGTGTCCAACCAGCTGTACGCCCTTGTCCTGCCACTTGAAGTTCGTCTAAAGAGGAACCATACCGGCCTACTCACCTTGTCTGGCTTGAGTGTGTCCATCCAGCTGTACGCCCTTGTCCTGTCACTTGAAGTTCGTTTAAAGAGGAAACATACCGGCCTACTCACCTCATCTGGCTTGAGTGTGTCCATCCAGCTGTACGCCCCAGTCCTGCCACTTGAAGTTTGTCTAAAGAGGAACCATACCGGCCTACTGACCTTGTCTGGTTTGAGTGTGTCCATCCAGCTGTACGCCCTAGTCCTGCCACTTGAAGTTCGTATAAAGAGGAACCATACCGGCCTACTCACCTCGTCTGGCCTGAGTGTGTCCATCCAGGTGTACGCCCTTGTCCTGCCACTTGAAGTGCGTTTAAAGAGGAACCATACCGGCCTACTCACCTCGTCTGGCTTGAGTGTGTCCATCCAGCTGTACGCCCTTGTCCTGCCACTTGAAGTTCGTTTAAAGAGGAAACATACCGGCCTACTCACTTCATCTGGCTTGAGTGTGTCCATCCAGCTGTACGCCCCAGTCCTGCCACTTGAAGTTTGTCTAAAGAGGAACCATACCGGCCTACTCACCTTGTCTGGTTTGAGTGTGTCCATCCAGCTGTACGCCCTAGTCCTGCCACTTGAATTTAGTTTAAAGAGGAACCATACCAGCCTACTCACCTCGTCTGGCTTGAGTGTGTCCATCCAGCTGTACGCCCTTGTCCTGCCACTTGAAGTTCGTTTAAAGAGGAACCATACCGGCCTACTCACCTCGTCTGGCTTGAGTGTGTCCATCCAGCTGTACGCCCTTGTCCTGCCACTTGAAGTTCGTTTAAAGAGGAACCATACCGGCCTACTCACCTCGTCTGGCTTGAGTGTGTCCATCCAGCTGTACGCCCTTTTCCTGCCACTTGAAGTTTGTTTAAAGAGGAACCATACCGGCCTACTCACCTCTTCTGACTTGAGTGTGTTCATCCAACTGTACGCCCCTGTCCTGTCACTTGACGTTCGTCTAAAGAGGAACCATACCGGCCTACTCACCTCGTCTGGCTTGAGTGTGTCCATATAGCTGTACGCCCCTGTCCTGTCACTTGAAGTTTGTCTAAAGAAGAACCATACCGGCCTACTCAGCTCGTCTGGCTTGAGTGTGTCCATCTAGCTGTACACCCCTGTCCTGTCACTTGAAGTTCGTTCTAAAGAGGAACCATACCGGCCTACTCACCTTGTCTGGCTTGAGTGTGTCCATCCAGCTGTACGCCCCTGTCCTGTTATTTGAAGTTCGTCTAAAGAGGAAACATACCGGCCTACTCACCTCGTCTGGCTTGAGTGTGTCCATCCAGGTGTACGCCCTTGTCCTGCCACTTGAAGTGCGTTTAAAGAGGAACCATACCGGCCTACTCACCTCGTCTGGCTTGAGTGTGTCCATCCAGCTGTATGCCCCTGTCCTGTCGCTTGAAGTTTGTCTAAAGAAGAACCATACCGGCCTACTCACCTCGTCTGGCTTGAGTGTGTCCATCCAGCTGTATGCCCCTGTCCTGTCGCTTGAAGTTTGTCTAAAGAGGAACCATACCGGCCTACTCACCTCGTCTGGCTTGAGTGTGTCCATCTAGCTGTACGCCCCTGTCCTGTCACTTGAAGTTTGTCTAAAGAAGAACCATACCGGCCTACTCACTTCGTCTGGCTTGAGTGTGTCCAACCAGCTGTACGCCCTTCTCCTGCCACTTGAAGTTCGTCTAAAGAGGAACCATACCGGCCTACACACCTTGTCTGGCTTGAGTGTGTCCATCCAGCTGTACGCCCTTGTCCTGCCACTTGAAGTTCGTTTAAAGAGGAAACATACCGGCCTAATCACCTCATCTGGCTTGAGTGTGTCCATCCAGCTGTACGCCCCAGTCCTGCCACTTGAAGTTTGTCTAAAGAGGAACCATACCGGCCTACTGACCTTGTCTGGTTTGAGTGTGTCCATCCAGCTGTACGCCCTAGTCCTGCCACTTGAAGTTCGTATAAAGAGGAACCATACCGGCCTACTCACCTTGTCTGGCTTGAGTGTGTCCATCCAGGTGTACGCCCTTGTCCTGCCAGTTGAAGTGCGTTTAAAGAGGAACCATACCGGCCTACTCACCTCGTCTGGCTTGAGTGTGTCCATCCAGCTGTACGCCCTTGTCCTGCCACTTGAAGTTCGTTTAAAGAGGAAACATACCGGCCTACTCACCTCATCTGGCTTGAGTGTGTCCATCCAGCTGTACGCCCCAGTCCTGCCACTTGAAGTTTGTCTAAAGAGGAACCATACCGGCCTACTCACCTCGTCTGGTTTGAGTGTGTCCATCCAGCTGTACGCCCTAGTCCTGCCACTTGAAGTTCGTTTAAAGAGGAACAATACCGGCCTACTCACCTCGTCTGGCTTGAGTGTGTCCATCCAGCTGTACGCCCTTGTCCTGCCACTTGAAGTTTGTCTAAAGAGGAACCAAACCGGCCTACTGACCTTGTCTGGTTTGAGTGTGTCCATCCAGCTGTACGCCCTAGTCCTGCCACTTGAAGTTCGTTTAAAGAGGAACCATACCGGCCTACTCACCTCGTCTGGCTTGAGTGTGTCCATCCAGGTGTACGCCCTTGTCCTGCCACTTGAAGTGCGTTTAAAGAGGAACCATACCGGCCTACTCACCTCGTCTGGCTTGAGTGTGTCCATCCAGCTGTACGCCCTTGTCCTGCCACTTAAAGTTCGTTTAAAGAGGAAACATACCGGCCTACTCACCTCGTCTGGCTTGAGTGTGTCCATCCAGCTGTACGCCCTTGTCCTGCCACTTGAAGTTCGTTTAAAGAGGAACCATACCGGCCTACTCACCTCGTCTGGCTTGAGTGTGTCCATCCAGCTGTACGCCCTAGTCCTGCCACTTGAAGTTTGTTTAAAGAGGAACCATACCGGCCTACTCACCTCGTCTGGCTTGAGTGTGTCCATCCAGGTGTACGCCCTTGTCCTGCCACTTGAAGTGCGTTTAAAGAGGAACCATACCGGCCTACTCACCTCCTCTGGCTTGAGTGTGTCCATCCAGCTGTACGCCCTTGTCCTGCCACTTAAAGTTCGTTTAAAGAGGAAACATACCGGCCTACTCACCTCGTCTGGCTTGAGTGTGTCCATCCAGCTGTACGCCCTTGTCCTGCCACTTGAAGTTCGTTTAAAGAGGAACCATACCGGCCTACTCACCTCGTCTGGCTTGAGTGTGTCCATCCAGCTGTACGCCCTTGTCCTGCCACTTGAAGTTCGTTTAAAGAGGAACCATACCGGCCTACTCACCTCGTCTGGCTTGAGTGTGTCCATCCAGCTGTACGCCCTTGTCCTGCCACTTGAAGTTTGTTTAAAGAGGAACCATACCGGCCTACTCACCTCGTCTGACTTGAGTGTGTTCATCCAACTGTACGCCCCTGTCCTGTCACTTGAAGTTCGTCTAAAGAGGAAACATACCGGCCTACTCACCTCGTCTGGCTTGAGTGTGTCCATATAGCTGTACGCCCCTGTCCTGTCACTTGAAGTTTGTCTAAAGAAGAACCATACCGGCCTACTCACCTCGTCTGGCTTGAGTGTGTCCATCCAGCTGTATGCCCCTGTCCTGTCGCTTGAAGTTTGTCTAAAGAGGAACCATACCGTCCTACTCACCTCGTCTGGCTTGAGTGTGTCCATCTAGCTGTACGCCCCTGTCCTGTCACTTGAAGTTTGTCTAAAGAAGAACCATACCGGCCTACTCACTTCGTCTGGCTTGAGTGTGTCCAACCAGCTGTACGCCCTTGTCCTGCCACTTGAAGTTCGTCTAAAGAGGAACCATACCGGCCTACTCACCTTGTCTGGCTTGAGTGTGTCCATCCAGCTGTACGCCCTTGTCCTGCCACTTGAAGTTCGTTTAAAGAGGAAACATACCGGCCTACTCACCTCATCTGGCTTGAGTGTGTCCATCCAGCTGTACGCCCCAGTCCTGCCACTTGAAGTTTGTCTAAAGAGGAACCATACCGGCCTACTGACCTTGTCTGGTTTGAGTGTGTCCATCCAGCTGTACGCCCTAGTCCTGCCACTTGAAGTTCGTATAAAGAGGAACCATACCGGCCTACTCACCTCGTCTGGCCTGAGTGTGTCCATCCAGGTGTACGCCCTTGTCCTGCCACTTGAAGTGCGTTTAAAGAGGAACCATACCGGCCTACTCACCTCGTCTGGCTCGAGTGTGTCCATCCAGCTGTACGCCCTTGTCCTGCCACTTGAAGTTCGTTTAAAGAGGAAACATACCGGCCTACTCACTTCATCTGGCTTGAGTGTGTCCATCCAGCTGTACGCCCCAGTCCTGCCACTTGAAGTTTGTCTAAAGAGGAACCATACCGGCCTACTCACCTTGTCTGGTTTGAGTGTGTCCATCCAGCTGTACGCCCTAGTCCTGCCACTTGAATTTAGTTTAAAGAGGAACCATACCAGCCTACTCACCTCGTCTGGTTTGAGTGTGTCCATCCAGCTGTACGCCCTTGTCCTGCCACTTGAAGTTCGTTTAAAGAGGAACCATACCGGCCTACTCACCTCGTCTGGCTTGAGTGTGTCCATCCAGCTGTACGCCCCTGTCATGTCGCTTGAAGCTCGTTTAAAGAGGAACCATATCGGCCTACTCACCTCGTCTGGCTTGAGTGTGTCCATCCAGCTGTACGCCCCTGTCCTGTCACTTGAAGTTTGTCTAAAGAAGAACCATACCGGCCTACTCACCTCGTCTGGCTTGAGTGTGTCCATCCAGCTGTACGCCCGTGTCCTGTCGCTTGAAGTTCGTTTAAAGAGGAACCATACCGGCCTACTCACCTCGTCTGGCTTGAGTGTGTCCATCCAGCTGTATGCCCCTGTCCTGTCCCTTGAAGTTCGTTTAAAGAGGAACCATACCGGCCTACTCACCTCGTCTGGCTTGAGTGTTTCCATCTAGCTGTACGCCCCTGTCCTGTCACTTGAAGTTTGTCTAAAGAGGAACCATACCGGCCAACTCACCTCATCTGGCTTGAGTGTGTCCATCCAGCTGTACGCCCCTGTCCTGTCACTTGAAGTTCGTTCTAAAGAGGAACCATACCGGCCTACTCACCTTGTCTGGCTTGAGTGTGTCCATCCAGCTGTACGCCCCTGTCCTGTTATTTGAAGTTCGTCTAAAGAGGAACCATACCGGCCTACTCACCTCGTCTGGCTTGAGTGTGTCCATCCAGCTGTACGCCCCTGTCCTGTTATTTGAAGTTCGTCTAATGAGGAACCATACCGGCCTACTCACCTCGTCTGGCTTGAGTGTGTCCATCCAGCTGTACGCCCTTGTCCTGCCACTTGAAGTTCGTTTAAAGAGGAAACATACCGGCCTACTCACCTCGTCTGGCTTGAGTGTGTCCATCCAGCTGTACGCCCTTGTCCTGCCACTTGAAGTTCGTTTAAAGAGGAACCATACCGGTCTACTCACCTCATCTGGCTTGAGTGTGTCCATCCAGCTGTATGCACCGGTCCTGTCACTTGAAGTTCGTCTAAAGAGGAACCATACCGGCCTACTCACCTCGTCTGGCTTGAGTGTGTCCATCTAGCTGTACGCCCCTGTCCTGCCACTTGAAGTTCGTTTAAAGAGGAACCATACCGGCCTACTCACCTCGTCTTGCTTGAGTGTGTCCATCCAGCTGTACGCCCCTGTCCTGTCACTTGAAGTTTGTCTAAAGAAGAACCATACCGGCCTGCTCACCTCGTCTGGCTTGAGTGTGTCCATCCAGCTGTACGCCCGTGTCCTGTCGCTTGAAGTTCGTTTAAAGAGGAACCATACCGGCCTACTCACCTCGTCTGGCTTGAGTGTGTCCATCCAGCTGTATGCCCCTGTCCTGTCCCTTGAAGTTCGTTTAAAGAGGAACCATACCGGCCTACTCACCTCGTCTGGCTTGAGTGTTTCCATCTAGCTGTACGCCCCTGTCCTGTCACTTGAAGTTTGTCTAAAGAGGAACCATACCGGCCTACTCACCTCATCTGGCTTGAGTGTGTCCATCCAGCTGTACGCCCCTGTCCTGTCACTTGAAGTACGTCTGAAGAGGAACCATACCGGCCTGCTCACCTCGTCTGGCTTGAGTGTGTCCATCCAGCTGTACGCCCTTGTCCTGCCACTTGAAGTTCGTTTAAAGAGGAACCATACCGGCCTACTCACCTCGTCTGGCTTGAGTGTGTCCATCCAGCTGTACGCCCATGTCCTGCCACTTGAAGTTCGTTTAAAGAGGAACCATACCGGCCTACTCACCTCGCCTGGCTTGAGTTTGTCCATCCAGCTGTACGCCCCTGTCCTGTCACTTGAAGTTCGTCTAAAGAGGAACCATGCCGGCCTACTCACCTCGTCTGGCTTGAGTGTGTCCATCCTGCTGTACGCCCTTGTCCTGCCACTTGAAGTTCGTTTAAAGAGGAACCATACCGGCCTTTTCACCTCGTCTGGCTTGAGTGTGTTCATCCAGCTGTATGCCCATGTCCTGTCGCTTGAAGGTCGTCTGAAGAGGAACCATACCGATCTAACTACCTCGTCTGGCTGAAGTAGGCCCATCCAGTTGTAAGCCTCGTCAACCTTTGTCTGGAATTACTCTAACTAGGGGCTGACTCCCCCCCCTGTAATGAACACCTGTATAAACCCTTTACAAAGGGAACCGTAATGTAAAGTGTTACCATGAGCGTGAATTGTTAACTCTTTAATAAAAAATATAACATAATTTGTCTAAATATCTTTTTTGTCTTCTACAGGAGAAAGCAATGCAAGATATAAAACTTGGTGGTTTTTTAATTTTTTAATTTTTATTTTTTTACATTATATAAGTAAAATGGGTTTCAATGTGGGTTCATGGTAAATTTAAATACCAAACAGACTGGAAATGCTTCTGAAGAGACGATATAGGGAGTATTTAATGCATATTAATGCAATACAGTCAAAAAATTTTGATTTTGTTTTGATTGAAATTTGATATTTAATCAAGAAGCAATGCCCCTTCAACTCTGTTTACTTTCTGATGTTCAACAGCATGAGATTCAAAACCTCTCAGGCTTTACAGTCATAAAAATAGACCTGACTGCATTCAAAACGGCAACACAATAATTCACAAAGGAAGTCTAAAAGCACTGAGGTTAAAATGAGTTTATGAACCCCTTAATACCCACAACTGTTTGTCAGAAATAAGCGTGAATGGAAAAACAGTCCTTTGTATACCGTTTCTAACCACTTTCAATCACGCCTAAGAAAATCCTGGCAGAGTTAAAGCGTGTAAGATCTCATGGATAAACCATACTTAGAGTGGTTAGTTACGTATTAGACTAATACATGATCAAATCCATTCATACAGTGGATTAAGAGATTAACAGTTGTGTGTAAGAGCCTCTGCGTTGTATATTCAGCTCTGTCATAACCTGCTCCATCTGTGTAATTATTTCTCATGATGTTCAATATTCCCAATAAAAGTACTAATTACATACATGCATCATAGTTTTCCAGAATTAAAAGCACACCAAACCCCTTAGATTAGACCCGTTCAATTCAAAAGAAGTTTGTAGGCTTTTTGATAATGAGGTTTATTGTGATTACACTTTTTATAATTATTACACATTTATAAACAATGAATTGTATAAAATCTCAATATATAAAACAACTGTAACAACTTGCAGTTTGAAACAAGCATCCAAATGTATGTATGTAAAAAACAAGCATCTGTGGCATCTTGACCTCCACAAACAATCCATGAAACTATAGCCCTCGCACGGTAATTGGTAAATATGGACGTCTGTAAAAAATTAATTTGCATGGCACCTCAGTGATAAATCGTGCGTTCGGACGGCGATTTACTGACGGTGGAGGAGCGAGTTTTATAATCTCACGAACCAACAAACGCTGCTCACGTGGTCAGTCGCATGATTGTCTGCTGTAAATAAAATGCCATATGCTTGGAATAATACGAATAAATTTGTTTTTAATTGGAAAATAATGTTCTAGTTATTATTTTATTTTTTAAATCTAATTTTTAAAAATAGGAATCTTGACACATGTACGGTATATTCAAAATGGTTTTCTGTCTTGCATTTTATCTCAAAAGGATGTCATTTTAAAAATATGGAAATTAGCTGAAACAATTTAATTCGGCTTCTTATTTACACAAGGTACAAATAAAGCTGCTTGGTTTTTATTTTTAATGTTGTGCATAATAGCCTACATATTTTAAAATTGTATCATATGGCTGCCACAATAATGGCCCATTTCAAATGTTTACATGCCTTTTTCTCTTTCTCCTTTTTGTTCGCTGAGGTGGAGCAGTGATGAAATATTGTTCTTGTAAATACTTTACAGCATTTCAGTAATAAAAGTGTACATCTTTAAAATGCATACAGATACAGTTAAGCGTAACGGTTATCGTATGTACGGTGCTCGGGAGTGGTCAAAAATGATTTAAACAGTGCATTTTGAAGTGATCTCTTCTTGTAAACTCAGAGATGTGGATTCACATGTCCTTGGTGTTCGTTTTAAAACAGTAGGTAATTCAGCCGATTTTTGGTGATTTTTACGCCGGTGGTTGGAGAAAAACACTGTCATTCTGGATTCAGACGGCAATAAAATCACCAACTAGCCCCTGCAAACGATGAAAATACCTTACGACCCCATGAGAAACTCTAACTGTACAAATAGGGCTTATGAGTTATTTAAGACCAATTTTGCTAATTCAGATAATCAGCAACATTTGTTCAATTGTCAGAAGTTTGGCAGATCCTCCATCCGACAGCAGGAATCTGATTATCCACATCGTCTCCTAATATCTGTCAGGCGCTTCAGTGAGACTGACTTTGGTTTTGTTTATACTCTGTTTGCCTGTCATTGGCTGACATAACCTGCTGTCGTCTATTTTAATATTAATTAAAGACAATATACTGTACGGGCAGAAAGTGTGGCTCTCTGCCAGTGTTTTGAAGCAAAACTCAATTAACCTGAATGACCCTACCCAATACAAACAAGGCAAATTAATTACATTACATCTATTCCACGGGAGCTTAGCGAGCTCAGAACGGCTCTTAAATACTTTAGGATGTAATCTCTCTGGCTTGATTTATACCTGCATATTTGTCAGGCCATGCAAATCATTAATGATACAAGAGCATGAAAAATTCACATCAAAGCAGCCGTTGATGACGCGGAGATTCATATTCGCCGCTACCTCTGTTGTTTCAGGGATTTTGTGTTATTATATGATGCTTATGATTGTCAAAATGGAATAAAGACTCATACAAATATGTAATTGGCATCGTGCCTGTGGCAACATTTCTGCAAAACATTACATTATTACATTTTGCAACACTTTAAAAGTGAAATGTCCGTTAAAAGTGCATAAATGTTCTATGATGTTTTAAATGAATGCACCTACACTAAATCAACCAACTGAGAGAAGTCTCTTTGAGCTATTTAATTTTTACCCGTGTTTCACGCTCCGCATCTCAAGTGCAGTGTTGTATAAGATGAGATACTGAGCAAGTTTACTTGGTTAGAAAAGCCAAACATATAGAGCTGATTGAGTGATAAAATGCCAAAATGTATTACTTTACATCATCCGCTATGGTTAAAAGTGTTTTGAGGTCATAGCAAAGCATTGTGCAAGAATCGCATGAAAATAAGTGGCTATTAATCAATAATCTACCCCATAATGTGTGTGAAAAGGAAAAGTTGTTGGTGTTTATTGGATTATTTAGGTATATTTTTGGAGTTTGGTAAGAATGCAAATTTTTCCAATTATCCAATGTTGCTAATTGGACATTGAGTGATGAACCAACACAACGTCAGGATCTTTACCATACAAAAGAAAACTAACATGTGGTGAGCAACTTTGTAACAATGAATCTGCAATTGCACAATTAATTCCTCCTGTAAAGTATAGAAACTTTTTGATGATTTTGATGATTAACAGTGATTATGTTGCTTTCTTTTGCTTTCTTTTTTTTACTTTTTATGGTTTCATGCTTTCAGGATCAATTGAATGCAATGCATGCCTTGCTGCAAATTAATCTATATTTGATGTAGCTTTTGTTATCTGTCTAATTTGGCTCAATACGTGACAGATGTAATTGCAACAAAATACAGTAGATTTTGATTGGACTTTTGATGTCAACATCTAAATATACAGGAATGAAGCATTTCCTCTCTTTTAAAAGCTATTCAGATTTATTCTGCTATTGATGCATGTTTGTATAGTAACTGTTTCCAATCTGCTCGTTGTCTAATCATATCTGTGACCCATTTATGGTTTGACAACCACTGATATAACAAAGAATAAAATAATCCAAATTTAACCAAATTACTGGAAATGCTTTATTGTAGTGTGTGTATACTAGGTTTTTCTGTAATACCCCAGATGATGAGCATTATCCATATTTAAATGAATACTATAACTAATAGATTCAATTAATTACCAAACTGAAATTATTATAGTGCAACCTGAACTAACAGATTAAAGTAATACCAGATCTAATAGATTTAAATCCATATGTTTGCTAATTACATGTTATTGTGATTAGCCAAAGCCCCAATGTGATTAAACTCGCAGTGTATTTCAGTAATAGCACTGGAATCTGGAAATTGTATTAATAATTCAGGTTTTTGGAGAGGAGGATGGATAAATAGATGGATGGATATGATTCAATAAAGATATCCGCCTCAGCCTCGTAAATAAATTACAACTAGAATACAAAATACAAGGGATGTACTTTCGTTCCGGTTTTCCGCTGTGGCTGCAGACATGCCAATGACATCTGCTGCTACAGAAAGTCTTTTAGCGTTGTGTGTCAGGTAAAAACACTCGAGTCACAGCTGATATGACTGAAGTGTTGCCAATACGAGAGAGGAGACATCTGTGTGTGACAGAAGCGCTACTGATCTTGAGAAGAATCTCACTGTGCTGACTTCATGTGTCTTAGACAACAACATCACAGACACAGAGTCCAAAGCAATCATCACACAGCGGGACAAGATTTTTTTTTTTAAACCTACATTTTAGGGAATAACTGGCAACTGCACAGTACAACCAGCCATTCCTCTTAAGGCGTCAACAAACTGTCCTGCGCTTTCAAAATCCACAGCTGTAAACGTCTCAGGTTACGTATGTAACCCTGGTTCCCTGATAGGGAACGAGACGCTGCGTTTGAGACGCGGTGGGAACGCTCTGCGTGATTACGTCGTGAAGCACGTGTAAAATCAGTCCAATGGAAGCCCGCTACGACATAGGTGACGTCATAGACCAGGAAACTATAAAGCAACCCTGAAATCAGACCGCGACAGCTTCTGAAAAACCTGAAGCAAGTCGATCAGGGCATGCAGGAAGTATGGCAGGCAAACGCAGCGTCTCGTTCCCTATCAGGGAACCAGGGTTACATACGTAACCTGAGACGTTCCCTTTCAAGGGAACTCGAGCTGCGTTTGAGATGCGGTGGGAACCCTATACCCACTACGCCATAGTGACAAATGCCCGTTCTGTGTGAGGTCCTGCGCACACTAAGAAGCAAGCAACCTCGCCCCAGGAGTGGAGAGGTCAAGGTCATAAAACCTGACAAATGTATGCGGAGAGGACCATCCTGCCGCATTACACACGTCAAAAAGGGAAACTCCCGAAATTAAGGCCATAGAGGCCGCCATACTCCGAGTAGAATGGGCCCGCACAGCCATAGGTGAAGGCTGTCCGGCCGCTTCATAAGCCAATGAAATAGCCTCGACTATCCATTTACTCATAACCTGCTTAGATGCAGGGCATCCTCTCTTGAGTGACCCAAAACAAACAAATAGTTGCTCAGATTTACGCCACAGGGCAGCTCTGTGAACGTAGGCATCTAAAGCCCGGACTGGACATAACAGGTTAAGCTGTTCCTGGTCAGGGGTATTAAAGGGTGGAGGATAGAAGGCCTGCAGCACTATTGGGCCCCCAACATTCAGTGGGACCTTAGGAATATAACCCGGCCTGTGGTAGAGAAATGCCTTACCATACCAGGTGCAAATTCCAGACATGAAGGAGCAACCGACAAAGCATGTAAATCACCAATTCTCTTGATAGATGAGATAGCAAGGAGAAATAAAGTCCTTAGAGTGAGGAACTTTTCAGAAACCTCCTCGATGGGCTCGAAGGGAGCTAAAGCCAGACCCTCGAGTACAATGGCCAAGTCCCAAGCCGGTGCTCTAGCGTGCAGTGCAGGTCTCAACCTCAATGTACCACGGAGAAAGCGAGTAATTAGAGGGTTTCTCCCAATAGAAGTACCCCCCAGAGGGGTGTGGTAGGCAGATATAGCCGCCACGTAAACCTTTAGGGTGGAAGGAGATAACCTGGCAGAGAAACGGTCTTGCAGAAAATCAAGAACTGAACCAACAGGGCAGTTAACAGGATCTAACTGACGTTCAACACACCACGTGGTGAAAAGTTTCCATTTTAGCGCATACAGCCTTCTCGTGGAAGGAGCTCTGGATTGAAGAATGGTTTCTACAACATCGGTCGAAAGACCGGTCTCCCTGAGCCTGGCCCCCTCAGAGGCCAGGCCCACAGTTTCCACAACTCCGGCCGAGGGTGAAATATCGTGCCCCCGGCCTGAGACAGGAGGTCCACCCTGATTGGGATCTCCAAGGGGGAGCCGTCCAGAAGAGACACCAAGTCCGAGAACCAAACTCGGGTCGGCCAATAAGGGGCTACTAGAAGCAGACGAGCCCCTTCTCGGCGAACCCTCTCCAGAACCCCCGGAAGCAAAGATATCGGGGGAAAGAGGTACAGGTGCAGCCTCGGCCACACCTCCACCATAGCATCCAGACCGAGAGGAGCTGGGTGCGTTAGAGAGAACCACATGGGACAATGGGTTGAATCTGATGATGCAAAAAGGTCTACCTGAGCACGACCGAACTTTTCCCACAGGAACTCCACCACTTCTGGGTGAAGTCTCCACTCCCCGGGCCTCAGCCCCTGTCTCGACAGAATATCTGCTCCCACATTCTGACGCCCTGGAATATATACCGCCTTGAGCGACAGTAACTTCCCCTGGGCCCATAGGAGGATCTGATGGGCCAATTTGCAAAGGTGACGTGACCTCAGACCCCCCTGATGGTTGATATAGGAGACCACCGAAGTGTTGTCTGTGCGGACCAACACGTGATGGCCTCTCAGGTCTGGCAGGAAATATTTGAGTGCTAGAAATACAGCCATCAACTCTAAACAATTTATGTGCCAGGAACATTGATGGTCCTGCCACAGACCTTGCGCCGAGAGGCCACTCATGACCGCCCCCCATCCCGTGAGGGAAGCATCCGTCGAAAGCGTGACGCGTCGACAAGGAGCCCCCAACACTGGGCCCTGGGCGAGGAACCAAGGTTTCTTCCACACGGCCAAGGCACGAAGGCATAGCCGCGTGACCTTGATCTTGCGGAACGGATTTCCCCTCGGAGAAAACCCCTTGGTCCTGAGCCACCACTGCAGGGGTCTCATGTACAGAAGACCAAAAGTAATAACGTTGGACGCAGCTGCCATGAGACCCAACAGTCTCTGAAACTGTTTCACAGTGAGTGACTGGCCTAGTTTCACATTCTTTGCGGCTGTGAGAATCGCAGAAATACGAGCAGGAGACAGGCGTGCCTGCATTGTGGTCGAATCCCAAATTACACCTAGAAAAGTGGTCCTCTGAGCAGGGAGGAGCACACTCTTTTTGGTGTTTAGCCGCAACCCCAAACTCTTTATGTGTGACAGAACAGCATCTCGATGCTGAACTGCCACCTGCTCTGACTGAGCTAAAATCAACCAATCGTCGATGTAATTTAATACGCGGATGCCCTGGAGTCTCAACGGAGCCAGAGCTGCATCCACGCATTTTGTAAAAGTGCGGGGAGATAAACCTAGGCCAAATGGAAGAACCCGATATTGGTATGCTTCGCCCCCGAAAGCGAACCTCAGGAACCTCCTGTGATGAGGATGGATAGATACATGGAAGTACGCGTCCTTCAAGTCTATTGTGACAAACCAGTCCTCGGACTGAATCTGTGATACAATCTGTTTGAGTGTAAGCATTCTGAACTTGAGTTTCTGAACCCTGCTGTTTAACTGGCGCAGGTCTAGAATAGGACGCAGCCCTCCATCCTTCTTTGGAACAATGAAGTAACGGCTGTAAAACCCTGACTCTCTGCTGGGAGGAGAAACCCTTTCTATAGCTCCCTTTCGAAGAAGTGTCAGTACTTCTTGCTCCATTACCAGAGCCTGCTGTGAGTCCACAACCGTGGGAAGGACTCCTTGAAATCTGGGCGGACGAGAACCGAGCTGAATTCTGTAACCCTTTTCTATTATGTGCAGGACCCATAGAGAAATATTTGGCAGAAGTTTCCACGCTGCCAGAAATTCCGATAAGGGAACCAGTCTCTCGAGACTGGCCTCTGGATTTGATTGAACAACCATTTCGGTGCCCTGAAGCGGCGAACCGGCAGGGAACAACCGAACTGACCATACTACAACCCTCCTCAGAGGATTGCACGGGGACGCTGACACCTCGGCGCCCTGAAGCGGCGAACCGGCAGGGAACAACCGAACTGGCAGCGCTGCGACCCTCCTCAGAGAGTCGCACCCCAGAGGGCGCCGTTAGGAGCAACGATTTCTCAAAACCGTCCCTCTTTTTTTTTTTTTTTTTTTTCATTCGACAGGACTTCTTGTCTAAGCTTTATTAGAGATGACGACAGTCCTCAGATCTTGCCTACCTCTAACTAGCTTAGTTCCTACGACCCTCCTCGGAGGATCCTAGGAAAAAGCAGGCACCTCGGCACCCTAAAACGGCGAACCGGCAGGGAGACCGAACTGACTGCTCTACGACCCTCCTCGGAGGATCGTATGGGGATGCTGACACCTCGGTGCCCTGAACGGCGAACCGGCAGGGAACAACCGAACTGGCAGCGCTGCGACCCTCCTCAGAGAGTCGCACCCCAGAGGGTGCCGAGGAGAAACAATTTCTCAAAACCGTCCCTACCCCAGAGGGGACCACCCTTAGAAGCCTGATAGCCTCGGCATCAGGTCTTCTTCTTTGCACTCTATGCCAGTTTCAGGAACATAGATTGGTGAGGAAGAAACCTCTGGAACGCCGCTGAAAGGTTTAGTTTTCTTGAAAGCGGAGCGTCCAGAAGAACAGACATTTTCATCTTTCTTTTTCTTTATTTTTATATCAGAAAAACGTATACATATAAACATATATATATATATATATATATATATATATATATATATATATATATATATATATTCTCGAATAGAGTCAATGCTGACATCCTCACATTCATCTATGTCCTTAAATACTTTACCCACCAGTACTGCCTAATAAAATGTATTTATTATTAAAGATGGCTGGTGGGTAACGTCGGGGTTAAAAATGATGACGCCGACTCGGGAGAGAGAAAGCTCGCAAGCGTCTCTATAATCCAAGGCACTGTCATACCATGATACTTAATACCCATAACATTACTCTAGTTAGACGTTTGGGTATTAAACACATAAAATAGAAACCGGTTTATTCCACGATCTCTACACCTCAGTGTGGAGATAGGGAAAAACCAGTAGTCCCCGACGAGGAGGCTGAGATACAGAGTTTTCCTGTTTTTTTAGATATATTTCATCTAATAAACTCTTTTTATTTTCACTCTCATAATGTTCAGCTGTCCAGTAAATATTTAACTAGCAACAGCATTAGAAAAGCCTCCTTTTAAAAGCTCCTCTTTATTCAACAGAGTTATGAGCTGCCTATTTATTGAAAACTCAAACATCTGCCTTTTTCGTAATATTTTTATTTGTTTTGTTCACTTTTTCTTAACAAAACACAAACGATACCAATTCCTCAGAACTGGATATCGCAGCACACTGGATCTTCAGGTGAAAGCTGAGATAGGGCGGGGCCCGTCCCAACCCACGCTGTCAGATCCGATTTCGAACCCCAAAATGCGAGTCGCCGCCGTGTCTAGGCAACAGCGGGACCCGCGCGGGGAGCGCAAACCGTACCGTCCTCCTCAAAGAACGATCGGCGAGAGCGGAGCGTCTTCATAGATAGACTCATACAATGCTCACAATCAGCCCCCTCGAGGACTGACTGAACATGCTCCACTCCCAAACAAGCAACACAAAGCCGATGTGTGTCCCCACCCGTATATAACGAGGGCAGGGAACAACACACCGTCTATAATCTTGCTTGCTCGCCATAATAATGATAGATATATTGGGCTTGACAGACAACAATAAATAGACAAGGACAGATATACAGAGAGCGCTTGCTGAAGGTGCAGAAGCTGTCGCGGTCTGATTTCAGGGTTGCTTTATAGTTTCCTGGTCTATGACGTCACCTATGTCGTAGCGGGCTTCCATTGGACTGATTTTACACGTGCTTCACGACGTAATCACGCAGAGCGTTCCCACCGCGTCTCAAACGCAGCTCGAGTTCCCTTGAAAGGGAAACACAATATATAATCCCTATCCGGACGGTAATGTTTTCTCATGGGGTCGTGAGGTATTTTCATCATTTACAGGGGCTAGTCTGTGATTTAATTGCTGTCCGAATCCAGAATGTCAGTGTTTTTCTCCAACCACCACCAAATAACTTACTGTTTTTTGACGAACACCAAGATCGTGTGGTAATTTAATTGCAGTCTGATTCCACATCTGTGAGTTTACAAGAAGAGATCAATTCAAAATTCACTGTTTAAATACTTTTTGACCACTCCCGAGCACCGTATAATAACTGTTACGCTTCTCAACTAATTTTGAGATCTAGCATAGGCTATTACTATATTTTCTGAAATGCTGGAAAGTATTTAGAAGAACAATATTTCATCACCGTTCAAATGATAAAGAGAATAAAAGCATGTACACATCTGAAATGGGCTGTCATTATGACAAATATATACATTAAAAATAAACCATGCAGCTTTGTGTTTACCTCATGTAAAGAGGCTGGATTGACTTATTTCCGTTAATTCTCCCAGTTTTAAAATGACATCCATCATTTTAAGATAAAATACAATACAGACAATTAGTTTAACTATAGTGCGGATATCTTCTTATTTTTAAACAGGATATTTAAATAATTAAATAGAAAATTATTGTCCAAATATTAATTTATTCTTATTATTCCAAGCATATGACATTTTATTTACAGGAGACAATCATGCGAATTGACCGCGTAAGCAAGTTCATATGATCACAAAACTCGCTCCTCCACCGTTAATAAATCGCCATCCGAATATATGAGTTTTATCACTGAGGTGCCATGCAAATTTATTTTTACAGACGTCCACATGAGAAACAATTACTGTCCGAATAGGGCGTACGTTACACTCTTTTCATCTTAAATTCACTGTTAGCCTCATTGAGAATATGTTTGTGTAGGACAACAGTACAGTAGAGAAACAACACAACAGCCGGCACCATCAGCACTACAACACGAGACAAGAACATCCATTACCTGCAACAATACAGGGCAACAGCATTAGGAACAAAAATATTACAGGTCGCAAGATGATAACGCCTGGACTGGTCGGTTATATGAATACTGACTCCAACATTTGAGCCAGTAAATGGACATTGCGATTTGTAAATCAAACAAAATGACATCAGTGAACACATGTCAGAGTCTAATTCCTAAAGGAATACAATACTAATACAATAATGATTTAGATGTTTGAAAGTGAATAAGGATTAGGACTGTCTGTCAGGCTTCTAAATGTTTTATAATTATATTTTTGGGGTCTGCTAGCATATATAAAGTTCCAAAATCATTATTTTTCTCATAAACTGTACTTTCCTACAGCATTTCTTTTCACCCTCTGCCCGAAACTCTCTATTTCTGTTCCTGTCTCTTTAAAGCCTGCTTTTTCGAGAGGCTCAGTGTTGTGATTGGTCAGCCGAGCGAATCACTGTCACATATAAAAAGTTGATGCAGCGTTTCCCGAAAGCATCAACAGCCAACTAGTTGCACAAGTTCCATAATTACCAACACAGTTCAACAATACGGCATATGCATCATACAATAAATAAACTAATGCTACAGTCACGGCTGCTTCCCGAAACCTTAAAGGGGGGGTGAAATGCTGTTTCATGCTTAGTGAGTTTTTCACACTGTTAAAGAGTTGGATTCCCATGCTAAACATGGACAAAGTTTCAAAAATGAAGTTGTAAGTTTGATGGAGTAATTCTGTTCCAAAAATACTCCTTCCGGTTTGTCACAAGTTTCGGAAAGTTTTTTTGGAATACGGGCCTGTGTGACGTCAGAGTCGCCGGAATTTCCTTATACGGGTCTTAAGGGCACTTCTCCCGGAAGGGCGCGCGCGCATCTGTAGCCTAGTGCGTGCGAGAGTACGCCTATGCCCATCAGAGCGCAGGGCTCGGCTGCGCTGCAATTAAAAAAAGTGCACCAAAAAAGTGTGTTTTTGGTTGCCAGGGCAAGACAACATTGCACAAATTTCCAAAGAACCCAGCGTTAAGGGACCTGTGGATGGATTTTGTTTTTCCAGAGCAGCAACGGAGTTGTGCAAGTGTTTTTGTTTGTTCCCTTCATTTCGACAGTAATAGTTTTATAAACAAGGCCCAGTTCAACGCCGGATTTGCAGATCGCCTAATACTCAAACATGGAGCAGTCCCAACGATAAAGGTTCACGGTCGTGCGTTGGAACCGCAGGCGGTGAGTAAAACTGCTTCAAATGTCTGTGAGTTGTTAACTATCGGCGTGTAAGCACAGAAAGTAAACAACATGATCACATACAGTTAATGTATCTATGGAGCATGCGATGTATGGTGTGTGTTTAAATACATTTGTTTAGCTGGCCACTGTAGGTGTCAGTTTGTTTATTGTAAAAATAAATCATGTCCTCATAAACCAGTCTGTCTGTTTACAACACACAAATGTTGTAAAACTCGCGCATGACATGGTGTTCTAAAAACACTGCGCTCAAGTTCAAATCATTTCTATTTTTAAAAAATCGCTCGAGACCTTATGTTTTTCACCCATTTCACTGCCCATCTCACGTTTTTGTGAGCAAAAACGCGTTCTGTATGAACGAGCCCTTATATTGTTTAAGTTATAAGTTATACCGTTCCAGTAGGCCTACACACCACATAGAGACGTCCTGCTGTAGTCGTTGCTGCTGCTGCTGGTCGTCTTCAATCTCAGCCTCGGGATCTGATTCTGGATCAAAAATGTATGGCTGAATCTGATTGTTAGCCATGGTTTATTTTCGGATGTCACTCACAGCTTCCAGACGCTCTCAACGCAAAAGCTTCGCGCGCTCGTGTGGTGATTATTTAGCTCCGCCCACACGGTACGCCTCCACCCGCTCGGGTTTTTCCGGAAAGACTCGGTACATCCTATCTTTCTTTTATAAATATAATAAAACTAAAGACTTTTTGGAGATATGAAGGATGCAATACTACTCTATAGGTACTCAAGATTAACATGAGATTGAGTGAAACTGAGCATTTCACCCCCCCTTTAACATCGTTGCACATATCCATCATTCGAACAATGTTTGTTCAGCAACGAAACTGACGTTAATAACATCACACATGTTGTGGAGTTATAACTTCGAATTAGCAATTTTAAATTGAATGAATGTCAGATTAGTATAGCTCATTTACATGTACAACAGAAACATGAAAAAAAAGGAGCTTAAGACAAAAGACATTCAGGTAAAGTGACAGGTTCCCTGTTCTTTTCCCAGAGGCACTCAAACACATGTGCAGTCTGCATTTATGTAGAAGTAAATGTGTACAAATATGGAATAAAATATAAACACAGAAGGCACTGCATGTTAGCTTGCTAATAAGCATTATCCACGTGTCATACTAACAAAATACTATGCGTCTAACCACAAAACTTGTGATGTTGTGAATGTTCATTGGAATTATGGTCTCGGGAAACACCAAACCATTCAACTATTATATTTTACAGAACTATGAAGGTAAGAATGAAAGGTGATCATAGTTACAACTGATGGTTTTTGGAAAGACATTCTAGACACGATCAGTTCAACTCGATTCGGTCACAGTTGTGTGAATAAAACAGAAATACAGCTTTATCAGGGAATAGCAGACATTTTGGCAAGTTCATCACACAAAGAAACCATACGGCTTCAGAAGAGTTGACAATGCACCGGTCATATGGACTTTTATGGAGCTTTTGCATAGCTTTTATGGCCCATTCACTGTAACTGCATGGGGGAAAAACAGCCATTATTAACATTTTCAGCAAGAAAAAAAAAGCAAGATATGATATGATTCTACATTAGAGTGATTGAAAGATGACAGAAATTCTATTTTTTATATGAACTATTCATTTAAGATGCACAGTCGCTGCCCTCATGTCACCTCAAATCACACTCTTTCTTTGAAAATGAATGACTTTTAGTCACTGTGTCGCAGCAAATCATTTTATTCTTAATCACACCTTCAGTTGACAGACACGATTCTGAAAAATAAAAACATATCCACTTTGTTAGCACTAACACTAAGCAAATTTGTTGTCCCAAAAAATTTGCATGAAAAACAAGACTATTATCCAACATTAGCTCTATAGGCATACCTCTGCTAACTCTACTGCCAGGTTTCTTCCTAGTTAATATAATTACATAATAAACAATTTCCTACCTAGCAAAAAAAAAAAAAAAAAAAAAAGCGTTTCAGTTAAATTAAAAAGTGCTTTATTGGTATGCAACAATGTGTGTTGCCAAAGCATAAACAGTGTGCTAGAAGCTTGGAACACTTGAGTGACTGCAAATGAAGTTTTCCAAATGTTACATTTCTATTAAAGGCTGTTAATGTTGTTGTGTTGTTAGTTTTGTTTTCTTCTTCAATCCTTATGTGTTGTGATCCTCAGGGCCACAGCAGGAAAATCTGGTCTGTCATTTTATCCAGGGCCGTAACCACCACAGATACTGAGAAACACAAGATTTTAATCAACCAACAGTAATATCCAGTGAGGCAAACTACTCAACTTCATCAAATGTTACCGATGTCAATCAAAAATATACTTGTTAGTACATATTAGTCATGTGAACGTACCCTAAACCATATTTGGCACTGTTACAACCAATTTGTTTTGTATTTTCTCGTTTTCTCTTTTGTTTTGGAAGAGTGTGTGTCCAGGTGCGGTGCTGATTGGCTCCTGCAGGCTAATGACTGCCTCATCGGGATTGGTGCATTCAATTCCGGGCACACCTAGTTCACCTCAAAATGAAAATATCCCAATAATTTACTCACCCCAATGCCATCCAAGATATCCATGTCTTTCTTTCCTCAGTGGAAGAGAAATACTTTTTTTTTTGTGGAAAACTTTCTGGATTTTGAAAGACATTGATATCTTGGATGGCATTGGGGTGAGTAAATTATTAGTACATTTTCATTTTGAGGTGAACTAATCCTTTAAAAGTCCTGATGTCACTTCCTCTGAGGGCATGTTGTGTTGTTGTGATGGAGAACTGTTGGTTTAGGTGGCTGTGTATGCGTGATTAGATTAATTTTGACAGTTAAGAGCAATCATTGTTTGTTCTCCAAAATAATTACAGATTTTAAGTAGGAAACTGTTTGGTATTTCAACCCTATTGACTGTTACTGACACTGATTTGGACTTCCCTTTAAACACTGTTTGTTTGAGCTTGAATTTTGTTTGTCATTGTAAAGTTTGAGGGTTTGGGAAAGTAAGGAGTTTGACACCATTATTGTTTAATGTAAACCTCTCTGTTTTGGTTAGGGAGTCAACTCCCGAAGAAAAGTTCCCTATTTATTTATTTTGACGTTACTTTTTATTTGATTTCAATAAACCCTCAAAAGATTCCCCGCTTCCACTCTCTCATTTCGTGTTGCGTCCTTTACTCCTAGTAACTCCATTACTAGTACAAAGATTAAAGCAGAACTAAGTAACTTTTTTACCTTAACCGAACAGCTTTGGAGTCATTGTAATGTTTATAATACTGATTTCTAGTTGAATGGTGGTCGTCTCGCACCCCCCTGGTGCCTGTGAGCCGCAAAACCACCCTTGCAACATTGGGCCGGCGGGCCGCCGGCCTCAGTGTTAGGAAGTATCGTGTGATATCAGGTCTCGCGAGGTAACGCATTGCTTTACGGCACTGCACGCGTACACGCCCCTATCCAGGATACGGCTAGCTATAAGAACAACTATCATCCCATGGCAAAGCCGGCATATAAGAAGCAGAAAGCTAGAAAAGCATTGTCAGAGGAACAGAGAAAGAGGAAATGGCAGACTGACCGAGCGAGGAGTCAGACACAAGTAAACATCGGACCTGCGTTTTCAGAATGGTGAAAAAAAACGAAGAAAGCGCGGTCGGAAGAGTCTAGAAAAAGGTAACGAGAATCTGGCAAACGAGGAACTGGACAAGAGTCCCACTCGCTCAGTCTTTCACTGTTAAAGTTGATTCCTGATTCTATCATGAGAACAGTTGTCAATATCTCACATAATTATCAGGACATAAATAAGCCTACATGTTGTATAGTGTAAATGAGCGCAATTTGCACACTATTATGATAAATTGCAATAATCATGTCTAACAACATCATAACGGACGTTACGAAATCAGGGCGAATCAGAGAATTGAGCGTGACAGTCACTCCTTTCGGTCTTTTGTCACAATCTCCCGCCACACATTGTATTTCTCACGCTGAAAAACTATTTGTAATATATATTTAATATGCCAAAACTCTGGCCGCGCCGCTCTCACTGTGGAACCGGCAGGAATCAAGCGCGTCTCCGCTGGTGTTGTTCGTCGAGCTACAAAATAGCCAATCAGAAAATAGCACTATTGTATCTGGGTAAGATTTAACGCAACAACCAATGACAAAAATGTATCTGTCGGCTGGATGTCACTCTTGCCTGTCTTCAAACTTGAGAGCCCTGCGAAATAATGCGACGTACATGATACACTTTATTGGTGTCATCTGGGATTTAGGCTCAGGTAAGCCTAACGCGGTAGGATACTTTATTATTATGAAGTGCAGAGGCCGTGAGTGCAGATACGCTCTGTGTGAGTGGTGTTTACGACAGTAACGTTAAATACAAGTACTCTACAGCGACTCTAGGGATCGCTGTTTGACAAAAACAGAAATCCTGCATAGTGCCGCTTTGAGAAGCCAATGATTTATTCGTGGCAATTGATTGTGGCAAGTTCTCTAACATATAATTGAAGCCTGTTATTGCAACGCTATCTCACGACCAATTCGTACGAATTTGTACGAGTGATTAAAAAGTGGCTAATTCGTATGAATTCGTACGACCTCACTGGTACGAATTTGTACGATTTGTCTAAACCCACGTGATGGGTAGGTTTAGGGGCGGGGTCAGGGGTAGGTCATTCGTACAAATTCATACGAATTGGGCAACTCGTAAAATATGTACGATTTAGCAAAAATCGTACTAATTCGTACGAGGGAGGTCGTATTAAAATTCGTACGAATTGCCGTGAGATCGGGCTGGTTATTGATGTTTTATAGCTTGTGATCTTCTCAGATGTGGCAGAAGTAAAACGGTGCGTTCTGCTCATACTCTGCATTGACAACAGTAAAAAAGTGAAAATATTCCCGCCAGAGATCTCACAAATCATGGAGCAAGAGGGAAAAGGTCATTTGTGCTTCTGTTCCTTCAATCACCACTCCGACGAGCCTGAACATGGGCAATCACTAAAGAGGAGCTTTACCTGATTTACATTTGCATTCTGAGATACAGTACAGGAGTCGCTTTAAACTGTGATGGATCTGGTCAACTCGCATCTGCATTTCACAATGTTGGAACAAAATCAGTTTCTATACCGGCAGACTCACCAGAAATGTTTAGATTATGACATAACAGATCTTTAAGATGTATTGTTTTTTTGGAAAGTAATCCTCATCTTTCACAATCCGACATGGTAGCTTGTAGGACAAATAATTTGCTGCCAACCCATTGATTATGTGACAAATAAAGTTCAACTAATCACATTACTTACACCTCACCAGTCTATCAATTATCTACCTTGTTTTGCAATGCACACGCAAGTTATTTTCTGTGAATGTGCAAGACTTCTGAATTATGTAAATAACTGAAGAATAAAAAAAAAATGTAGCAAACGGTAAAACTAGTTGTGCTAAAAAAAAACAGTGTATTTATAATAATGATAATAAAATAACATAACAAATACCAGTTTGCAATTTCAAGCAGAATGATTTTGTACAGCTCCAATAAATGGAAATGGCTAAAAACAAAAGCCAGACATTCAATTGAAAATAAAATGTTAAAAATAAGGTGAATAGCGTGTGAATTTGTGTGGTAAGCCACTGCTTTCGTAAGTAATAGTTGGTGACACTTTACTTTAATTATAAATTCAGAGTAATATTTATTAATAACATGTACTTACTGTAGGTTTTGGTTTAGAGTTAATTGCATGCTATTATAATTTACTGTTACTTCAGTAAGTACATGTAACATAAAAAGGTTACAGTGTAAAATTTGCCACTGCTGTCAATCAAATAGTTCATTAAAATTCACAATTATGAAACTACTTTTGTGAATAATCCTTGTTTTTTTTCGCTCAACCACAATAAAACCAATTCTCTGAGTAGCTACAATCTGTTTGTGTTACTGTAGACTACCAGACTTCCTTTGCTAATCGCTTAAGGTAATTGTACTTCAATCCTCTAGGAATATAAACTTAAATGTTAGTACTCATTAACGGCACACTTTATCCAATGCAACAATTACGCCTGTGTATCCTGAGGTTATAACGTTTGATCAAGGACACACTGGTGATAGCATTGTCCCAGCATTGCAGTTTCTTCACAACACTAGGCCACAGTTATTGTGTCTCGGAGATGGAGAACAGGGGGTTATAGTTTGGAGGTCTGTAGCCTGAGGGTTTCTTTAATCAGTCGGTTTTAAACACAGCTTCACCGTCGTGAGCCTGAGGACCTGATGGTTAAGCAAGCCTCTCAGAGCTGTCAGAAATGTTGTTCGCCAGCTCTGCCAATATTTGTGACACACTCTTGACTGCAGGGACGAGCAGTTACAATCCAGGAGAAGGGGGTAAGATTTCATATTCAGGGTGCTTCAGAAATGGTGAGTTTTAAAGTAATTTGTTCAAACTTGCACACACAATTTTAGAAACTAGCCAAGTGTTCAATACCCCATTATCAGCAGTATGATGATGATGATGATGGTCACTGGACAGCCTTGAATACTGTTTTAAAAATGTATACTAACGAGAGCACAATGACCTCAATTAATGTGCCCTTTTGTGAAGTAAAAATACATAGATTTAATAGTCAAAAATCTAAATACCTTACAAAGAATGGTTCTCCAAACAAAAAAGAAGAAAATCCTGGAGAAAAAAAAATTGCAGATCACAAACAAAGGTTTTTGAAGAAGGTTTCAGCTTTGTCAATACAACATTTGATTCGGGCTCTGATCATTAATCATTTTGCCAATGAAAATAGTTCAAACAAAGCATAACTATTGCGCTTCTCTGAGCAACACACAGCAGGTGTTCAGTTTCTGAACGAGTCAGCGTTTTTGAACAATGAATCACTGAGCCATTCATAAAAACAGTCGCTTTCTTAGTTCCTGAATGAATCAGCAGTTTTGAACAAATCGGTTGAATAAATTATTCAATCTTTAAAACTACTTGCCACCTAATGGCGGGTTTAGTTTCTAATTTAAATGCATGCCTATTTCATTTTTCCCAATATTTCATATTTCAATAGTTTTATATTTAAAACATTAATCATGTAACATTATTTATGCAATTGTAATGGCATTAATACCACCTCTGAGCAGCCTTAAACTGTCAATGTAAATACATCTAAATGTAACTTCAGATTCTGTGGCACTTTTGCAGTGCTAAAATAGATTTTGTTAACACTGATTTAATTTGATTGGTAACAATTCTCAATAATAAAGTATCCAGAGGGTCTGTTTTAATTGACATCTATGTATTTTTTTTTTAATTTGGTTAATTTTGTAGATTTTAATTATGAACTAACTCAATACTGCTTGGTATCAGGATAAGTCAGCTGGTAATGCACTGTGAGATGTTTAGCATATTTAACCTGACATCCCTAGTTGTTGCCGTCTTCAGTGGTTTTGGCTGTTTTTTTTTTTCTCCTCAATATATATATATATATATGTAATATTTTTTTTTTTTTTACTTTGGTTATGAAACAATGGTCCAGAGCAGTTTTGACACACACACACACACACACACACACACACACACACACACACACACACACACACACACACACACACACACACACACACACACACACACACACACACGTATACTACACTACCTGTACAAACCAAAGTATACTTTGGGCTTTACTGCACAAAACATTATTGCGTCAGAACACACAGTTACTTTTGATTAATAATCAATGGACACGTGCCGGCTGAATTTTCAACAGCACATGGGCATACGTCTCTTATGATTTTAAGCACATGTTTATAATGTAGAAATGGTAAAAATTTTAATATTATGTTCTGAATATCACGCCATGCTTTTTGGTTATTTAATGATGTAGTTACAGCATCGACCAGCAGGGTCTACCAGCTCATGCTAGCCAGTAAACCCTGATCCCTAAGATGTGGATGTAAAGAAATACTTAAAGTAATATTCTTTAAAAACAGGATGCACTGAGAACAATCTCACTCGAATGAATGCACAAGTTTCCGTTCCATTTTGTGGTACATCTGCTTCTGAAGTGAGCAAAAGTATGAGTCCCTCTAAGCAGTATTGGGAGTATGCTCAAACTTAGCTGAAATCAAGTGAAGTTTTTCCAATTCCTTCTATGTTCTGTGTCAGTTCTCCACGCACTGAAGCTTGAGGCAAAACTATGCAGCTGTTTCGTGTAACTGCTTGGAAGGAACTGCGACTGCGAGAGACAGAGGATTCAAATGAAGCCTCCCACAGGAGCTCAGCGAAGTCTTTGTTTCCCCCAGTAAAAGCTGTTCCCATTGCTCTCGCTGTCAGTGCCGACAGAAGCGCACACTGAAATCGTGTGAGTTTGGTGGTTGAATCCCCCGGGGGAGTGTCATTAGGAAATCTTTCTAACTCTCTCCGGCACAAATTAGCATGTGGCTCAATGTGGCATTTGGAAGCGTGTATTTCAGCTTGGACTCGCGGGCCTGTAGTTTCACACAACTATGCAGATGTTTGTAGCCCTCCCTTGATTTACTAAGCAATACTGGGGTAAACAAAAACAGCATTCATCATCATTGACAGTAGGAGTTATGGCAAAAACTATTAGTGTGAAATGAAATCATTAGAGCTCTCTGGCACTTTCTAAAGATAGCACGTTTGGTATTACATGACATTACATGAAGTTTCAAACTGACAGCCTCTTATGGTGCGTTCACACTTGGCAGATTTGGTTGGATTAAAAAGTCTAGTGTAAAAAAAGAATAAGAAAAAAGGAACGTATACATTTATTAATATTGCTGTACCTTTTTATATTCCAATTTAAAAAAAAAAAATACTGAAAAAAAATAATACTATAAAAAAAAATACTTGTGACTGAGACCACTAAAAGTCCGGACCAAAATAACTGAACTAGTGTAAACACACCCTTACTTTCACAATACGGGGTATTTTTGAGGTAAACTGAATATTGCACACTGAAAACTGCAAATATTATTATGGTAACAATTTACAATAAGGTTCATTAGTTAACATTAGTTAATGTTTTAACTAACATGAACTAACAATGAGCAATACATTTGTTACAGTATTTATTCATATTTCTTAATGTTAGTTGATAAAAATACAGCTGGTCATTGTTTGTTCATGTTAGTTCACAGTGCATTAACTAATGTTACCAAATACAGACTTTGATTTTAATAATGTATAAGTAAATGTTGAAATTAATATTAACTAAGATTAATAAATGCATTAGAGGTGTTGTTCATTCTTAGTTCACGCTATCTAAGGTAGTTAACTAATGGTAACCAATGAACATTATTGCCAGTATTATAAATTATTATGCTGCTCAAAAATTATATTTGTTTAGATTTTTTTTTTGGAAGTGATCAGATCCATTTTATCAGGCAGTGTTGTCAAAATCCAGTATATCTACATTAGTTGCCATTGTAAAGACTAAAGCATCAGCAGGATGCCAAGAGATATAAGAAAATCAGTGTAATTTGGGAGAGAGGACAGGAAAATGGGCATTTGGCATCTGTGCGTATCCATCATGTCCATCTCACAGCACCGCAGAACAATACGCTGAAAAGAAAAGTCCTTTCAAAGGTAGTTGACGTTATTTTGATGAAAGATTGAAAAGACAGACCAGGAATGTGTATTATGAAATTAAATGGGTTCAATTTCGATTTCTTCATCACTTTAACATTAACCCAATTGACTTTAACAATAACCCAAGCATAATATTCATATTATGCTTTTAAAATTTCTGAGAAATGAATACCCCCCCCCCCCCCCCCCCCCACCCCCTCCGTTTTCAATAATAACATGGTGCACACAACATCGTTTTCAAAAAAGTTGTCATTTACATCACCCCGCATAAATTTGCCGTCGCGCGCCATCATAACTCTGGCAAACTGGAATGTCAAATCACAGGGAAAGTGCTACGAGCCTGACTTGTGTTGCCAGATCTTGCGAGCACAAGCCAGAGTTGCCAGATTTGCGTAACAAAACCAGACCAGTTGCCATTTAAACGCACCCAATCTCGTTCCAGGGGGTAAAAATTGCGTTCTGGGGGGTCGCTTCAACACGTGAGATAAAAAAACAACAGTGTAAAAATAGCCCAAACTTGGCAACACTTGAAGCACATAAAAATATTTAAATTAATAAATTAAATAAAGTGAAAGTGACGGCCAAGTATGGTAACCCTCTGCATTTAACCCATCCAAGTAAGTGCACACACAATTGGAGCAGAGTAGTGAACACACACACACACTGCAAACGTGGATACACACACCCGGAGCAGCGGGCAGCTTCGAGTGGCGCTCGGGGAGCGATTGGGGGTTAGGTGCCTTGCTCAAAGACACCTCAGTCATATTCCTGCCGGTACTGGAATCGAACCAGCAACCTCTGGGTCACCAGTCCAACTCTGTTACCATTAGGCCATGACTGCCCCCATAAATAGAAATGCTTTGTGCTGAGAACAAGACCGAAATATTGCGACCCAAAAAACAAGGGGTGTAAAGGTACACAGAATTCACGGTTCGGTACGTATCTCGGTTTTGGGGTCACAGTTCGATATCAGCTCGGTACAACATGAAAAAGCAACAAATCCCAAATGCTAGGTGTCCTTTACTTTATTTTGACAGTTTAGTCCCCTGAGGTAATTGGTACAGTACAAGCTCCTTTAGATTGACTAGTGCTGTGCGGTAAAATGCAACGGCTGTTTTCAAATTTATTGGTTTGATTAACATGTTGTGGGGACATAACATGTCACCGGGACATAAAAACTGCATGTATAGAAACAGCAGTAAAATATGATAAAAATCGCTGAAAAAGTCTGATGACTTTGCCCCAAAATAAAGTTTAAAATGCCTGTTTCCCCACATGTTATACTTTTTACTACGCATGCACAAGGGTTCACGACACCAACTTCATTTACGTCTCTATCCAGAATGCGGTATTGTGCCGAGCACTTAAACATATTTGTGGTTGATATAAAAAACTACCTTGGTAGTCCGGTGCCTTCGCGTTGTTATCACCCTCTTCCATGTGGATTTCATCTGATCTTGCACACAACACAACTCGCTGTCGCCAAATCGTCTCCGCTGTCGCAAACCTCAATTGTGCACATGCATCAGTGGAACCAGACGATAGGCTTAAATGTTTCCCGGCTTGGCTGTTAAAAGCAGACAATTGGCTTTCCAGCGGGATGGGCGGGACTTGTGCATACAACCGCCATCTTTGGCGTTACGGGTTTTCCCTATATAGTTGTATTGAGGATTGAGGAAGTGGCATGTCTCTATATGAATTGTCTCTGGCGTAGCTTACGCTGTCTTTTTCTTTGCGCATGAGAGTTTATTAACATGCGGTGACAATGGCGGATACAGAAAGTTCAATCTTATGCTTCTTCAAGAAATCATGGAAAGATGAGCAAGAAGTAGAAGAAGTGTCTTCATCTGAGGCTACTTCACTTTTCCACGTGGAGACAGCGAGTGAAGCAGAACCCGAGACTTCTCATATTTCATCACTGGACTGTAGTGAGTCTTACACCACACTAATCGCTACAATGCCAAATGAACTTGTCTCATTATAACAGCGGAAACAACTCAAAATACTCCGTCATTTATGGACAGACAGATAAGAGAAAGACATCATGCGAAACTGGGTCTATTTTTATTTGTGTCACAATAAAAACAAAACATTTTGATTTTGTAACACACAGAAAACAAACACGATGCTGCTTTCTGCCATCCCGGTTTCCTTTCCATGAAGTTTGTGGACCGCGTCACAAAAACTCGAAACTCAGCATATAGGCTACTAGCAAGATCTTGCGTGCCGTCTGAACTCTAGGCCCAGTCCCAATTCGCCTACTTACACTACGACCTAAAAGTATGTACTCTTTTTGTGAAGAAAAAGTACATACTTTTGAGTGACATACTATCACGTCATCTTTAACAGACAGATCTGTTGCGTATGTGGCAGGATAAAGGAGCTAGTTTATTGGTTTATTAGAGGGTGGGTAGAAGACCAATGAGGTGGTAGCATCCTTAGTATTTAAGGACCTTTATTTTGACGTCTGTCTTGCTGATTCCGGGCTTTTCACCCCCCTGGCATTTCCTTTCCCGTTCCTGTGGTTCTCGGTTTGATTTACAGCATTTTTGGTGGCATAGACATTGTGAGGAATGGTGGCTGTATGCGATCTCAGTTGAAATAGCGGGTGTGTGAGTGCTGGTTGGCAGATTGGGCTGTGGCACATTGTGAGTAACCATACAACTGGCGTTTGGATGGTGTTTGTAACATCCTGACTGTATGTCCTAAAAGGGACACCGTAGCCCGATGCTCGCAAGACTACATGGTATGGAATGCTGAAATGAGAATAAAGCACACAGTTCTAACGGTCCAAGTCCGTTCCAGTTATTATATGTAAAGTATGATTTAGCCAGTGAGCAAACATTACATGGTGTCAGAGTAGAGGCTAGCACCCACGTCCGACAGAAACATGGTTTCGGCGTCCCAGCGCCCAAGATGGATTGGGAGTCAGCTAACTTACCAGAAGCGTGGCAACGTTTAAGGCAGCACGCGGAGCTAATATTCTCCGGACCCCTACGAGAAAAACGCGAACAGGACAAATGCAGCTATCTCCTCTTATGGATCGGGGAAAAAGGGCGCGACATTTTCAACACATGGACGCTAACAGACGAAGACGCGACGAAACCACAAACATACTACAATAAGTACACCGCGTATCTCACACCAAAGTCTAACCCGATATACGCAAGATATCGTTTCCATGAGAAAATGCAAAGTGATGGGGAAACTTTCGAACAATTTGTCACGGAATTGAAGCTGTTAGTAAAGGACTGTGGATACCCCAATAGTGACAAGATGGTGCGAGACCGCATTGTTTTCGCTACAAATTCACCGCGGTGCGGGAGAAGTTGCTCAGCCACGGCGCGGAAGCTAACGCTAGATCAAGCCATCGACATCGCGCGATCACATGAGCTAGCACAAGTCCAACTCAAAGAGATGGTGGGAAATAAATACCCCAACAATGACGCGGTACACGCCATAGCCCGAAGACTGGAACACAGACAAACGCGCACGAGTTACAAAGCCAGGCCGAGAGTGCCCGCCACAGCTCAAAGAGAATGTGATAGATGCGGTGGCCTGCATACCACCAAAGAAGGCGCCTGTCCAGCAAAAGGAAAGTAATGCATGAAGTGCAGAAAATTCAATCACTTTGCAAAAGTCTGTAAGTCAAAACTGCACACAAGCACACACACAAGGAAAGTGATTCACCATGGATGAAGACACTGAAGATGAGCAGGTAGAACTTTTTATTGACGGACTTACAAGTGAAAACACAGGAACGAACAAGCATATGCTGAAATTGAAATCGGGACCCAGAAAGTTAAATTCAAAATTGACACTGGCGCACAGACCAATGCGATTCCCGTACACACATTTGAAAGACTGTTTAGAGATACTGCCATAAAACCAACCACCCAAAAGATCTCCGGCTATGGTGGTGATTTCCTGAAAGTGAAGGGCAACTGTCGTCTAAAGTGCAAGTATAAAAACACCTCCATCGTGCTCAAATTCTACATAGTAGACACCAAAGCACCTCCCATCCTAGGGATGAGAGCTAGCCTAGACCTCAAATTAATCAAACTGATACTGGCTGTGGCTGAGGAAGAAGCGAAACCATGTACAGACACAGACAGCCTCCTTAAAGAATACGCAGACGTCTTCCAGGGCATAGGAGAGTTTCCAGGGGAGTGCAACCTCCATAACGACCCACTCGCCACACCAGTAGTATACCCACCACGAAGAGTACCGATCGCTCTGCGAGACAGACTGAAAAAAGAGCTTGACCAGATGGAAGAGAACAATGTAATTTGCAAAGTGACCGAGCCCACAGAATGGGTTAACGCCCTCGTAGTCGTCGAAAAACCCCAGACTGGCAAGCTGAGAGTCTGCCTGGACCCCAGAGACCTCAACAAGGCAATAAAAAGGCCCCACTACCCCTTGCCGACTCTAGAAGACGTCACCACAAAGCTCGCCGGAGCGCAGTACTTCAGCGTCCTCGATGCCAGATCAGGCTACTGGGCCATAAAGCTGAGTACAATGTCCTCCCTGTTAACAACATTTAATACCCCTTTTGGCAGATACAGGTTCCTGTGGCTGCCATTCGGAATTAACTCAGCCCAAGACGAATTCCAAAGGCGCGTCGACGAGACATATGAAGGCCTCACAGGTGTAGCTGCCATCGTCGACGACATACTCGTTTTCGGTAAGACAAAGCTTGAACACGACAACAACCTCAGGGCCATGCTAAAGCGCACAAGAGAAAGAGGGGTAAAGCTAAAACTGACAAATGCCAAATATGTGTATCAGAGATCAGCTACTTCGGTCACACGCTCTCGCGAGAAGGCGTCAAGCCAGACCCGGCGAAGGTGAAAGCGATACGTGAAATGCAGCCACCCACAAGCAGAGGGGAGCTGGAAACCATCCTTGGGATGATTAACTATTTGGCCAGATTCGCACCACGCCTCTCCGAGATAAACGCACCACTACGGCAACTGCTAAAGCAGGACAGTGAATTTTTATGGGACAAAACCACGTCAAAGCATTCACGCAGACGAAAAAACTGATAACAGATCACCCTGTGCTCGCATACTTTGACCCACGAAAAGAACTCCAGGTAGATGCCTCAAAATGCGGCCTCGGCGCTGTCATGCTCCAGGACGGAAAACCCATCGCCTATGCTTCCAAGTCACTCAACAGCACCGAAGCGAACTACGCCCAAAAAGAAAAGGAACTGTATGCAGTTTTATTCGGCTGTAAGCGTTTCCACGAATACATGTATGGCCGGAGCGTGATTGTAGAATCTGACCACAAACCCCTGGAAGGAATCCTCCGAAAACCGGTGTCCGCAGCACCACCGCGGCGACAGAGGATGATACTACAGCTTCAGAAATATAACATTCACATCATCCACCGGCCCGGAAAGGACATCCCAGTGGCCGACACCCTGTCCCGGAAATCCATCGAGAACCAAGACAGCAGCCTTATGGAAAGCATGGAAGCACAGGTACATACACTCATAAGTACTGTTCCAGTGAGTGACAGCAAGCTACTGGAGATCAAGGATGCAACCGCACAAGATGCACAGCTCGCTACACTCAGAAAAGACACACAGAACGGATGGCCTGACGAAAGGAAGAAATGCCCGCTCGACATCCAGGAATATTGGAACCACCGAGATGAAATTTCTGAAATGGAATACTTTTCAATGGTGAGAAAATCATAGTTCCCCAGAGCCTCAGGGGAGACATGCTCCAGCGCATACACGCAGGACTCATGGGTGTGGAGAAAAGCAAGCATAGAGCACGAGACCTCCTTTTCTAGCCTGGAATGGGAAAACAAATAGAAGCCATAGTAGAACAGTGCTGTATATGCCAGGAACGACGTGATGCTAACCAAAAAGAACCCCTGTGGTCACATGACATACCCGAGAGACCATGGCAAGTGGTAGGCACAGACCTCTTCACATGGAACACCAAAAACGTCATCGTCATTGTAGACTACTACAGTAGATTCTTTGAAATGGAGCAACTCACGAGCTGCACCTCACTTGCAGTAATCGCCAAACTCAAGTCTGCGTTCGCCCGTCACGGCATCGCGGAGACCGTCATCAGTGACAACGGACCATGCTACAGCTCTGAGGAGTTCCGCTGCTTCGCAAACGCGTGGAATTTCACCCACACCACCACAAGTCCACGCTACCCACAGAGCAACGGCCTTGCTGAAAAGACTGTCCAGACAGCAAAGCGCATCCTGGACAAGGCAAAAGCCGGAAACACAGACCCCTACCTCGCTCTGCTGGAGTACAGGAACACCCCAGTGGACAACCTCCAGTCACCGGCCCAGCTTCTGATGAGCCGACGACTACGTTCCATACTCCCAGCGACCAGTAGGAATCTGCAGCCAAAGGTAGCACCTCAGAAAGCTATCCAAGACAGACGGAAGGCGTGCCAACACCGCCAACAAGCATACTTCAACAGAGGCACCAAGCCATTGCCTCTCCTTCCTGCTGGCACACCTATTCGCTTCCGTCAAGAGGATGGTTCCTGGAGACCTGCAATGGTAACACAACATGCACACACACATAGGAGCTACCACATCCAGACAGAAGATGGACAAACTCTACGACGCAACCGTTGGCACCTCCGCGAAAGCAGAGATGCTCCAGACACTAAAGACACACAGCATGCAGAAACACACACCAATAACGCACAGCCACCACAACCTGAACCTGCGGACCACCCGCAACCAACAAACCAACAAAAGCCCAATTACACAACACGGTTTGGCCGCATCTCCAGGCCAAGACAAGTCCTTGACTTGTAATTTAAAGGGTGTAGGCGGATCGCTGCCCTAAAAAAAAAAAAAAAAAAAAAAAAGTGAAATGTGAAATGTGAAAAGAAAATGTTTACTAAATGTGGAAAAGAAAATGTGATTGCAAACCTGTTACTTACCTGATACTTCTGAAACACTGTGAAATCAGTTTGACTGCCTGCTCTGTCTTTTTCACAACTAGTTCACCTTCAAGTTACTTGAATCATATAAAAATCAAAACATTGTTTCTGATTATAAAACTAATGACTTATCTACATCCACATCTCATGTCATTTAAATGCTGCCCGTACTTTTTTACATTACGGCAATAACACTAATGATGACCACAGACTGTACTTTAAAGAATGCTTATATATGCATTAAGCACAATTGTTATGTTCACGGAATTAATGTTGTGTGTATTAGGTAATGCCATTTGTTTCTTAAGAAGGGAGATGTAACATCCTGACTGTATGTCCTAAAAGGGACACCGTAGCCCTGTGGCAAGTCTCGCGATGCTCACGAGACTACATGGTGTGGAATGCTGAAATGAGAATAAAGAAGCACACAGTTCTAACGGTCCAAGTCCGTTCCAGTTATTATATGTAAAGTATGATTTAGCCAGTGAGCAAACATTACAGTGTTCATCTAAAAATCGGAAAGGGAACTTCCCATCCGTAATTCCTATCCAGGACGTTAAAGGATATGCCGCTGCTGTTTCGCTTTTTGGGGTTATTTATTGTCAATTTCTGTGGGTTTGTACAGCTGTGCTGAGCTTACAGCTTAGCAGATTGGTTTCTTTTTGGGTCAACCAATAAGTGCTTTGTGCTACTGCTTATGTGGCGTATTATGATTGACTAGACTGTATAAGTGTGTATTCTTTGCCTTTTGGGGATTTCAGTTGTCTATTCCCTTGTTTTGTCGTGTTGGATTTATTTTGCAACTACTGTTTGATGGTCATTTGTTATTAGTTTTTTTGTTTTTTTGGGGGTTATTCTTTTCAACATCATTACATATTAATGGTTTTCTTTTGTGGAATTTATTATGTTAACATTGTAAAACATTTTTGAGTTGGATTTTGTTGGTAACCATTAAGGCCCTGCTCTCTGCTTGGCCATACCTGGACAGGAGGCTGTGGCACCCTTGATGTGCTGACCCTCATTGTGTTTGAATATTTTATTTTGGTTGGTGGTTTTTTTCATGTAGTATATTTCCTCATATAATTAGTTGTTAATTCTCTTTTTGTGTCTCCAGGAGCCGGTAGGGGTTCGATGTGGAACAGGGGAGGTCGGCTGCCTTTTTAGAGGTGTGTGCTTCACAGTGTGTGATGTGTGTTGACACAATTGCCTTGCAGTGCCCTGCAGTTTGATTTGGGGTGAATTTAAGTGGGTTTGGACGACCTCTCGAGTGCGGCCGGCCTGCCTTGTTCCTGTGAAGCCTGGCCCTGGATAAGGATTTTCTATGGGGGTAGTTTTTAGTGATGTTTATGATGTTTTATTAAAATAACGTATGTTTTGTATTGTTACCCCTGTCTCATTGGTGTATATCTTCGCCCTCGGTGGGTAATACTTACCTGTGTGTCCTTCTTTCCCTGGCCCTCCACCAGGGTGGCGTAGTCGGGTGTAAATTAAAGTGTAATTCTAAATTATTTGCACTTAACAACGGCACACGTGTTCCTGTCACTGTAAACTGTCGTCAATCATCTTGTCACAGTTAAAATCCTCCATTCAATCTAATTTGATTTCCTAGTGTTTTGGAGAGCACGTTCATCTGCAGTCGTGGGTCTTTCATAAGGAGACTCTCCTAATGTGTTTACAATTTGAATATAATGATGCATTTAAAAGGGAGTGGCTAAACGTATCTTTACAAAAGTTCACAACGCAGCTGCAGATGCAATATAATGTAGACAACGTTGAATAAACACATTTTCATCAGGTTAGATACTGATAATTAATCACTCAAACTCCTTTATCTAAACCTCTCTACATAACCGCTGGACTCGCGCGTCCTCCATGTCTGTAGTTTAACACTTTTCACTCTGTTGTTTGTAGTTCTAACCGAATCCTAGTCCAACGCGCGATGTGTTGTGGGCAATATTAGCCGTTAGCGTGCGCATCGATCTGCACTTCGGATTCTGACCGGAAATAGTAGACCATCCGGGTATCTTTCCAACACTCATTTCAACATACTGCGATTTGGGACGTACTAATTCTATTTTCGAATAGGACGGATAGTATGCGAATTGGGACTGGGCCTTGTTTTGGGGAGGGCCGTAGATTGTCTATTCTTCTGCTAATTTCCTGTTAGCGAACAGCGCTGCATTACCGTGTGCACCCCCTTCTGGATTTGAGAGTAGATCGCCTGTGATTGACTGTATTTGACATCTGACTGTTTGCACCGAACAGACACGTCCGTACCATGACGGTTCGGGACAAATAAATGTACCAAGCTTAAGCAACAAGCTAAAAAACACTCATAATAAGTGGACTTGGCAACACACCAAGAGCCGCTCTGTGAAGCAGCGTTTATGCATAAACAAAACACAACAACCGTACTTTAGTTAAAATTACTGAACACAACAAGTGTTTTGACACTGTAATATTACTTTGGTCAGAAAATTGCTATGTTACCATGGTGTCATTAATCGCAGTTTCTGAAGCGAGTCGTGTTCCGTTCACACATGGAACGATAATTTAGGGAACTCAATACAGCATTTAAATCTGGTTGTTACTCCTGAAACTTAACAGTGTGTACGTTGCCAGATCTGTTTGCTGTTCCATTTTCTCAGGCCTCCTGATCATAGTTACAGTGGGTTGCCATGGATACAGACCAAACAGTTATCATGATCAGTTATTTTGGGTAAATAAGTTAAATCTATGAGCAGGGGAGAATTGACACAGCAACTATGTTTACCGTTCTTGAATCTGAATCCATTTTTCAAATAACCTGCTGACATACTCTAAACTCTGCTACCTGACGAAAGTACACATTTACACATGAATCTCGTGTATTCTGAACAACATGACTGCAGTGAGAAGATTGCTAATTCATGTCAGTGTTACCATAGCAGCGAGAAGTTTCTGTCCTCTCAGAGAAAGCCACGAGTCTGCTGACTAAAGTCAGGGAATTCAGTGGACCCCCAGTGTGTAATTGGCGTGTTTTGCTTTCTGTCACATTTAAAGTTATGCCAAGAAAGCCGTCGTCTTATTTCCGCTAACTTTTCTGCACAAAAGAAGCAGCGTCCTGAAACTTTATCTGTAAACATATTGGCCATTTGCCCATTCCTCCGTCAATAGCTAGACTTCTCTGGAAGAGGAAAGGCTGGGGCGAGAGAGAACGGGACTGCAGGAGTTCATGGATTTGGAATAGAAACAAAACGACATGGCATTTTTAGATTATGTGATTTAATGAAACAAACATGGCTCCCGGAGAAAATACAGTGGAAGCAAAACACTTACTGATACGTGTTGCTACTGCTTTATATGAATTGGGTTCCTGTGCCAAGTATTGCATCATTTCAAATCAATGTTTTTTCCTAAAAGCACTCCAAAAATATTTGTTTATTCTGCAAAGAAATGCATTTATGCAAGGCATTTTGGAATCTGAGGAATATAGTGAGAATTCAGATTTACAATTATGTGTCCAATTAACAGCTTAAAATATGCACATATTTCAAGTTCCTCTTCATACTGCATTATTACATGCAGGGCCTAAAACGTTTTGCCACTCCTGCCAATGGCTTGGGAAAATGTATAAAACATTTTTTTTACCAGCCATGAAACTGATTTTTCAAAAACAGGCAGTAATGACACCAACATTTTAGATACCAGTGAACATTCACAATTCTCACAGCTAAAACTACTAGCCTAACTAATATGCATTTAAAACAGTATTAAGGACATGCAAACAGTAAGAAAAATATGCACAAATAATCAAATTACAAGCAACAGCACAAAAAAATTAAGTAGAACAAAGGTACAAATGAAATAAACAGTGGTTTTTGGGTAGTTCTAACAGTAGTTTTTTGTTTTTTTAACAGTAGAGCAGTGAGAGATATTTTATTAGTTGTTTGTTTGATTAACAGTAAAAACACAGATAGCAGCAGGAATATTAGGCTGCTGTCACTTTAAGACCAATACAATGTACTGATACTGATCAGCATCAGTACAATATTTCTCGACTGTTTATGTTCACTTAAGCCATAACAGACTATGTTTACTAGGATACTCGCAGAGACATTTAAAAAAAATACATTTACATTTGTGTGAATTTGTCCGTTCAAGCACAATAAGATGTGAAACAGAACCCAGTTCGGTGTTCCTGATTTCTGTCTTAAAAAAAGCAATTGCCTTTTTATGAAGAATTAAGGATTCTACGTTTTTAAGCATTGTTGTAGGTTAAAAGCAAACCAATGAATTAATGTATTCCAACATCCTCATACACAAAAGTAATGCGGATGTACACTTTTATTTCTGTATGTGTTGGTAATTGTGATTTGCAGTTTGATGTCCATTAGCTAGAAAGTGGACAAACGTATCTCACTAAAATATTCTTTATTATATAATCCGACATGATCTCATTCATATGCATAGTGTATAAGCATGGATTAAGTACGCAATTATTTTTGTATTTTGATTGACACTGAAATGCATCAATGTACTGATAGCATCTACAACATAAACCCTTTTATGCATAAACAACAAAGGAAGAAACTTTACAAATCACTAGAGGTTCATAGAATATTGAGTTCAATTTTAGTCAACATAATAAAATACATTATTTAAATTGTTTAATGATGTCACATTTCACACAGTTATTGTCAGGTTGTGTGCAGGTAGCTGAAGACGAGGACACTGGATCTGCGATATAGTTGATTTATTTACAAAATTAACTTCTATAAACATACAAGAACTAAATGAAACTCCAAGACTTCAGAGACACAACAATACAAGGACGACGACCAACAAACACTGAGTGAAAACACAAGGCTTAAAATAACTGGGACTAATGGGATAATTAACAGAACACAGGTGAAGAAACTGAACACAAACGAGGAGAGGGAAAACTAACAGGACTAAACCAAAATCACAAAGACGGGGGGAAACAAGATCTCAAAACTGAACTAATAACAGGACTAAACCAAAATCACAGAGACAGGGGGAAACCAGATCACAAAACAGAACTTAAACACATTGAAACATGACAGTTATACAATTACATGATGTGACATTTAAATGTTTTCATTTTGTTCTGTGTGATTTTCAATGTCTGGCCAATAATCATAACAATACAAACATAATTTAGGCACAGTATTAGTGTAGACCAAATACAGTGTTAACAGTTTAGTTGTTTGCTCTAACTGCACAAATAATGACTAGAATAAACATGGTAAATGTTTGCCTATATCCGTCTACCAGCCAATGAAATGTCAGAAACAGGCATACACAATATTCCACAGTTAATATCTAAAGGAAAGGAGTGCCCAGGACATTTAAGTGAAATGTTCTGATACATTTTATACTCTAATTGTTTTCAAGTATTTTTAATGTGTTCCACATATCAGTATTTTTCTCGATGTTAGCAGTGATGGCAGATATACATCGTCCAACCGTCACTGCAGTCAACGTGGGACCCTACATATAACACTGTGATTTTCTCAATTCCTTACAGTTGCATGCTAGCCTAGCATGTCCAAAAATTACAAATCAATAATTCCATGCAAAATATGTTTTCATGATCAGACATAAATGACATTTTATTCACAATAAAACATGATTTTTTTTCTTCTTCATATATTTTCAGAGGGAATTTGGACAATGCTTCAGTTTTTCTGTGCAAAGAGAAGATGCTAACATGAATGTGCACATGGATGATGACTGTTCGAACTTGCATGAAAGGAGAAATCAGTGTTACAACTGTTCCTCATTACAACTGTACTCGGCCAATGTCGCTTTCAAAGAAAGTCCGTTCACTAGGAAGCCATATTGGCAATGCCTCCGGGCAGCTGTTTTAGTCAAGCAAAACCAACTGTTATCTAAACAACAACAACAAAATGGTCCAGCCAATGTGCTGGATGCTAACGTATATTAGGGACCTACAGAATAAAATATAATTGGTTGTGGATCCACAGCAACAATATTTATCACTAACAATCTAACATCATGTTTCTATGAGAACCAGAGCTTCGGACACTTCAAGTCTGAAACATCCCATCGTTTCAATTCATTTCTTTGTTATCTAATTCAGGGGTCGATCCCCAACCCCCAGGCATTTGGTACCAGGCCGCACAGAAAGAGTGAATAACTTACATTATTAACATTTTATTTATTATCTGAGTCTGAACGATGTTTTTATTTCGAAAAATGACCAGATTCTCTCCATTACATCCGTCTATGACTCACTCTTGGCGAATAGCAAGACGCTTGTCTCGGTCACGTGATACGTTACCGCTAAAAATAAACCCACAAGCTAGCAAAATGAGTAAAAAACAAACGTCTCTGGAAAGTTTCTTTGCGAAGGGGTAACGGCCCAGTGAGGAGACAGAAGAAGAGCCTACGACTTCCAAGAAAAAGAAAGATGCATTTAACAGACAATACCAGGAGTCCTAATAAGTAGTGCAAGAAGAAGATCAACTGCTGGAGATCGCAAATGACGGCGATGTTCGAGACAACAACTCTGCCAGTGTTCTGGATAAAAGTCATGGCAGAATATCCTGAGATCGCCACAACAGCACTGAATCCCTGTTGCCATTTCCGACATCATATCTGTGTGACAGCAACCAAAACAAAACTATGGAGTAGACTGAACATAAGCAACACACTTCGGTTGTCCTTGTCTCCCATCAGCCCTAGACGGGACAGAGAAACAGGCTCAGGGCTCCCACTTATTTAGCGTTATGGTGAGTTGTATTTTTCATGCCCTTTATATTTGTCTTTGTGGTGTATCTTATTTTGAAGGCATGTTTAAACCAAGGGGCAACCTCCCTGTCTCTCTCTTGAAACCAACACGGAAGTGAATTAAACTGCAATTCATCGCCTGGCCGCTTGAGCCTTGCAGCAAGAGTGAGTCAAATCTGTATCTCCCCCATGTTAAAATGCCCAACTTTACAGCAGAAAAAAATATGTTTACAGCCTTGTGTCTAAAGTTGTTTTGGTCTATATAGCTAATTTTGCCCTTCATGACAACTGTGAGGGGGGTTAATTTTTTTTATAACTCATCCGTTTAAATTATATTAAGTGTTAAAATGCTGCATAATCAAGGGCGTGGCCACTTGAGTGACAGGTGGATTGCCGCTGCTGTTAGCTGTTTGTCTGCTCTCTGTTAGCCATCACGTCACCTCAGCTGATCCGCCTCGCTGCTGAACTTGCCATCTCTGCCGTGTTTATACTTTTTTCGGGATTATTTCATACAATTTAATACACGCCTTATACCTTCGCCCGCGCCGTTGGATTCCGTCGTTGTCGAGTATCGAAAGAACAACCAGCGCTGTTCTTCAGTTGTTTTCCTCTGTGAACTCATGGATGTCTGACAATTTCGTTGCTTTTTGGAGTTCAGATTTAAAAACGTCGAAGATATAGAGGCCACACTCGTTCTGCGGTACCGTTGATCTTACGGAACAGATAGACCAACATATGCTTATTTAACTTTAGTGTTAAATAAAAAGTACCGTCAGATGAAATCCTGCAGGTGTCAGTGCTTTCTCTCCGTCCCTTAAATGAGCGCGGATTTCTAGTGCATTACTTGAACTTCTTAGGTAATATCTATCAGAATTTAAAATGGACTGAATAAAGCTCTCTACGAACTTGACGTGCGATGCCGCGCTGACTGACATGTATGCGCATGAATCACTGTCACACACACGCTCAGAGCAAACATTGTAAGTTACTGCATGATAATACATTTTTATCTAGCAGAATAATAATCCATCACAATACAAATAGTCTCATGTTTAGTTATGTCTTTTAACTATTATAGTATTTCGAAGGGCAAAAACATGAACATTAAAGGGACATTGTGTAGGAATTTCTCCCATCTAGCGGTGAAATTGTATTTTGCATTCAAACGAATTGTGCTCTCCAGCGCCTCGCTTTTTCAAATGCGTGTTGAATCTGCGGTAGCTGTTATCTTCGTCGAGTATTCCTTCGGGTGAACAGGTTTGTTATTTCAAACAAACTGCAACTTGACACAACGAACAAACGAATGTTACAGTATGAATAATAACAGTGCAATGCAGGCTTTTAAACTTGCCGGGGCCGTGAAGCGCCTCTCGCTGCTCTGCTCCTCCGTTTCTGTTTTCAGTCACGTGACGCTGGCTCTGAACGAAAACGCCTTGTGGAAACGCGTTGGCCTAGTACTTTTTAACCTTCTCTGCTATTATAGTTTTTCAAGATGGCGGAACGACATGGAAGCCTCCCTGGACCTACCCGTCACATGTTTATAAAGATAATAAATTCTTCGTTTACGAGGATAAGTCAGATAAGGCAGAGGTATTTGTACACCATTGAGGACATATTTATGAATAAAAATATTGATTTTAGATAATAAAATGCTTAAAAAACTACACTTTGTCCCTTTAACTATTGGCTTTAGGCCTACTTCTTCAAGTCAGCTGTGACTTTAGCGCGAGGCCAGTAGCACATTAGCTCCTTAGCCTGAGCAAACTCGATCACGTGGAGCTAGGCGGGTGTAGTTTCAGCACCTCAACTCCACCCAAAACCCGCCTTTTTGCCCATTTTCGTTTATCCGGGAGTGACGCGCGGTGACGCGCTGCCAAGATGGCGACGGCCGACTCCGCCCACTTTAGGCTTCAAAAACGCTCTTCAGAAACCTACGGGTGACGTCATGGACACTACGTCCATATTATTTTACAGTCTATGGTTTAAACGTTACCATAGCGACAGAGAGCGTTAGGGGGCAGAGAGGATGTTACTCATGTTATGTTGTTGGTGTGATGTTACGAGGACGCTGCTAATAAAGTTGCGATTAGGCCTACACATTGGATTCACGTTTATTATTATATTTAAAAAATACTCCAGTTTTTATGCCGGTTGTATAATTTTATTTTGTTGTATTTAACCGCCACACCACAAAGGCCGGTCCGTGAAAATATTGTCTGATATTAAACCGGTCCGTGGCGCAAAAAAGGTTAGGGACCGCTGATCTGATTGATAACTAGTCTATTCTTGAGCTATGGTTTACACGTCTATTACATTTTCACTGACAGCCCAAATTGTGGCTTGTTTTAGACATCTGGGCTGTGTTTGGATGCTTTTCTCACTTTCCAGCAGACTTTAGTTTTAACCTTGATCAAACTCAGCTGCCTGTAACTGTCCAGTAATCCTGCCCTTGATTGGCGTGTCCAGGTGTGATTAGGGTTGGAGTGAATCTCTGCAGGAATCCTAACATCTGCTGCAGTGAAACGACTGGCTCTTTCATTTAGAAGGACTGACTTTGAGGGGTTAAACTGTTTGTGCATAAAATATTTGTGTTTAACATGCTGTTATGTCGATATTGTATATGAATTATTACAAATAATTTCCGCTCAGGAATGCTGGCTGGGCATGTGATACTGTATGTGAGAGACACAACTCCTCCCTCATGCCACGAAAACCACATTTATTATTGAACAGACCTCTTGTGGAGTGAAACTTGAGAAAATTTATGTATTTTCTCCTGTGTTTCCTCTCTTGTTAAACTTTAATGAGGACTGTATGAGCCGTCTGGATGCAGCGCATGCTTGGAAAGTCAACTAAATGTTCCACACACAAAGACAGGGGAAATAGCACAACAATGTGCTTGAGGATTGCGATAAGATGCTTACTTCGCACCTTTACTCCCATCTCTGAAAGGTTGGATGGGTTTTCGCCTGGTGCTTCTGAACCTTTGCCAACCGAATCCTCCTTATTCCCTGTGAGTAGATCCATTGGCACCCGTCATCATCCGGTCTGTCCACACACACCCTCGAAAGCTCGGTATCAAGGTTTCCAAGCAGCAAAAACGTTTTTTAACATTTATATTGTTATTAATAATTGAGATGCAAATCAGCATATTAGAATGATTTCTGAAGGATCATGTGACACTGAAGACTGGAGTAATGATGCTGAAATTTCAGCTTTGATCACAGGAATAAATTACATTTTAATCCTGACAGTTTGCTAGCTTACACTATTGATGCTCTGACAGATTCTTACATGTAAATTAGTTTGAAAAACTTTACAGATCTATAAACAATATTGGGGATAGTTCTTTTTTTAAAAGTAATGCATTACACTATTGCGTTACTCCCTAAAAAAGTAACTAATTGTGCACTTGGTTATTTTTTATGGAAAGTAATGCATTACATTACTTTTGTGTTACCTTCTCACCTGGGCTGGCCTTACTTTGGGTTCTGGGTTTGTTTTTAATAATAAAAACAAAAGTTCTATTTTTGGTAAATTTAAAGGCCCTTTCACACTAAATGTAGAAGTGTATAAGCCTCATGCTGAAGGAAGTGTAAATTCAATCCTGTACAGTAGAGGGCGCAGCTCAAACAAACCTGGATCGCAGAACATCAGGATGCAGAAGAAGAAAGTTCAACACTTTTACTTCAGCAATTGAAACAAAAAGATTAAACACAAATGTGATGCTTATCTAAAGTCATGTTTGCTTATGGTTAAATTGAATCATTGAAATTGAACAGCAAAAGACATTGCTTAATAAAGTGAGATTAAAGTTTAAGTAGCAAGTTTATCAAAGTTGCTTAAATGCCCTAATAGAATTAAGGCCTAATCCTGGCTTAATCTAAGACCTGTCTGTGAAACAGGGCCAACGTATATGTGTGTAATGTAATATTTTTAATTATAGTAGATTTGGATAATATTCAGCATTTGTGTTTCAATGTTTTTATTCATTTTGAGGATGTGTGATGAGTAAATGCTTACATTAAGGGTGCGTTAACATGACAACAATGTACTAAAAAGGAAAAAGGTTTTCCTTTTGCATTTTCCCCGTACAGACGACACCATTGTCAAAATGATCCCGTTCATGCAGATTATTCATTCCAGACCAGTAGATGGTGATGTCACTTTGTAAAGAAACACTACGCGCCTATAGACTGAACACATAACACACGTGTGCATGATGTTACCGTTTTCACAAATTCGCAAACAGTATTATTTTCAAAAACTTGCAGCGCATGCTTGGAACTTGCATACATTTTTTAAAACATTTTTTGTGGAAAACAGAGTCGTGTAAAGAGCCCTGTAGTCTAGAACTACGAAAACCATCAACTTACTCACGATTTCTCTCAGAATGGGGATAGGAGAGCTGTCATTCAATAAATGGGAAAACCTGCCCACTTCAGTTACTTATTTGAAAAAGTAGCTCAAATATTTTGTTGTGAATTTAAAAATAATGTATTTCTTTACTAGTTGAAAAAAGTAATGATTACGTAACTCTAGTTACTTGTTATGCATTACCCCCAACAATATAAATATTGAATTCATGGAATTATTTGGTTGATTCTAAAAGCTCAACTGTGTGTGCTTAAGGCAAGAAACCCATGAGGTTTGAGCAAGTACTGTTGATCTTCCATTTACCATATAGAGGACCATAATCTCTCCTTGAAGAGAACGCTATCCATTAATCTGTGCCACTTGCTAACAAAGGAAATGTGTCCACTGGGCTCCTGACCTGAGCAAGGTTGAGTAGCACTGATCTATGCTAACTACCATGAAAGCACAGCACTGAATGCAGATCAGCCTCATCACTAACTACTACTCCCAATCTGATATGAGATGCAACATCACCCAGTTCTGAAAATAACACGTGATCTGATTTTTACATCCTAGTCAATGGAGTAGAGTAGGGTTGCACGATTTGGGGAGGGGAAAATCCAATGCAATTTGTCTGATAAAAATTGCAATTGCTATTTAAAATACAATAAAAATAGCAAGTATTTTAGAAAAATAATATAATAGTAGTTTTATTTTACATTACAACTGTAAAGTTATGATACTATTATTTATGACCGTCTTAATTTTGTCATTTTCAAGCAGTAAACTGCAGGGATTCTTTAAAGCTTTCTCATTAAAGGTGCGTTGTGTAATATTTAGGAGGATCTGTTGACAGAAAGGTAATATCATATACATAACCAGGTTTTCAGTGGTGAATAAAGACCTTACATAATGAACCATTACACACCGCGGGTCCCCTTACATTGAAATGCCTTACATTGAATTGACATTTGCACCGCCGTACACTGGCCCTAAACGGGCAAAAACGTTTCGTCAATATGTTGCTCTTCGTGTAAAGAAGCTAGCTAAACGTCAGGGAATAAAACACTGACACAATGATGAACAAGTAACAATAATATTCACAATAACATATTGTTTTACTGAATAATTAAGTAAACATAATTTCCTATGTTTTCTTTGTAAAGAAACCTTATTGCTAACCTTTCTGCTGTCTCAGACGACGACATCACTTCCTGTCGGCCAGCGTAACTTCTGTTGGTTGCAATTCAAAACCTCACCACTAGATGCCGCTAAAAATTACACAGTGCACCTTTAAGTTTGGGAAGATGGTTGCCGCATGTTGCATTCCCAAATGCATGTTATGTTGTCTAAACTCAGAGCAGATGCAGAGATGGAGCAGCATTTGCTCATGAGTTACATGTAAGAAGGCAGTGCTATGCTTTACTCTGAAACATGCAGAGCATACATTTAATTAGATAGCAGCCTATGCGATTTGATAATTGTACTGAGACATATCACGACTTTGATTTTATTTCGATTAATCGTGCAGCCCTAAATAGTTGCATGCCAATTTCACAGTATTATCCACTGACTCTTTCCACACTCCACACTGTCCGAAATGTTACAACGCTGTCTTGTTCACTGACTACACAATAATACATTCAAGCTTTCCAACATCCTTGTTTCAAATGGGCAACAAGCGACATTAAGCAAGAGACATGTGACGATATAAACAAGCTCAATGAGTACAGTAAATGCAGTTTCTACAACAAGAGAGATAAAAGACTAAATTTCTTTTCTTAGAAGTGCATTCTTTCAAAATGCATCCAACATGTCTGCAAGCATCAGAATTTCCAGTTTTGGCATTTCATTGTGAGCCAGTGTCTGGCGGGGATACATTGAGAAGGGTTGTCTCTGATGATAATAACAATGCTCAGGGGGGTGGCAGTCCTTGTAGCACACGTTATCTTCAGTCTACCATGCACAAGAGTGTTGTTTTTTTCACATGCCTGGTAATGCAGCCTTAGGCAAATGTCAAGACGACCATTATCAGCCTCGCACATTTATTGTGTAGCATATTAGTAAAGCTACCGCACATTTGCTCGGGCTCCTCGTAATCCTCTGCAGGAGTGTGGACCGGTGGACCGAGCTTTTGTCTTCTAGAGAACCATGTAATGAGCCATTATTGTTGTGTAGAATTGACTTTAGAATAAATACGTTTTTTTTCCATTTTTTTTTTCACCAAGGCTGCATTTATTTAATCACAAAAAAGTAAACAAAAAACAACGAATTATTGTGAAATATTACAATTAATAATTTCTATTAACTAGACGATTCGTGAGAAAAGACAAAGTAATTTTGAAATTGACAAACAAAAAATCGATACTACATTAATTTGAATTGGATATCTGCATAAACACGGGTCTCATCTATCATACCATGAAAAGGAACAGGTTTTTTTTTAAAAAACACCTTTTTATAAAAATTGACATTTATCATTTTCTATGTGAGCCTTCTTTCTCCGCCATTCCTGCTTTCTTAGTTTGTGTCGCTCTTTTGTTAATTTCTTCACCTTTTCTTTCGATGCTTTTATCTCCCTTGCATGTCCGTTCCTGTTTTTTCTTTCTGGTGGAGTGTCTTTTCATTTATCCTTTTATCCTGCATAGCTCTGGACCTTTTCTTTGCTTTCCTCCAATGCTTTCTGTGGTGCCTCTTTGGTCTTGGTCCCAATTCTCCTACTTGTTTTACTTTTTTGTTTTGGACCCTGTCCTTCCAATCTCTGTCTTTCCTTTTCTAACTGGTCTCTTCTGCTTTCTGGGTCACTGTTAATTCTAGCTCTCCTTTTTCTCTGGTACTTTCTGTTTCTCTTTCTTTGCTACACTGACAGTTTTTGTCTAGCCATGTCTGGCTACAGTACAGATAATAACAATACTGTTTATTAAAGTTATTATTTGCCATTTGGTTATATTAAGATATGTTAAGTCAATCGGCATGTATACTTAGATCATATTGTCATGTTATGCAGTTGTTATACATTACTTAATGAGGGAGCACTTTTCCACTCCTTCAGCTTAGATGTCAACAACCGTCAGACAAAATTGTTGACAAAACAACATGTTTTTTCAACTTAATAATGTCTAATAAATGGTAGGCATTTTGATTTTCCTCAGTTGCCAGCTGCCACTAAACTAAATCAAAATACCATCTTTTATTTCAAAATTCTTGATTAAAATCCCTACTTTGAAGACAGTGTTGACACATAAAATCTGTGACCACAGAGATTTCAACTTGTTTGCTGAATATTTTAAAAAACGTAAAACTTACGAGACCATGTGTTGGACTGCTGCATCCATCAACAGGAATAAGTCAAAGGGGGTCCTCAGGGTTCAAGCTGACCAAAATATGCCTGATTTATTTTGAATTTGAAAAATATCTGACGGAGTTGACATGAATTGATGACAGATTTTGAAAGGCTGTTGTCAATGTAAACAATAATACATTTTTCACTTTAAGTATTTTGTGATATTTTATTAAGCCATCCAATTAACCTCATATTCATATGTGTGCATTTTAAAACAAACACTTTTTTTTTGCAGTTTGATACTGTGACCTCTACGGAAGACGAGCTCATTTGCGTGGGCTTTCATAGTACAGTGCCGGTATTTTATAAAATTACTATGAAATAATATAAATATATACAACACTAAGGGTCTAAACATACAAGTCTTTCATATCCAACTTTTAAAGCCTTTTTAAATGAAATAATTCACTGTTTTTTAAGGCAAATTGCAACATTTTGACAGGGGACATGTTTTGTCCCTTATTTCAAGAATCAGGGAACTATAGTTGATCTGATATTATGAGCTAAGCTTAATTCTGATTCTGCTAAGTCAGCGGCACTGAAAACCCGGTCATGAAATGACAACACCAAGCCTCGGATGAAAGTGAATTATTTTCAGATGCGTTTTGGTGGTTTACATTCTGTTTACAAAAGCTACCCCCACATGTTTTGTATTTTGATGTTGCTATTGCAGATATTAACTATAGATACATCCCAAATCAGAGGCTGCATACTTTGAAGTCCTTGAACAGTGTTCACAACCGGTCTAAATTGAATCACCTTGGTCCATTAATGTACAAAATAAAGCATCTATAAAAACGAATCTTGGTAAGATATAGGTCAACATTTGAACTACTGCTAACACTTTATTGTGATGGTCCTCCAACAAACACTGTACTGACTATAGTAGTTGAATGATGTTACGTTTTTGTTTACGTTAATTTCATACGAGTGTACGGAGGAATTAAAGGGTAACTAAACCCTAAAACAACTTTTTTTTAGTAAATGATCTGTAAGACTGGGGCTTTTGATTCAAGTACATGTTTTGACAATGTACTGTCACGCTGGGCTCTGCCCACTTTTCCAGCATTTTTCAAATATTGCCTTTGGGTGGAGTCAGGCTCTGACCAGGGGTTGAGTTACCCTTTAAGGAAATGTCACTTTTGTCTGCAAAAATCACTGCACAGGACAGAGCAAATGAATGTGCGAATGATTTTTATGAGGATGGGGGAGTTATGTTTTGTAAAGCCTGTCAACACTCGGTTGATGACCTGAGGCGACAGACGGCACTGGAGACTCTCAAATCCGCTCGTCACAACAACAGAAAGGGTTTTATTTAAAGTTGTATTTACTTTGTGTTGAAAGATAATGAAAAGTGTCATTATCCAATATACAACCTAAATTGATCATGATGAGAAGAGTGCTGGGTGGTGTATGATATATATTTTCTACCGCGCGAACCATCGCAAAGCTGAAATAACTACTCCGTCTATTCACTGCCGATTATAATATCAAATTAATATGTTGACTTGTGTCTGTGAATATTAAAGAATGCTATTAAAGTCTGATTGTTCGTTGAGTGTCTGTAAATAAGCGCCGCAGATTATTGTGTACAACACATACTCAAGTACCCATCTCCAGCATTTCATCGTCAGATACACTCAGAAACCCGTCAAAATAAAAGTTTGGTTAACGTGAAATTATCACAGAAATATGTTCTCCGTCGTTTATTGGATGGACAATAAGAGAGATTTAGTTTTGTTTTGAAAAGTTGTTCTATATGTATTTGTATTGTAAACATTAAATAAAAATTAAGAAGTGAATATTTTATGTTATTAGATACTCTAAGATCTGTTTAACACATTTAAAACCATTCCGCATAATTCCACAGATTTTTCCAAAAATCCAGCACAGAAATCACAAAAAACGTCTCAGGTTACGTATGTAACCCTGGTTCCCTGAGAGGGAACGAGCCGCTGCGTTGAGACGCGGTGGTAGGGAACGCTCTGCGTGATTGCGTCGTGAAGCACGTGTATAATCAGTCCAATGCCGAATCCCATATTACACCTAGAAAAGTGGTCCTCTGAGCTGGGAGGAGTACACTCTTTTTGGTGTTGAGCCACAACCCCAACCTCCTTATGTGGGAAAGAACGACATCTCGATGTTGAACTGTCAAAAGCTCGGACTGAGCTAAAATCAACCAAACGTCGATATAATTTAATACGCGAATGCCCTGAAATCTCAGAGGAGCCAGAGCTGCATCCACGCATATTGTAAAGGTGCGGGGTGATAACCTAGGTCGAATGGAAGAACCCGATACTGGTATGCTTCGCCCCTGAAAGCAAACCTCAGGAACCTCCTGTGATGAGGATGGATAGATAAGTAAGCATCCTTTAAGTCTATTGTGACAAACCAGTCCTCGGACTGAGTCTGTGACACAATCATATTTAGCGTAAGCATAATTGGACTTAAGATTCTGAAACCTGATGTTTAATTGATGCAGGTCTAGAGTAGGGAGAACCCCTCATCCTCTTTCGGAACAATGATGTAATGGCTGTAAAACCCTGACTGTCTGCCGGGAGGAGGAACCCCTTCTACAGCTCCTTTTGCAGAAGTGTCAGTACTTCCTGCTCCATAACCAAAGCCTGCTCGGGGTACACCACAGTGGGGAGGACCCCTAGAAATCTGGGCGGACAAGAACCGAATTCTGAACCCTTTCCTATAGTGTGCAGGACCCACTGAGAAATATGTGGCAGTAGTTTCCACGCTGCCAGAAGCTGCTCTACTAGGGGAACCAGTCTCTCAAGACTGGCCTCTGGATTTGGTTGAACAGTCACTATGGTGCCCTGAAGCGACGAACCGGCAGGGAACAACCGAACTGACCGTTCTACGACCCTCATCGGAGGATCGTATGGGGATGCTGACACCTCGGTGCCCTGAACGGCGAACCGGCAGGGAACAACCGAACTGGCAGCGCGGCGACCCTCCTCAGAGAGTCGCACCCCAGAGGGCGCAGAGGAGAAATGATTTCTCAAATCCGTTCCTGCCCCGGAGGAGCCCTCAGAAGCCTGATAGCCTCGTTTTTTGCGACAGGACTTCCTGTCTAAGCTTTATTAGAGATGAAGACAGTACTGAGATCTTGCCTACCTCTAAGTAGCTTAGTTCCTACAACCCTCCTCGGAGGATCATTGGAAAAAGCAGGCACCTCGGCACTCTGAAAAGCCGAACCGGCAGGGAAACCGAACTGACTGCTCTAAGACCCCCCTCGGAGGATCGTTTGGGGACACTGACACCTTGTTGCCCTGAACGGCGAACCGGCAGGAAAACAGAACTGGCAGCGCTGAGACCCTCCTCAGAGAGTCGCACCCCCGAGGGTGCCGAGGAGAAACGATTTCTCAAAACCATCCCTACCCTGGAGGGGACCACCCTTAGAAACCTGATTTTTATTTTTTTATTTTTAAGCGGAGCGTCCATAAGAGCAGACATAATTTATTTATTTTTCTTTATTTTTAAATCAGAAAAATGTTTATATATATATATATAAATATCACTCCGTGGCCACCAGCAGGAAAACAACCGAACTGGCAGCGCTCCGACCCTCCTCAGAGAGTCGCCCCCACAGCGGACGCAGAGGAGAAACGATTTCTCGAAACTGTCCCTCCCCAGTATAGTTCATCTGTTTTTGCACGACGCAATTCTCGAATAGCGTCAGTGCTGACATCCTCAGATTCATCCATATCCTTATATTTTACCCACCAGCGCTGCCTAATAAAATTTTTTTATTTAAGATGGCTGGTGGGTGATGTCGGGGTTGAAAATGATGACGCCGACTCGGGAGAGAGAAAGCTCGCAAGCGTCTGCGCGAACCGAACCGTCCTCCTCGAAGAACGCCCAGCGGGAGCGGAGCGTCCTCACGGACAGCTTCTCGCAATGCTCACAGTCAGCCCACTCGAGAACTGACTGTGGCATGCTCCACTCCCAAATAGTACCAGAAAGCTGATGTGTGTGTCCCCACCTGGATATAACGTGGGCAGGGAACAACACAAAGCTGCTTGCTCTCTTTTGCCATAATATAAATATATATATTGCAACTTGACAGACAACAATAAATATGACAAGGACAGAATACACAGATCGCTTGCTGAAGGCACAGAAGCTGTCGCGGTCTGTTTTCAGATGTGCTTTATAGCTTCCTGGTCTATGACGTCACCCGCCTATGACGTCTCGCTCTTCCATTGGACTGATTATACACGTGCTTCACGACGCAATCACGCAGATCGTTCCCACCGCGTCTCAATGCAGCTCGAGTTCCCTTGAAAGGGAAACCTGTTTTTCATTCCGCAGATTCCCTGTGGGCTTGGTCATTAGTCTTGTATAAATAGTCCCCGTTTCCATTGTATCTTGTCTTGTATTTTTCCTGTAACTGCTGTGTGGTGAGTTCTATCTCAAGTTATGGTCAATTTATTTTTCAAGTAGTGATGGTAAGTAGGGGTGGGCAGATCGAGGCTTCATGGAACACTCTCCACGGTGACCCCTAGTGGTCAGATCAGTGCAAATGCAACAAAAACCCAGGCCAAACATGCATAAAAACTAGCATTATTCATTTTAACTATGCAAATGTCAAATTAAAACGTCTACAAATGTATAATCAGGTAAGACCCACAGACACTTGTTCATTGGTTCTCATTGACTCATGATTCATGGGTTGACAGAGCTCATCGCCCCCAGCGGTGAACCATTGAAATTTCAAAGTGTTTTAAAATGTTTTGAAACAGTTATGACGTAATGAAGCCTCGTTTACTGAAATCAGTTTGATACACGCTCCGAACCATTGATTCAGAACAAAAGTTTCGTAAAGGTACTCGAAGCTTCATGAAGCAGTGTTTTGAAAATGCCATCACTAATGTTAAGTTCAGATCATTTTAGTGACTCTCTTGTTCGATCTTTATTCTAGTTATTTCGTTCATTTAAGTGGCTCTAAATGTCATAATTTTAACAGCCAAATTCCCAGAACAAATCCACCTACGCAATCTTGATCATATCCTGAATTACGAAATCATTATAATGCAGCCAAAGATAATTTACAGGGAACATAAATAAATACTTTGCCTTCTGAGTCTTTCGTTCATTTGTTGCGTGACAGACGCAGTGAACAGATTGTTCATAACTGACGCACACCAGGAACATGAGAGACAGAGCTCGCTCTAAACGCTCTTTCAGGTCTTCAGATCGCATGATTCAGTGAGAAATAAATAGAAATTTTATTCTGTATGACGAAACATTTAGCAAACATGTGAGAATAAATATTTTTTGTCTCCAAAAATATGTGCACCTTTGGACTAAAAGCCCTAGCGGACGCTGTCTAGTGCATCTATGTGAACACAAATAAAGTGGAGCAGACTTGGGAGAATTCATATTTGTTTTGATATTCTATTCAAAATATCAAACATTACAGATTTATTATTTTGCACTCCTGACATAAATTAAGAAACATGGTTGTCGATGATCCAGGAACATGTCCTGGTTTGTTACTAGGGTAAATCATACCTGTTTCACAGTTTTAACAGCAAATTTGATAGGCAACAATGTGAATGTCTGTGGTTATAATATGAATGGATGAGATGTGTTATTGTTTTTTGGTTGTTTCACATTCACAGAAGTTCCAATACTCTGCGAAATGATATCTTGCCTTTGTTGCATTTAATGCAGAGAAACAGAAAGCAACAAAATAGTTAAATGAAACTAGCCTGAAAAACAGACAGTAACAAAAGGTACAAGCACTCAGAACCCATTATACAAAGTGACTCATATCTTATAGCTGTATTTACATAGTCATCTGACTGTTTATCCTTGTGTGGTTTGAGTCTGAAAAACCTTCAGCCTAGAGATGGATGAATATCTTTACAAAAAACTGTATCAATTTTTTTTTATTATCACAAAAAAATGGGATTATATTTTTGTATAATAAGTTAACTGAACACAAATGTAAAAAAAAAAATTATCTAAAATCAATATTTTTATTCATAAATATGTCCTCAATGGTGTACAAATACCTCTGCCAATTATCCGACTTATCCTCGTAAACGAAGAATTTATTATCTTTATATAGAGGCGCTGCATTGCACTGTTATTATTCATACTGTAACATTCGTTTATTCGTTGTGTCAAGTTGCAGTTTGTTTGAAATAACAAACCTGTTCACCTGAAGGAAACTCAACGAAGTGCTGTTAGAAGACATCCTGTCATAGATTTTTGGTACATAACAGCCACTGTAGATGCAACACGCATTTGAAAAAGCGAGGCGCTGGAGAGCACAATTTGTTTGAATGCAAAATACAATTTCACCGCTAGATGGGAGAAATTCCTACACAATGTCCCTTTAATGTCAGTTAAAGATTTTGCCTGTTTTTTTTAAAATAGCAAATATTTTATAGCTGTGGGAAGATTGTAGAGCAGGAAGAACAGAACCGCTCGGCGCCGAAGCGAAAGAGAATATGTGACGCACCTGCTATACTGTTATATGCTTGCGCTGCAAGCAGAGCAGCTGATGCAGTTATCGCATGCCAATGTGCATTGGCTCGTTTTAATACTCTCGAAGTAGATTTGTCTCTCAAGGCGATCCCAATTACGAACATGAGCGACTGATAGGGAACTGAAACTTCTGGATGATTTTAAACTCCATCTACTGAATTATCCAACCCGATCTCACGGCAATTCGTACATATTTTATGAGTTGGCAAATTTGTATGAATTCGAACTATGCAAGTTCCTGTACGTATAAGGATAGGCCCGTAGTGTTACTGTATTGATGAGATCAGTTTAGTGATGATTCTTGATCCATTTTAAAGTGGGAATCTTTGCTCAGTCTTGCTAACATTTCCAAGAATGAATGCCATAGATTCACTGCAGCTACAGTATCAAAATCTCTGGTGAAACAAACCTGTATAATCATACTCATACGCTCGAAGTAAGGGTTCTCGTATGTTATTTTACCATTTGTTATCTCAAGTTTTGCAGTTTATGCAGTTGGAATTCAGTGCAGCTTGAATGTTTTATTAAAGTCATCATTGCCCCGTGGCATTGCATTTTCTTCACAGAGAAAAAGAGGAATGGTTTTGGCACCATCCTGTCAAGCAGCGATGCCTTTTTTGACTTGAATAAATTCTCACTTCATTCCCTACATTAGCCTCGACTCTGAGTGCAAATGCCCTCTCCTCTCTAACCAGGGCTTGAGTTATTTGTCAGTCTGATTTACATATCTGTGCATGTGGGACACAATCTGACAACCATAAACCGCACGGATCTGCCAAACGTTTAGCTTGCGGCTGGAAGCTATAAGCAGGGCTCTCTGCGTGATGTGATCTCGACATCTTCTGGATCAGTGCACACACAGCCCGGATCCCGAATCCCCGAGCCCGGCCCGGACAGCATGCATGTGTGCTCCCAGCGCCCCGCTGAGGGAATGCAAAACCACAATCCCAGCAAATCTGGAGGGCTGATGCACATGTAAAAACACACAGGCGTGAGCATCAGCCGAAACAGTCCAACAGATTAGCATGACACTGCGCTATATGCTAGTGTTTCAGACTACTGTGGAATATGAAAATGACATCTAATTATATATAAAATTCAGCAAATGTAAATTACAGTACAACTGCTTCCGGAAAACTTGTGTAAAGAATTGTCAATTTGATGTACATTTAAACAGACATGCATAACATGAATACAAAATCAGCCTGTTCTGAATATAGTGGTGATCAGGGCTAGTTTTCACACATTTTACTCCAGTGAATAACTCTCAAATAGTTTTTATTTTTATTTTTATTAAAGTCAGTTTGGTAACACTTTACTTAAAGCCTTTATGTATAATGCAATAAAAAAGTATTTTCAATGCATTAATTATGCCTTGTAATGCACCTTATTATGGATTGTATGGTTTAATGAATAATTATAACCACATTTATAGTACATTATAATAAACCTGCATTAATGCAGGACAAACAACCAATTTCAGATTTAACAAGGAATCTGTGAATATTATAATGCATTTTAACTTTGGTTACAATTATTTATAAAAAGATGTAATGCATTATAATGTACGTTATGAATACCTTTATAATGCATACACATAAAGGCTTTAAGTAAAGTGTTACCATCAGGGTTTTTTTTTTTTTATTGCATAATGTTTATAAACACAGTACAGAGTATACCTTCGGTTATTGCACTGGAAACAACTCATTTATGAACTATACCCTTGTCATGAGAACACAATTTCAACCTTTCATTTAAAAATGTATCTTCATTATACCTGGTCATTTTACTATTTCAAATAATCCCTGTTCTTTTGAATTCCCTATTCATCTCTCACTTCACTCTGGTCCTGAGCTGGCGCTGTTATGGGTAGGGTTAGGTTTAGGGGTAGGGATAGTGTAAGAACTACATTTTGGGACAGGAATGTTATTCCAGGACAAAATATGTTGATCCAGGAACATGTCTTACTTGGCAAAATCACGGTGAAAGTGCCGGGAGATATTCTTGATGCAATGGAGGTTGAGCCACATTTTCCTCTGATCTTCCTCAAAGTGTTTGGTCCACATCTTCTTCAGTGCGGATATTTGCACCAGCCTCAAGTTTGTTCAGCTCTGGCTTCAGTAAGATTCAAGTTCTGGATCCATGCAAAGGATCAGCGTTCGAAAGAGGCATATTTTGGTCCTAATATTGATATTGACCTGTTTTCATTGTCACCATATGATCAAAGCACACATATCTTGACCAATTTGTGAATGGATATCAGCTGCTGAAGCAATCTTCGCTGATTGGACAAGCGCGTCAAGACATTTAATCTCCTGCACTTGTTTTCCATCGAAATGCACAATTGCTAGCGAGCCATCCGTTCATTCAGCAATCTTCGCCAATTGGACTTTACACTCATGCAAACTCTTCAAACTCTTGTTTTATATGGAATCCATTGAAGTGCGCAGTTTCTAGCGAGCCATCCATTGTCAGTACTATGGTCTTGTCCGGACTGATCTTCAAGCCATATGTCTGGGCTAGGTGGGTCATATTGTAGAGCAAGTCGTTTGAAGATACCAGGTGAATTGATTGAGATAATGAGAAACTTTATTTCGATAGTCCTCTTTAGAAATTCTACTAACTATAAGTAACTTTGCAGCTACATGTCAACTAACTCTCATTAGAGTATTAGTAGACTTTCTGCTTAATATCTGCTAACACTTTATTTTGTTGGTCCCCCAACAGATATTCTACTGCCAATAAATAACTTTACAACTACAAGTCAAATTATTCTCCTAACCCGAACCCTAACACCTAACCATAACCTACCAGTCTACTGACAGTCTACTACAGTCTACTAATACTCTAATGACAGTTAGTTGACATGTAGTTGAAAAGTTACTTATAGTGAGTAGAATGTCTAAAGTGAACTATCGAAATAAAGTTTAACCATTTTTTTTATTGTAGTATATATATATTCAAATTTAAAATAACAAGAAACCAATCTTCTGTGTAATTGGATATTACTGAGATATTGGTCCAGTCTTACCTGTATTATTTTATTGACAAAGGAAACCTGTAACTTTAGTAAAAGTCGTGCTGTCTTTTTGCAATTTGTGATTGCTCAATGCGCAGATGGATGAATCTTTTCAATCTAAAAGGCCAACATCCATCAGTATAACACATTCACAGGCAGCGCACCTGTGATAACTCTTATTACTAAGATCTAAACCCATAATTCCCACCAGATAACAAGTTAAAACCTCAGGCCTGACCTTTTGATATCTCTCACAGAAGAGTGATGTCTTTTGTCCTGTTTTCATCACTTTATTCTGCACGCTGCAATAAAATATGGACAAAAAAGCGGAAGAGATTACGGTAGAAGAATTCCCTTTGACGCTAACAGCTTCCGAGGGGCATCAGCTTCACGGCTTCAGATGTGCTGTGTCAAATCTTCAGAAGCGTTCGGGCTGTGACTCATCCTCACACATCCAGGAGACAAGCAGCACAAATTTATAGCGTGTTGTGTGACATCCTAACATAATCATTCTATCTGAACAAATGTTTCTGCAAAATGGAGCGCTTCTGATAAAAGTTTTAGAGGATATATAAATGTGAACCACGTCATTGAATTCAACATAGGGGAAAAATAGTTCAGTTTTGTAGCATTACAAATCTCATTTATCATGTCCTGCTCAAAACAATAAAACAACTGACTACTGAATATGCTTACAAATTCATTAACACATTTTTAATAATAATTGAATAAAGGGTGAAGATGTCAATTTTCCTAAAAACCTGACATCACTTTTGGCCACTACTGTAGTTTTAGTATGTTAATGAATATGGCAATGTTAATGTATTTGGTCATGATGGATTAGATCTGCTGTAAGGATTTACTGGACATGCTGCTGCTAATAGATACAGACACACTGCAGTGAGCATGTAAGATATGATGCTGCTGCAGAAATATATATATATATATATATATAAAAAAAATCCCCCAACAAAGCAGGAGCAAGAAGAATGACAATACAACCCAACACAAATGTATGCACGTAAAACATTCTGCTGCATTAATAGACATTCGTAATCCTCACACACACACACACAGACACAGACACGCAAACACACACACACACACACACACACACACACACACACACACACACACACACACACACACACACACACACACACACACACACACACACACACAGACACACACACACACACACACACACACACACACAATAGAATTGCAATAGGACACTATAGCACCAACCCTGACAGGTCTTGAGGCGGTCTCATAGAGTTAGTCCTAGCCCTACAAACGGAAAAGTTGATCCTCTCTGATCCAGAAAGTAATGGTATAGTGGAGAATAGACCACTAAGCTGTTGTATTAAACCTTCTTCAACAGTTCTCTCCAACAGTTTAGTATAGATTACCAGTGGTTAGTGCTATCACTGTGAAACAGAGGAAACACACACCAAATGTAGAATCGGATTACCATTTATGAAGTCACACACACTATGACTTATTGAAGACGCTGCATGATTTGCAAGTATTCTCTGGCTTGCAAGATGTGAATGCGGTCTAACAAGACATGGTAAAGTCTACATTGTGCGTTCTGTAATACTCATACAGATTCTATTAGTCATGTCTGTTTTAGAGAAGCTATTTAACTTTACATGAAGGAATGATTGGAACTTTCATAAGATTCATAAGCCTGTTTTTAAATATTTAATTCAACATTTATTCAAGGGTTCAGTAAAGTACAGCTGAAGTTGATGGAGTAATATAGTTAAACATCTGCACAGTATGGACATTTTCTGAAGGTTTTAGTCCATTTAGTTTGATTTCCATGCTGCAAATCTATTTAAATGCTTTGTCTTGAAATGTTTTCTTAAACAAATAGACATAATTCTTTATTTTGACTGACAACCACACAAAGCTACAACCTAACATTATTTTCTAATACCTGTGAGAGTTAAGACTGACTATACAAACATATTTTTTTCCACTCCAATAACCTTTTCTCAAATGGAAACTCTGATTCAGTTACCGTAAACCCATTTACATTCCCAGACATTTACATAAAGGCCAGTACTGCAGTGCTATCCTGGCCATCCACAGTATGTATTCTATAAATGTTCTGTTTGAGGGATAATCATCATCAGAATGTTAATTATTCACATTAGCAGGTAATCAACATTTAGTTATCATATTCCTTCAGACTGGTTCAAAATAGCTTAAGGGAAAGTATTCAAACTTCTGCACTGATGTAACTAATTAGTTGTGAATGTCTGCGCTCTTTACTCCTTATTGCTGTATATCTTTAGCCTGTGTCCACTTCCAAAGCCTGTTTCTCCACCGTTACACTGACAGATTTACTCTGCTGATTTAATTCAGTCTATCGGACAACAGACTTGATATATTCCAGCAGTGTGACAAAGGTTCGGATATTTTCGAGTTGTTCTATCGGGCTGAAAACAATTAAACAAATAACCTTTGGTTCGCAGCCTTGGTTCTTTCATTAAATTAAGTGGCCTCTTTCGTCTTGAGCAGTACTTGAAAACCCAAACTCTATCTGGCTCTTGTTGTACACAGCCAATTTATTTAATTTTTTTCATTTTAGTGGAAAAGGAGACAAAAACTACAAATCCTCTCAAAATCCTTAGAATTCAGGAAATTCAGTGTGTGCTTTATTGTCAAATGAAAAAGCATTTGCAAGAGGTAGGAAAAATCTACTTAATTCAAGACATGCTGTATTAAATATATATATATATATATATATATACAGTGATGTGAATAAGTTAGGACACCCATGCTAAAGTTGCCTAAAAAGAGGAATACAAAATCATCTTTTGGAAATTGATTTTAATGCCTTAGTTAGAAAAATGTGGAAAAATCCAACCTTTAAGGACACCAATTGTCTTTGTGAATGAATAATGAGATTGGGAGGAGATTGAGAGATTGGCATGGGGTACTTTCCATAAGATCAGCTCTCAATGCAAATCAAACCAGCTATTAGACTAACTGAAATAAAACCATGCCAATCTCTAGGTATGGTGAAGGGAATGTGATGATGTGGGTCTATTTTAATTCCAAAGGCCAAGGGAACTTTATCAGGATGCATATTATCCTGGATCCATGAAATAACTGGCCTTTAAAAATAAAAATCTACCTGACTCTATGGGAATTTAACATAGGGGTGTCCTGACTTATGCACCCTGTGTTTTAAGGAAGAACATTTATTTATTTATGATACATTATTCATTCACAAAGAAAATTGGTGTCCTTAAAGGTTGGATTTTTCCTCATTTTTCTAATTAAGGCATTAAGATCAATTTCCAAAAGATGAATTTGTATTCCTCTTTTTAGGCAACTTTAGCATGGGTGTCCTAACTTATTCACATCACTGTATATATATATTTCTAAATACTGATTTATTTATTTTTTTACACAAGTTTGCTTCAATCGTAAGTGAATGTATGTTGTTTAAAGGATGTTGTTTTTTTCTGGACTAAAAATAAAAATACAGATTAAGAAAAGGATTTGTGTCAGATGTGGTATATTCCAACTTTGATATCTCCTCTTTTATCATAAGGCCATTTCATTGTTTAATAGTCACACTATGAGATATAAGATAGACAAATGTAAATGCTATTTGCTTTGCATGTGTTCATTGTCAGCAAAATCATCTAGCAAATAAATTGTGATGGATAAAATAAAATTTAAAAAAAATGCTGTGGATGTCAACGTTGTGGATCGAGTGGCCCATGGTGGCGGTGGGGTTATGGTATGGGCAGGCGTATGTTATGGACAACGAACACAGGTGCATATTATTGATGCCATTTTGAATGCACAAAGATACCGTGACAAGATCCTGAGGCCCATTGTTGTGCCATTCATCCACGACCATCACCTCATGTTGCTGCATGATAATGCATGGCCCCATGTTGCAAGGATCTTTACACAATTCCTGGAAGTTGAAAACATCCCAGTTCTTGCATGGCCAGCATACTCACCGAACATGTCACACATTGAGCATGTTTGGGATGCTCTGGATCGGCGTATACGACAGTGTGTTCCAGTTCCTACCAATATCCAGCAACTTCACACAGCCATTGAAGAGGAGTGGACCAACAATCCACAGGCCACAATCAACAACCTGATCAACTCTATGTGAAAGAGATGTGTTGCACTGCGTGAGGCAATTGGTGGTCACACCAGATACTGACTGATTTTCGGACCCCACCGGACCCCCCAAATATAGTAAAACTGCACATTTTAGAGTGTCCTTTAATTGTGGCCAGCCTAAGGCACACCTGTGCAATAATCATGCTGTCTAATCAGCATCTTGATATGCCACACCTGTGAGGTGGATGGATTATCTCGGCAATGGAGAAGTGCTCACTAACAGATTTTGACAGATTTGTGAACAATGTTCGAGAGAAATAGGCCTTTTGTGTACATCAAAAAAGTCTTAGATCTTTGAGTTCAGCTCATGAAAAATGGGGGCAAAATCAAAAGTGTTTTGTTTATAATTTTGTTCAGTGTAATTTGTTCCGTCTTCCCCTCAAGATGCAAAGAACTGAATGACTTTTTATCTAGCATAACTGTTACACTCCTACGAAAGTAGTCATTTTTTCACATATTACAGGCCATTTTCAGCCAAATGTGCAGCCCGTATCGCCCAGTGGAATCAATGTGCTTATTGAGGAGCTCTTGAGCTGGAGCTTTACAACGTTTTCCTGGGCTGCTAAAGTGTGTCTTTTGTATTGTGTAATTCCGTCACACATGAGCCTTCATCACGTCCCCTTTTCAATCCCGCCTTTCCTAGCAATCCAGACACTAATCCAGGCCTTTCCCAACTCATCAATTCCACATATTATGTTACACAGTGCAAGTGCGATTCCAGGGATGACATATATGTAATTTCTTTGTTGGAACTCATGCTCGCTCCGTATGCCCTGTCTATCCCTCCTCAGAAGACTCCAATGAAGAATTAAAAAATGATCCGTCATCTCCTATCTTTGTCTCCTCTTTAGGGCATGAATTAGCAAATCTACACAATATCTACTTTCAGGTTTCAAGGAAGGTTTTAAACCAGGTATAGAAAGCTTACCTACTACTTGCCTTATTTGCAAAAACCTACAGTCTGCAATAGCCAAACCCAAAACAGTCGACAACTTGATATCTAAAGAGCTGGAGTCCAGATTCATGATTAGTTCTTTTGACTCACCACCTTTCGAATTGTTCCCTATAAGCTGTATCGGTATGGCCGACGTGATTTTGCCAAGTAAAGTAAATATTTTGTTGATCCTGGAACAACATTTCTGTCCAGATATGTAAGTTTGTCCCTGAAATCTGATTGGTTGATTGGAATGCAGTTCCAGAATCAATAAATCACATTCACCGTATCGGTATAGCCACAAGAAAATTATCAGGGAAAAAACGAATGATCATCGACCTCTCTGCTCCCAACAACAGCACTTATCCAAGCATAAATAGCCTCATCCCGCTAGAAGAATTCTCTATGTGCTACGATGACATAGACCAAGTCATCTGTCTAATAAAAAAAGCTTGTTATGGAGCCTGGTTAGCAAAAGTTGAAATTACTTCAGCATTTTAACTACCCCAACAATGCCCTTTCATCTCCCACTTGATGTCTCTCGCATCTTGCGTTCCGGCCCAATACAATATAATATCTCTAATCTCTTCCTGTTTTGCGGATTTTAATCTATGGATCATTTTCTAAAACATTGAATGGCCTGAAATTCATCCTAGTGGTCTCCCTCTGTTTACGGATGATGCTACCTCTGTAGGCTTTGGAGGTTATTACAAGGGTTATTGGTGAGCTTCAACTTGACCTCCTAAGCTCTCTATGTCCAGACAGTCCGCTACATCCTCAGCTCTTTTTGAGTTATATCCGATCGTATCGCCGCCTTTTTGTTGGGGAACGAATGGTCTTCTAAAAACATAGAATTCCACTTTGATAATCTGGCAAGGCAAACAAAGCCTGTTCAAAATACCCTAAAATGATGCCCTTCTTAATAAGACGCCTCACCTGGTTATCTGCTTGTAAACAGTTTATTTTCAAAGCTGTTCATATTCCAGGCCACCAAAACCAAATTGCTGATGCCCTGTCTCGTTTTTTTATTTCAGAAATTAAGACTATTAGCCCCAGAAGCAGTCCCAGACCCATCCCCAGTACTTCCCTATTCTGACTTGATATTCCTTCAACTCACCCACTTAAACATCTCCATTCTTCATATTTCACCCACTCTCCCCTAAAACACTACAATCTTACTGGACAGCATGGAAACCTTTTGAACAATTCAATTCCTCCTATACAACCAGCCCTTTTCCTCCTTTCAATTTCTTCATTCGTCACTTATTTTAGTCCATCCAATCCAATACCATCAAAGTCTATTTTAGGGGCATTCAATTTTTCTTTAAATTAATCTATGGCCCTCCATGCCCCGCTATAACAAACCCTTATAACAAACCCTATCTCTCTAGTCAAAGGAATTCAAAAAACCAACCCCAATCGTCCAGATTCCAGGCAACCTCTAACCATTGATATTTTAGCTAAATGCCTGACTTTCCTCCGGTATGGTCATTTGCCCTCCAATACAGCAAGAAGTTTGTGTTCCTCAGAGTTTCTGAAATAACTAATTCCAAATTCAACCCAGCCCTCCACCCAACCTTCTCTTACCTCCAAGTACTAGATAATTATAAGATTATCAAATGCAATTACTGGTCACAAAAATTTAGATAGAAGCATGTAATTCCAATGAGCCTATGTTGGGATTTCCAAGTAGGACGTTGAAAATTCCAACTGTCAGAGATGAACGGATTGCAGCATAAGGATTGGTATATTTTGAAATTACACCTTACTTGCCCTGAGACACGTGATACTCAATTGGCCACTTTGCACTCTCAACAAATTTTATTTTGCCATCTCCCTCTGAGGAATAAAGCTGCTGAGAGGTACTGAGACGGAGGCAAGATTGGTGTAAGAGACTATGGACTGCCCCCGACAGGAAAAAAAGAGAAAGAGAAAGAGAGTGAAAGTGAAATAAGAGAAAACAGGTACATCTCCCCCTGGTCTATAATGCTGAGATTACTGTTTGCTCTGGGGCCGTCTGCTTCTCTCCACTCCACCTATACTTCACTTCTAATCTCCCAGACCCCAGCTGTCTGCCAATTGATTTTAACATTCTCTAAATCAATTACTCCTCTGTCCAAGGTCTCAGTGCCAGCAAATCTCTACTGTGCACAGACTTACATACACACTCTCACACAATATTATACTCTCACACACCAAAAGAAGGTAAATGAGAGCGAGTCTGTCGTCTGTATTTCTGGGCTTCTGTCAGCTGCAGATGATGGAATACAAGTTGGAGTTTTCAGTTGGACTTTGATAGAAATAAGAATATATTTTACAGCTCTTTTAACCCTTTGATGTATGGATTATTAAATCACAAATGGAAATATTTGTATTCTTGCTTACAAACCAAGAATATTACCATTTCCATTTTTTAAACAATATACACTGTCCACTGCAGTTAAAATCTATAAAAAAATAATAAATAAAGCCATTTTGAATTTGTTGACATAAAAACACAATGACATATTAAGAAAAGCATGATCATCCATGGAGGCTTGGATCTAAAATCACATCTTGCATTTAAAAAATGTCACCAGAAACTGGCCTTTGAAAGAGTCAAACCAATTCTAATGCAACTATATATATATATATATATATATATATATATATATATATATATATATATATATATATATATATATATATATATATATATAAAGCATATTCATTTATATACACAGGTATTTTATCCAGTATTTAGTTAACAAACAACCGTTTGACAAAAGTGCCTGAAAATTTCCAAGCAATAAACTAGCAGATTAGATGAAAATTCTAACATTGCCTGTGTATATACATTTTGATAACATGCACATATGGGTAAATTTAATAAAATGATGCCTAATTAGAATATGTTAATATAGGTAAACAAAACCAAAATAGTCTTATCTTTATTTTATTATAGATACAGAGCAGTTGCACTAAGCAGATGTTTCATAGAGAGAAATGTCGTCACATGAAGAGTAAATAAGAATGCATAAGCTGGTGAGTCTATGGATAACAAAATATGACCTTGTACAAATTCATTACTCGTATCTGGTTTAACCGCCAACAGACACTTTAGTCATTCAGCTCCTTTTTCTTTAGCCTTTTATACATCCGAGATACAGGAAAACCGATACTATTCATTATGTGATACTTAAAGCAACAAATTTAATTACTTGATACTATATACAGGTTTTAGGAAATTTCATAAACTCATAAGTTGATTTGACTCCTTATAATATGGGTCATAGATAAAATAAACCTGTAGAAGCGTGCTGATGGATTTGATGAATTTATATTTATTAAATATTAAAGAATAAAGCAATATTGAGATGAGACTGGTGTGATAGCATTGCTTATTAACCTTGTCTGTGCAAAGTGTATCCTTTTTAACTATCATGTTTCAACTAACATGACTGTAACTTTTGCATAATATCCACACAAGAAAAGCAAGAGATGTGACATACACGGCTGTAAAACACTTTTTAATGGACCATCGCTGTTCTTTGTGTACTTTAAGAACCGATATGATGGTGTTAGACGACATTCTGCCATCTATTGATGTGGTTCAGCATGATCATCTCTGAATTTTATGTAAATTACATTGATACTACTGAGTTTAGGAGAGCTGTCTACACAACAATTAATTCCATTATCCCTTATCCAAACAAAAAGAAGCTACTTCGGTGTCACTATTCCTTCAGAAAATCTAATCTTTCTACCTTGTGCATGCCATACCAATGTTTACGCTTCTTTGTCAGCATTTCTGTTTTCTGGCTTTAAACCTTTTCTGCTTCTTTGGCCATACAGGTGCTAATTCTCCCATTGTCTCTGCTGGGTAATGAGTGTATTCCATTGTCTAATTTTCCCTCTTTGCATCATTAAAACACTACTGTCAGGTGAGGGTCAGTGATGAGGTGGAATATCAGGCACAGAGTAACTTACGGCTCTTAATTGGTTAAAAAAGAGGAGCAGATAGGCAGGGCTGAAGGGGAACACAGATGAAACCAAGAGCTTTAAACTGGCACAAACAGGCAAACAGGGTGAACAACCACAATGAACTGACACAAAATAGAGAACACTGGGAGATTAAATAGGGACCGTGATTTTAGATTTTTCGCCCCCAAACCAGTATAGCAGAAATCCCGCCCTGCAGCTAATTTCATTGGTTAAGGTTACAGTGACGTGTAGGCCTCGCCTGTTATCAGTGTGTCCAACCCTAGTCCCTGCTCTGGTCTGTCTGGCTCATTTACGTTGCCGTCCTTCTGACAAGGATCTCCCCCCGATCCTCCAGCACTTGCCTGCTCTGCCTTCCCTGCTCCTCGCCTCTGGTCCTACCCTGGTTCTCTGCTGGGGTTTCTGATTGGCAGAGCCACCCTGGTCTGTCCCTCTTGCCTCGCCCTGGTTATCTGATGGGGTTCTAGTTCTGCTGGTCCGTGCTTTCGATTCTCCTCGCTTCCCCGCTTGGTCCATCCTTCCGATTTTCTTCGTTTCCGTCCTTCCAATTCCCCTTTCGTCCGTCCTTCCGATTCCCCTTGCTTCCCCCCCCTTCGTTTGTTCCTCCGGTTCCCCTCCCTTCCCCCTTCGTCCGTCCTTCTGATTCCCCTAGCTTCCCCCCCTTCATCCGTTCTTCTGCTTTCACATCCCTTCCCCCTTCGTCCGTTCTTCTGACTCCCCTATCTTCCCCCCTTCATCCGTTCTTCCGCTTCCCGCGGTACCCCTTTCGTCCGTCCTTCCGATTCCCCAGGCTTCCCCCCCTTCATCCGTCCTTCCGGTTTCCCTCCCTTCCCTTCCCCTTTCATCCGTCCTTCCGATTCCCTTAGCTTCCCCCCTTCGTCCATTCTTCCGGTTCCCCTTCCAGTCTGTCTTGCTGTTGTGCTTGTTTGTAGTTGTCGATTATGTTTGTGTTGGTTGATCCCTTATTGGGATGCCAGGTGGTGACCCTTTGAGTGTCAGGGTTCTGTCACCTCTGTTCTAGGTGTGGCTTGTGTGTTGCTTTGGACGTGTGCTTATGTATTTTGTTTTGTGTGTTTAGGGCACGATGTCTAGATCCTGACACTTCGGTCCAGTCTTGATTCAGTTTCAGTAGCAGGATCCTGACATCCATACTCTGAACACTTCGGTTTTTACATGTTATGTTTTCTGTTGAGAAAATACTACTGAAACTTTTCTGATGACAGTCACTTCCCGTCAGAGCCAATTCAATATGATTTCCAATATTTAGAGCATCGCAAGAAGTGAGCTTGCTGCGCCTGGTACAGCATTTTCTGTGCTCTCCTCTTTGCATCCATCTTCAGCATGTCCCTGTCTCTGGCCTGTGTTAACATCCTGTTTACAGAGATTGTAATATTTCCATACAAATAACATTTTGGGAAATGATTGCAATGCAATCATAAGTTTGTGTGCAAGTCTGAAACTGTGATCAGCCAAAAAAAAAAATCTCTACTTAAAAATGTCTAAAGATTTGTCTTATTTATCCAAAAAAATGCTGTCTAGAATGGGATTGTCCTGTCCCCTAATGCCACTTACCGCAGACCAGCAAGTAGATTTTTAAGAAAAGGGACAAGCACTACAATAACTTACTATTCCAATATGAAATGCATCAACAATAGAAAGAAAATGTACTTATCAAGCAATTTCATGGAGTTTTAAAGATTTCTGATTGCATTTTCATTAAAACTTGGTTTTGGGGAAGATTGGCAAAATGTTAGATTTTCCTTTGTTTTCTTGTTTGTGAGTGTCATTCATTTTCCAGCCTTTAAAAAATAATTGCAGTTTATTGCCAATTAAAGTAATCAGTTCCAAAATAGCCCAAAGTCCTTTGCTCGCTTGACATACGAAGGAACATGAGGAGATAGAAAGGAGGGAGAATCACTGTATCTAGCCAGAGTGTGTCCCCTCAGGAAAAGTGATTCTTCAAGGCTGTGGAGATTTGGCTATGGCCTCCTCAAGTTTTGTCAGACAGATGTCAACGGCAGACCTGGCTGGCGGCAGTCTACGAGGAAAATATCATTAATACTTCATCATGTTTTAGCTAAAATGTGGCAGGCAGATGCACACCGATTGGGCTGAAGGTGCCTCTTGTGACCACGCTGTTGTTATTTTGAGGAGGAGGAGGAGGGGACAGGAAAGACATCAGCCAACACAACAGTCCCATTACATCATAAATGATTTATGCAGGATGCACTTGATTAATGTACGCACAGAATATGCCATATCCAGACAAACATGACAAGTGACATTAGTGAGGCATTCCCAGAGGCGTTTGCACTGGTCACTGTGCAGAACGTCTTACAATTACAGAGTGTCTGATAATTTAATATTTGCAGCCAGGCAGTTTGTGGAATAATAGCCAGAGCATTTCCATTAACACTTATGCATGATGGGTGAGTTTTGACCTAAGGTAAGTACAGAATGTTACATTACATAACACTCAAATGACAAACATATTTTATATTAAATATTACAGTAAGTATAGTCATATGTTTTTATTCACAGTACAGTTATTACATAGACTATATAGAGTAAGTAATGTTCAATAGAATGCAAGCTCTATACAGTGTTTGTGGCACAATGTTAATTGTCATATGAAATTATTTCAACCACAGGGTTTGAAAGCAAAAATGCAAAGCTTGTTAATGTGCAAACTTAAATTTTTAGAGTCAACTTTCATATTCTTTTCATAATCATATGAAACCACTGTGAATACAATGCGCACATTTCAAGGAACTTGGCACATGTGTTTTAAAGTCGGTATAAAATGAAAAGTCACCATATCTATTTTCTAAATGCCTGTTTTTGATCATGTTGTGAAAATTTAACCTGTGCAAGTATCCTTTTTTAGGCTTTATACCTAGTAATTAATCACCATATTGTCATAACTCGATCTCAAAGTGAAATGACAGACTTCTCTCAGGTTATATATGTAGGAAATCTCCTATCATTTATTTCACTTAATCCCTGGCCTTTTTTTTTCAGTCGAATGTAAGGTCACATTCAGCCAATCTGTCAACAGATGGACTGAATTAAGTCCGTGACCTACATTTGATTTCCTTTTCGATAATCTGTTACACTCAGAAAAGATCAGTCGCAACTTGAACTTTATTTCTACAAAATAAAATAATAATTTTCTTTATTGTGGACAATTACATTTGTAATTGGCCCAAGTTACCATTGTGGTTATTTTTGAAACAGTGTGTATTTTTTTGTTGAGTGCCTGATCCGTGTACATCCATTGTAAGTGCCTTTCTGTCATCAAAATTGTTGGATTAGAGAATTGTCTCAACATTTGTCATTTACATAACTGAGCCTACCACTACACCACATTGCCCCATTTTAAAGGCTTGCATTGCCATTTCATAGATTGCCGTTGAAGCCAGGTATCATCATTTGCTTTGGCGAGTGAGATAAGGGCAGCTTGATGATTAAGAATCTGATATGTTAATGTGTGGGTCAAAGGGTCGAGGCTGAAGCCCATGAGAGTTACTGAAACACTCCTCCTGACGTTCAACGATTTTGACCTTGAAGAGGGTATTTAACCAAAAATCTCTCCAAAGAAACTTCTGTTCCTGTAATTAGTGTACTGCTGTTGGTTTGAATAAAAAAACATTTACTGAATGGCATCTGACCCAGTGAGAACACATTGCCTCAAGTCATCAACATAACAGCTTATTTACTGATGTTTGCTAAAGTATGCATCACTATTGCTATTGCTCATACTCATATTCTGGGATTTAAACCTCTAACCTAAGTATTAATCTTTGGTATGTAATTCGTCCCGCACCATTTGTGCTACAGATTTGAATGGTACAGTAGCATGTTGAGGATTGGTGCACTTCTTTTAAACTATCAGAGGAACAATGATTATTGTTTTGGATGATAAAACATGGACTTACACAGAAGAAGGGATCCTGATTATATTTAGAGGCCAGAATATCATTGAAACTTTTAAATGGACCCTTTTGACTTGGGCCAGGTAGAAACCTCCCAAAACAGTCATAGCAATGCACTCGAAACCACTCTGAACCCATTTGCAATGATGCAGCTATTGCCCATAACACCCTAGCAACTACATAGGGACTCCTTAGGAACCATTTACATCACTTAAACTCTTCAGAAAAGGTAATTATTGTATATCATATTAATATTATGAACAATGATTTTACCATTTTAACAGCTGAAATCTAGGCAAAAGCAGTGCAATTCAGTGTTAACACCATGAGCACTCATAATCTGTGAGAAATAATGAGCACTATTTGAGCTCTCTGAAAACAATAGATGAAATCCTCCCACACCACTTTATGCATTATATAACACACCTAACTGGCTTTAAAGGTCTGTTTTCTCAGTGGCTACGTTTACATGCACAACTTTTGTTTCAATCGGACTGAATTAATTTCGATTGATGAATCCGAACGTAGTGTTTACATGAACGCTAAACATGTGATCGGGTTGATGTGCTGGTTTATATGTCAAAAGTTTCAAATCGGAATAGATAAATTGGATTTTTTAACATGCGCACACTGCACGAATATACAGATTTTTCTGCTGTTTACGCATAATAACTATTCTTCTACATTGGTTCTTTATTTGTTTTAAACCGCAGACTTAATATTTATACATTTCTGGTCATAATTTGGAGACGAGAGTATATGAACCATTGTGCCGCTGCTTATTCAATTCAATTCAAATTTATTTGTATAGCGCTTTTCACAATACATATTGTTTCAAAGCAGCTTTACAGAAAGTGTATTTCAGAAAAGTACATAGAAAAAAATACAGTAAATCATGTATTAATTTAGGGCATAACATATCGCCGGCGTTGAGTCGTCTCTTCTCAGGCATCGAAAAGTCTCTTCACAGGCGTTTAGGCATCTCATTGCAGGTGTTGGGAACTCTGAAGTCTCCGTGAGAGGCTGGATACAAACTGGAGCTGCCGAACGCCATTTACCTCGGGACTAGCGTCCCGAGATAACAGCAGAAAAGCAAATGGGAAATAATTAGCATTGCTGCTGTTCATAAAATTAATGCATTCGATCTGATTCAACAGTGGTATAAAAGGTAAGCATTATGTGAATGCTTGGCTAAAGAGATGTGTCTTTAATCTAGTTTTAAACTGGGACAGCGAGTCTGAGCCTCGAACAATATAAGGAAGGCTATTCCAGAGTTTAGGAGCTCCCTCCTTAAGTGGACTTAGATATCCTAGGAATGACCAGAAGCCTCGAATTTAGTGATCTTAAAGAACGCGATGGATTGTAGGGCGATAGAAGGTCCATTAAATACACAGGAGCTAAACCATTTAGGGCTTTATAGGTCAGTAGTAGTACTTTGTAATTGATAAGTAACTTAATAGGTAACCAGTGTAGAGATGATAAAATTGGTGTTATATGATCATATTTTCTTGACCTAGTAAGAACTCTAGCAGCTGCATTTTGCACTAACTGTAGCTTGTTTAATGAGGATGCAGGACAGCCAGCTAAATGTTAAAGCATTACAGTTATCTAGTCTCGAGGTCATGAATGCATGAACTAACTTTTCTGCATCAGAAACAGATAGCATGTTACGTAGTTTAGCAATATTTCTAAGGTGGAAAAAGGCTGTTCTTGTAACATATGATATATGATTTTCGAAAGACAAGTTGTGGTCTAGTATAACACCCAGGTCTTTTACTGTAGTGGATAAAGTAACAGAACATCCTTCTAAATTAAAGTTGTATTGTACGAGGTTTTGTGGGTAGTTTTTTGGACCAATTAGTAATACCTCCGTTTTATCTGAATTTAATAGCAGGAAATTACACGTCATCCAGCATTTTATATCTTTAAGACACTCTTTTAATTTTAGATGAGTTAGTGTTTTCATCTGGTCGTGATGAAATATATAATTTTCTTGACCTAGGGACTAGGTGTTTTCATCTGGTCGTGATGAAATATATAATTGAGTGTCATCAGCATAACAGTGGAAATTAATTCCATGTTTTCTTATAATATTACCAAGTGGCAGCATATATATTGAGAATAGCAGAGGGCCTAACACCGATCCTTGCGGCACTCCATAGTCTACTGACGTTATCTTCGATTTTTCCCCATTTAAACAGACAAAATGATAACGGTCTGATAAGTACGATCTAAACCAGCTTAATGCCTGTCCCTGAACACCAGTGTAGTTTTGTAGTCGATCCAAGAGTATTTTATGATCTATAGTGTCGAACGCAGCGCTAAGATCGAGTAGAACTAGTGTTGAGATACAGCCTTGGTCAGAAGCTAAAAAAAAATCATTTGTAATTTTAACAAGCGCAGTTTCTGTGATCATTTTCTTGCAAGAAAGAACACAATTGAGCGGACACAAAAAAATTTTTTCTAGTATTTTAGACATAAATGGAAGATTTGAGATGGGTCTGTAATTTGCTAGGTTATTTGGGTCTAATTGTGGTTTCTTAATGAGAGGTTTTATTACTGCCAGCTTGAATATTCTTGGAACATGACCTAAAGATAAAGGCGATTTAATAATATTGAGAAGAGGCTCTTCCACTACAGGTAACACTTCTTTCAGTAGTTTAGTGGGTATTGGATCTAATAAACATGTTGTTGGTTTAGATGCAATGATAAGTTTATTTAGCTCTTCCTGTCCTATAGTTGTAAAGCGGTGTAGTTGTTCTTGAGGGGCGATAATTGAGGCTGAATCATAAGACACCATAGAGGATTGTACATTTACAATTGTGTTTCTGATGCTTTCTGTTTTCTCATTGAAGTAATTCATAAAATCATTACTACTATACTGTAACGGAATATTTTGCTCTGGTGATGTATGTTTATTTGTTAGTCTAGCCACGGTGTTAAATAAAAACCTTGGATTATTTTGGTTATTTTCTATTAGTTTGCGGAGATGCTCAGCCCTGGCTGCTTTTAGAGCCCTTTTATAATGTGACATACTGTCTTTCCATGCGATTCTAAAGACCTCTAAATTAGTTTGTTTCCATTTACGCTCTAAGTTACGAGTTTCTCTCTTGATAACATGCGTAGCACTGTTGTGCCATGGTGCTTTAGTTTTCTCTCTAACCTTTTTTAATCTAATTGGTGCAACAATATCTAGTGTACTAGAGAACATGGTGCTCAAACTGCTAGTCATTTCCTCTAGTTCATCTGTTTGTTTGGGTGCACTGAGCAGCTGAGATAGATCAGGTAAGCTATTTGAGAATCTATCTATAGTGGTTGGAAGGATTGTTCTGCCTGGTCGATAACGTGGCGCAACATGACAAATCTCAGCAGTACGTATTATGCAAGTTACCATGTAATGATCAGTGACATCATCACTTTGCCGTATAATATCTATATCGGTTGGATTGGTTCCATATGATATAATTAAATCTAGTGTATGATTTAAACGATGAGTGGGACCACTGACGTTTTGCTTGACCCCAAAGGAGTTTAATAAATCTGTAAACGCAGCCCCTAACGCATCATTTGTGTTATCTACGTGCATGTTAAAATCTCCAACAATTATTGCTTTATTGACATTGACCAATAGATCTGAGAGAAAGTCTGCAAATTGTTTTAGGAAATCAGCATAGGGCCCTGGAGGTCTATATACAGTAGCCAAGGCTAGAGATAATAGGGATTTTTTTCTTACATCTAGGATCGTAACATTTAGCACAAGTACTTCAAATGAATTAAACCTGCGACCTGTTTTCTGAGTAACATTTAGAATATCTCTATAGATTGTTGCAACACCGCCGCCACGACCGATCAGACGGGGCTCATGCTTATAACAGTATCCTGGTGGAGTGGACTCATTTAGACCGAAATAATCATTTGGTTTAAGCCAGGTTTCAGTAAGGCAAAATACATCAAAACTATTATCTGTGACCATTTCATTTACAATAACCGCCTTAGGTGTGAGCGATCTAATGTTTAGAAGACGTAGGTTTAGAAATTGTTTTTGTTCACTGATATTGAGATTTTCTGGTTTAATTACAATAAGATTTTTCCTTGATCCTACAGTAGATTTATTATTTGGCCTCACTAAACGAGGAATAGACACAGTTTCTATATAATGTTCTACACTACTTATATCAATTAAGTTGGGACAGCAAAGATTGTGATTTGGACTTTGACTTACTAGTCCGATGGTGTGTAACGTCTTGGAGATGTTGTCCGACAGGATAGCCGCTCCGATTCTGTTGGGGTGCAGGTCATCAGCACGGTAGAGCCTAGGTCGCTCCCAGAACAGATTCCAATTATTTACAAAGAGCAGTTTCTGTTCATTACACAATGACATTAACCATTCATTTAGTGCAAATAATCTACTGAACCTTTCCTGTCCTTGTCAGTACGTGGGAAGCGGTCCAGACACGATGATCGTTCCTTCAGGCGATGTGCTGCGTACCGTCTCGATCAGGCTCCTGTAGTCCTTCTTCAGAACCTCCGTCTGCCGCAGCCTGATGTCGTTCACTCCCGCGTGCAGCACAACAGCTCCGACGCGCTCGTCACCGTTCAGGATCTCGGGAACATGTGCAGCGACATCAAGAACATGAGCACCTGGAAAGCAGTGAGTGCGCACATTACCCTTACTTGAGGTAGCACGGACATGACGGACGATTGAACTGCCGATGATCACGGCGTCGTCGCGTTCCGACTCGCGAAGATGAGAGAAGCGGTTCCGGGTGGAGATCTCGACGGCCGGGAGGGGTGGAGAGGTTCTTGGTCTGGTCCTGGCTCGTGTCTTCTGCTCAGGGATCACCCAGGGTCCATGGTGTTGTGTCGGTGCCGGAGTGAATGAAGCCAGGGATGATCGCGTCCTGGGTGCTTGCGTCCTGTGCAGAGAAGCACACGGAGTAGACGAGGTCGGAGTCAAAATGTTACTAACCACTGACTTGTGAGCATCGGCGCGTGATGTTTCAAGCGCTGATCGCCGATCTCGCAGCTCGGCTTGCCTCTCTAGCAGACCATGGATCTGCTTCTCCACGGACTCCAGCTCCAACAGCACCGAATGCAGCTCGAATGTGTCCTCACCTGCACTCAGAGGTAACGTTTGACACACATCCGATATATTCGCCATTATAACAGATGAACAGTAAATTAGTAGTGATACTACCAATATCACTACTAATTTAGGACTGAAATCCTGGATATAACCCGTATCCTTTCAGTGAAACGAGTGTAAATCGTAAAAGACGATCGATAGGCGAGAGGCCACGCGTGAAATGCTAGCGGGCTAAAGGCTAGTAGCGGAGATTCGGAAAGTTGGATCTAAGTAGCGATATCAAAGCAATCCGATTGTTTTTTATAAGGAATAGTATCGAAGATAAGTTCACATGCTGTAAAAATAGAAAGTGCTTGTTTATAAATGAGTGGTAAAGAAGAAAATCAAGGATTTATGAATCAATTCGACGGAGCTCCAAACACAATCACAAACCGCACGCGCAGATGAATAGTTAGTATATTTTCCATCTAGTCTAGCTTATATTTATCACGCAGTAAAAATGCCCAAAACCAGTCGCCTGTGGATGAGAGTCTGAAACGAGGACTGGCGTGACGTTGTCCTGCTCCACTTCAGAGACACAGTGAAATGAGGATTATAGAATGACGGGACACTCATTTATATGACACTTTATTCAACAGGAAGAACTGCTCGTTCAGCGGATCATAAGTCATTACGCTATTTCCACGTCATTGCTTTCAGTTTCGGTTTTCAATCTGATCAAGTGTTTACATATTCTCTTGATCGGATTAGAAAAGGAAGAAAGCACTGCTTTCAATCAGATCGAAATATCGTTCAGATCGAGCTCAATCGTATTGATTAAGGTGTTTACATGAAGGCTTTACCTAGCCGTCAATCCGATTACTAACGGATTATTTGGTTGCATGTAAACATAGCCAATGTAACTGAAATAAAAAAAGATAATGTTCGTACAAATATTACTACTAATTGCAGACATTAAGCTACATTTGTAATTGTCTCGTGCCTTTAGTGCAGTCAAAGACTCAATGGCGTAAACATTATGTTAAAAATGCCTGCTTGTGTAACTGGCCTTTTAGTCACTTTGAAGATTTAGATTCCCAGTGCATTCTCAGTGATTTTGGATTTTTTTTAAATGAGATCAACTATCAGCATGTCTGTCAACTATCAACAATCCCATCTGTCTCTGCTGATAAGGGAGGCCGGCGCTGAGACGCTCTTCGGCAAGCGTGGGCGAGAGTCGGAGCGATGCTTTAGAAAGGAAATGTGATAAAATTAGAGACGGTCTCATTAAAGATTGAATCTGGTTAAATGTTTGCTTTAATAGAATTTCCAGTCACATAGTCATCTGAGAGGATGATACATAGACCGTCACCAGTTGTGAGGAGAGACGAGGCGCACACTCGCACACCTGTTCTTTTCTCAGCCGTCCTCTGAAATGAAAGAGGAATGCAGACACTGAAATAAACTGTGCTATATGGAAGAGAAAAAAAGACCGTTCTCAAAACCGCAGAGTGGAATCCTTTTGAAGAACGGATAATTATGTTTCTCAAAGGCGAATGAGATGCAGGCATGTGGCGGATCGTATTTATAGTTCATTTGCAAGTTTCTTTAAATGTGAAATGTGTCATTTCTGTGCCTCTAGTGACACTAAATGGAATTACAAAAATAACTGCTTTCACTCACCCCATTTTTTATTGGTTGGAGAACCAGATCGCCCCACCCATAACTCGTGCCATGGGATGATCAGATGTTGCTCTGTTGACTGATCAGGAGGCTCAAAGAAATGCCTTTTTGGACAGCTTTTGAAATCATAAAACATATTTTGTTGCCAGAGGCGATTTACACTAACTCCGCCCACTGACGTCTGATTGGGCCAGACACAATTACGAAAGATGCTGGATTGTCAACAGTAGCAATAGTGTATCTCTGGCGCAAATCTTCCTTTTGCTGAACTCACTCTACTCTCTTTTCCCATCACAAATCAGATCGGAAAAAAATAAGAAAATATTTGAAAAGTGGAAATAAAGTGTCTAACATGTGTTTAATAATAAAGTGTTTATGTGTTTAGTGGTAAGGAGGGCATTATTGTCCCAAAAGGCAGCATAAATTTAATAATTTGAATAAATATAACAATTTGCGCTCTATTATTATTGAATACGTCCAACAACACTGAGGTGTAAATAGTATATGCCACTATTTATAAGTATAAATAGCATATAACCACTATTTTAATGAAAATACTACTATTTTTACACCGGGTAAATAGAATCTATTGCTATCTGCACTTACTGAAGGAAATGCATGTAAATTATTGAATAGACCCTTTTTGCGTCGACGTCACAATTACGTCACAGCGTTAGCTGGAGGCAAAACAAATGGAAAACTGGATGCGGCCAATACAAACCAGCACATTCGGATACATTAGGAGCTTATAATGCCATCTTGTTGTGTTGTTGGGTGCAAGAATCGACGGAGTACAGGCTCCAATTCGAAATTTTAACGCAAAATGTTTTCAAAACTATTGATTGTGACTTGACTTTAAATACAAATGACAAATACATTAGGGTTAGGGTTAGTTAAAAAGTTAATCTGCTGTATCTGGAATTTGTATTTCAATAAAATATTCACATCATTAAAATTGCACTGTAATGTCTTTACATGGTCGCCTTCTGGCCTTGGCACTGACCAGGCAGTCATTTCACACAAGTCGTGTACGTGACCATTCAGCAAATAGTCATCTAAAGATTTATATGCCCTCAGTTTCTCTTTATGCTCGGTTTCTCTCTCAGGTAGGTGTAGATGTCAGGCCACTAAACCGAGGTAACGTAAATCCTGTCAGATTATGCAGTGAGTGAGCGTGTACGGTTCGGCAAAGTTAACTTTTGCAATAAAATCAGATTTTATCCAGTCATTGTTAAAAAAACAAGCTAACAAAACTCGCAAACTAGCATTAGTGAAGCGGCCAGAGGAATCGTTCTGTCACCACCTAAGCTCCGCCCACAAAAAAGGCACCATGTTTACTAACTGAAAAGGGGTCTATATTTTCAATTTGTCCATTTCTTATTATTTGGAGGTGATTTGTGTCCCTCAGTGTCTATGGTGGTTATGACCCTGCTACAAAATACCTTGTTTTATTTTATGTCAATTATACAAAACAACAGTAAAGATTATTTTGAGATTGCATTATTTTTAAGTAAACCTTATTGGTGAGTCAAGCATTGTATTCCTGTTGGTTGGCTACAGTACTATTAAAGATTGTATTATTAGTTTGAATTCCAGAGCGAGAGGGGTGATTGGTTGTAGAACTGTGCGCCTTAAAAAAGCTCTGGTCCACATTACAACTTATCTGGCCAAGAACCGCCCACTTACAGGAAGATTTGTCTGACTGACATGTAAAGCGATCAGTCACTGCTTGTTTTGTTTTTATGTCCCTGTTAGAGCAGGATTGATCAGATCAGCGATTATACTACAACAACAGATCAGTGTGGGAAAAAATGCATTTAATTAATGGTGCAGAATGAAATCAACATTTTAGACATTATGTATATATATATATATATATATATATATATATTTGATTGAATAGACCCTTTTTGGTCTGATTGAATAGACCCATAAACAGGGTCTAGACCCATAAACATAAACACAAAGGTACCTTTATGAATTTAAAGGTAATTTACTTTTTTTAAGTTAAACCAACAAAGTTTACTTGCTATAAATTGCAACAAATATTGAATATCTTTCAAAGTGCCACGATTAGCCACCACTTCCTGGGTTTACTTGGACTACATTTCCCATCATACACCTCCCTGGACTGATAACACCAAACACCATACACCTGCACTGCACTGATTGCACACACACCTGCACTTCATTTACACACACATAAAAGCCACTTCCACACACCACTTCTCGGCGAAGTCTTGATCTGCCACGGCCATCATTTCTGAGCGTTATCTTCCCGAGTTTGATTCCTATGTTTGACCTGTGGATTGTTTATCGTAGCTGACCCTTCTCTGCCTGCCCTGACCCTGGACTGTTTACTGGACTCTGATTCTCTCTGCCTGCCTCGACCCTTTGCCTGTCTACCTGGTTTGTCTCAGCCTTGCCTTCTCTGTTCTGGTTTCCACTGTTTGACCCTTCTAATAAATGCTGTGAATGGATCCCCTTGCATCTGCGCCATCATTAGAGAAAGATTTGATGTCTGTAACATGGAAAACTCAAACATCAGAAATTAAATGACTATTGATTAATTAAATTACAGTTGGGGAAGTCAATTTACCAATGGATTATAATATTTAGCTTTGTTTTATTATTATTAGTTTCATGGATTATAACACCTCAAAATCTACAATGTTTTCATCGTTTGTGTTTGTTTGCAGCAGGAGCTGTGTAAAATATGATAATATGTTAATGAGCTCTTTTTGTTGAGCTGTGTCCTCTGAAATGGCAGGCGGACAGTGACAGCGCTTCGGATGGCATCAGGGTCAGTGCCCTTCTAACAGCTGGGACTCGATGCCCTTCTCAAGGGCACAACGGGCACGACTGCGGCCACTGGACTCGCTCACTAACACATGAATGACAATAGAGCATGGAAACTGTCATTTCTCAGGTTAAAGGCTTCTTGCTGAAGTAAACAGTCTCAGCTGGCAGCCAGTGGTAGTTACACAGCCATTCAAAGAAAGTGCAAACAGAACAAAAGGTTAATCTGATATCTCTTTTCTTTTTTTTCTTTTTTTTTGAATTCCTCTGGCCCTCCCTGATCCCCAAACACTCTTAATGTTATAACAGCATTTTAGTGGTTCAAGGATGATTTTGGAAGTCAAGCAATCCACAGAAATGTCCAAACATCGTTGTCTGCGATTAGGCATTATGCTGTCAGCTATTAATAATTCAACCTCATCCGGCTTACACACTTCAAAAAGAATATAATCAAATCACATGAAGGAGAAAATAAAGGCCTGATTAATAATTAATGCAGGTGTCCCAGATTTTGTTGGTTTTAAAAACACAAGAATGACCATCTCGGAGGAGTTCAAAATAAATACATTTGTATATACTGTAACTTCCTCATATTTCCAAGAATGGCAAAACTCAAAAGTATCACATTAATATAACAAAAGCATTTCAGCATTGAACACACATTCATTGATGGACAGACTGTTCTTGTTCATCACCGCCCTGACTCCATCTGTTGCACATTTGGAGAATCCGTTCTTGGTGTATTTTGATAACCTGCCAAACACTTCCTATTTAGCAGTTCTTAATAATGTGCACAATAGGCCTGAGAGTCAAAATTAAATGATTTACATGAAATCACCCTTTTCTGTCCATGTGGTAATCTTTTAAGTTTGATGGATGGGTGAGACTCAAACCTTCAGATCAGCCGGTGCTGTGCCATGACAATTAAATACTGCACAGTGCACAACCATATCTTTAAACGGAGCCGTTTCAAACACAACTCTTTTACGAGGTTGTGATTTCGTATCAAAACTCTTGAATGAAAAAATTAAGGCCCAACCCTAAACCCCACCCTGGAACATAAGCGATAATGCTCACATTAGCAGATGGTAAGCAAACAAACATGATATTGATACGAATTTATGGAAGCTTGTTTCTGCCACGGAATAAAACAATTTAAAGATAATTGTCACTTTTTATCTCACAATGTTTGCACTTTTTCTAAGAATTCTCGCTTCTTTTGTCAGAATTGCGTGGTATTAAATCACAATTGTGAGTTATACAGTCAGAATTGCACGATTTAAACTAGCAATTGCGACTGCCAAATCAGTTTTTAAATCATATTTTTATCAAAACTTTGAGTGAAAAGTGAAAATTTCATATATTTTACCACTAAAACATTATTCTTCAGACACCATTTCTGTCAAATGGTCGGTCATGAGTATTTATGTTTGAAATAGTTATTTTATAATTGTTGAATAAAAATTTCCTCCAAAACCACTATGGTTTCCTTTCATTAATATGTTGTCCACATACACATTGAAAAGACAAGTGTATACGAGTTTGTAAATAGTTTTTAAAAGAAACCCTACCACTTCAGGTCTTTGCACCAGGACCATTTTTCCATTGCAGACTTATTTCAAATATTGTGCGGGAAACAGAGATACGACATGTTATCCCTGAAACATTGCAGGTAACATGCAAACGTAGGAGATAGTCGAAAAGTTGCTTAAGAGGAACTTGATGTACAGTATATCAACACCAAATATGTACAAGGCAATCTCATAAGGGAATCTGTGCTTTAAAGGGATAGTTCACCCAAAAATGTAAATTCTGTCAGTAATTACTCTCCCTCATGTTGTTCAACCCCGTAAGACCTTCGTTCATCTTCGGAACATGAATTAAGATATTTGTGATTAAATCTGAGAGCTGGATCACTCCTCCATAGGCTTCTAAGGGACTGACACTTGCCAGCCCCGAAAAGTTATTAAAGACATTGTTAAAATAGTCCAAGTGACTACAGTGGCTCAATCTTAAGTTTATCAAGCGACGAGAATACTTTTTGTGCGCAAAAACAAACAAAAATAACGACTTTATTTCAACTATTCATTTCCTTCTCTGTGGGCCTCGAGTAAGTTCACGTAGTGGGATAGCGTAGAGCTACGTCACACGTAGGCTCACTATTGGCCAACGCTGGTCGTGTGTGATGCGTGTGACGTACAACACAGAAGCGCTGCGCTGTTACACCAGTGAACTGACTCGACGCCCACAGAGAAGGAAATTAATTACTATTTTAACAAAATCTTTAATAACTTTTCGGGGAACAAGTCTCAATCCCTTAGAAGCCTATGGAGGAGTGATCCAGCTCTCAGATTTAATCAAAAATATCTTAATTTGTGTTCCGAAGATGAACAAAGTTCTTACGGGGTTGAACAACATGAGGGAGAGTAATTACTGACAGAATTTACATTTTTGGGTGAACTATCCCTTTAACTTGTCCAAAAGCTTCTTTATGTTCAACAGTAAAAAGAAAATCATACAGGTTAGGAAGAATATGAGGTGAGGTGGGTATTGGAATCCTTCAAAATGCTTTGAATCAATCGCTGCAACACAGGCTCTTCGAAAAAGTACCTGTGGCAACATTTTTGCAAAACAGAAAATACGTACCAATACGTACATATCACTGCAATTTCTAACAGAAAGGAAAACAAGAGGCAGTAAAACAGCAAGCACTTTTAATCGTTTTCACACACAATTATGATTACAGGAGCAGATTATGGATTAATAAAGACTCCTTGCACAATTATGTTATGACCTCAAAACACTTTTTACCATAGTGTATGATTTGTAAATAAATATATATTTTTTAAGTTTGCATCATTAACCAGCTCCATTTGTTCGGTTTTACTGACATACTAATCTTGCTTGATGGCTCAGCTGGTACAGAATTGTATTTGTGATGTGAATCCCATATAAGACAAGTCACAATTAAAGAGCTCAAAAACAAGCTAAAATGTTGTGGTTACGATTATGTGCTTTTGTCACATTTTCTTTTGTTAATACTATCAGCAGGGTTTGAAATGAACACCCGCCAAGGTACCGTATGCGGCTAAAAATCATCTGCGGCGGGTTACGCTGTCAAATCTCTTGCCAATTTGCCTTGTTACTTATTATGTTTACTCACTTTGCAGGGGAAGTTCGTGTAAGTCCTTTCTGCGCAGATTCTGCACAAATACTGAACTCACAAGTCCAGGGCCGGAGCTACGTGGTGGCCAGCCTCAACCTCACGGCCCCATCCCAAGTCTGAGGAGGGGGAAAATACATTTAATTAAAAAAAAAAACCTCCTGAACAGAAACGGTCTAAAGGAAGCTGAAATGTATGCATTATTTTTTTTAATCAAGTAATTTGTCACTTACGCTACAAGCCCCATATTAGCGACATGTTGGGTCACGTCCCCATCAACAGTGCATTACGTGCCTCCATTCTGACAGCGCTTAATGGAGACTAGCAGCTTACCACTGGATACCACTGTAACTAACAGGTGAGTAAGTTGGTGATACTTGAAAGCATAATTGAAATGATAAGATCATATAGTTCTCTTACGAGAGGTTCTCTCGTATTGCGTAAGTTTAGCTTACGCTACGAGAAGATTCATCTCCTCGAGATATTGAAGCCAAAAAATTATCCTTAATTTTGTATTCATTGTCACACAGTGCAGCAGCTAGCAGACCTAGAGCAGGCCATCTCGCGTGCTCATTGGCTGCCCTGCGGGCAACTGCTGCAGCTTACCAGTGAGCCCGGCGTGACGTCACGCCCAATGAAGGGCGCCCGCGCCTTCATAGCGTCACAGCCCGCCGGAATGGGCGTGGCTTAGCGTATACAAGTATGGGGCTGTAGGCTGACTTCTCTGATTTTTCGATTTTAGAACCTCCCTCGAGCCTCGCTTTCGCCTTCCCCGCCCCCCCTCACCGACGCGCAGCTGCCGCTCACGAGCCTCACTGCCGTCGCATCTGAGGATGAGGCCGAGGGACACGCCACGAGAGACTGCTGCTCCATCCTGGCATCAGACAGCGAGGAATGGTCGCTTCACTCCGCCTCCTCGTCGATCCAGGAATCCACCCGTACCCGCGCTGGAGTTGATGTGGAACTGATGCGCCTGCTGACGCAAGCTGTTGACCGTCTCGCGCTCGAGTGGTCGCTACCGAAGGAACCCGCGCCGTACAGGCTCGACGGCTGTTTCCTTCAAAGTCGCCGCCGTGCAGCTTCAGCAAGCAGGCCCGCTCCATTCCTGCCGGAACTTCACTCGGAGCTAACAAAGTCATGGAACGCACCATTCTCCTTGAGACTTCAGTCCCAGGCCTCCGCGTCGCTCTCCCAAGTGGACGGCGCTGCCGAGAAAGGGTACACGGATATTCCCCCTGTGGAAGAGGCGGTCGCAGCACACCTTTGCCCGCCCTCCGCGAGATGGCGGTCACGGTCAGCCCTCCCGTCAAAAGCCTGCAGAGCCACTTCAGCCTTGGTCGGCCGCGCATATGCCGCCTCCGGCCAGGCCGCATCTGCTTTCCACTCCATGGCTGTGCTACAGATCCTGCAAGCCGACCTCCTCCGTGAATGGGATGAGAAGGGCCGGGATCCAGCTGCAGTTACAGACCTGAGAAGTGCGACGGATCTCTCTCTCCACGCCATGAAAGTCCATGAAGGGAGACAGGAACAAGGGGTGAGGGTTTCACCGGGGACCAGGGCAAAACAAAAAATCTATCGGGCATCCAGGGGGAAACACACGGCGGCCAGGGCGGAGCAGACCCCTCGGGCGGCCAGGGCGGAGCAGACCCCTCGGGCGGCAAGGGCGGTGAAGACCCCTCGGGCGGCCAGGGCGGTGTAGACCCCACGGGCGGCCAAGGCGGTGAAGACCCCTCGGGCGGCCAGGGCGGTGAAGACCCCTCGGGCGGCCAGGGCGGTGAAGACGGAACGTGTCTCCTCCTTCTCCTTCTCTGGACCACCGGACTCAGGACCACCAGAACAGGGATCATCTCCCGACTACCTCCTCCACTGTGACCTCCACGGGACCCACGAAAAATGACTAGGCGGGTTCCCTGAAAATAATCTCTCCTCTCCCGCTCAGTGGCTGGGAAAGAGAAGTTTGAAAACATACAGCTGGATTTAGGGTGTGACGGAGTCCTTCTGGCACGATCCACACACGGGAAACAGGGGTTAAATCCAAAAGCAGTAAATCGTAAACCAGTCCAAAGCAAGAGTCAAAATCCAAAAGGCAATCCAACATGAACAGGAACAGGAACAAAACAAGAAGCAAGGAAACTGGATGACAGAAGTAGCGTGATACATAGAAGGACTCCGTGACACATACTGAAACAGACAGGGTTATATACACAGGGAATCGACAATGATAATGGGGAATAGGCTGAGTGCAATGATATGTGATAAGGAACAGCTGAGTGCAATGATGAGACAAAGGATCGTGGGAAATGTAGTTCATAAGTGAAGGACACCGTGGGAAAGGAGGACATCTAGTGGACATCAGGGGAACACAAACCCAACACTGTGACAGTTTATCGACACAGCGCGCGCGCCGTGTTCGCCACCTAGCCGCATCTTTCCAGAAGGGCAGCTTTCTCCCTTTGAAAAAATTTCAAAGGATGTTGGGCTGTATGGCATCAGCTGCAGCGGTGCTTCAGCTGGGCCAACTGCCCATGCGCCCGCTCCAACGGTGGTTGAATGCTCGCGCGTCCCGCCTAGCCTGGGTTTCTGGCGGCCAGAAAATCAGAGTGACTCAGACCTGCATAGCGGCTCTGCAGCCCTGGTTAGTAGCCGACTGGTACCAGCAGGGAGTGATGATGGGAACCATCTCTTATCGGAAAGTCATTTCGACAGACACGTCCAACTCGGGTTGGGGCGTGCTGTTCGAGGGCAGACCGGTCTTCGGCCAGTGGTCAGACCAAGAGAAGTGTTTTCACATAAACTGTCTGGAAATGATAGCGGTCGAGAACGCGCTGAAGCGCTTCCTCCCGTCAGGGCGGTGTCAGATCCAGAAATATCTGCAATCTGACAGAACGCCTCCTTATTTGGTCTCAGATGCACCTGCGTTCGCTGAGGGCGCCGCATGTGCCTGGCCATTTGAACGACGGCCCAGACAAACTGTCCAGGGACAATGTTCCCCCAGGGGAATGGTCCCTGCACCCCCAAACGGTCCAGAAGCTGTGGCGCCTATTTGGCAGAGCGAAAGTCGACCTATTTGCGTAAAAAAACAACGCTCAGTGCCCGACGTTCTTCTCGAAGGACGAGGACGTGCTGGCTCAGGTTTGGCCCAGCCTCCCGCTATATGCTTTCCCTCCGGTCTTTCTGTTACCACAGGTGATCAAGAGAATCAGGGAAACGCGCCACTCGGTGCTCCTCATAGCCCCACGTTGGGAGAATCAGATTTGGTTCCCGGAACTAGCACAGCTGTCACTGACAGCTCCGTAGCCAATTCCGATGAGGGCAGAGCTCCTCTCTCGGGCTCGCGGCGCGATCCAGCATCCCCATCCAGAGCGCTGGTCTCTGCACGCATGGTTGATCAACGGGTCTCGCCCTGCCAGGAGGAGTGATGAACATGATCACGCAGTCTAGAGCTCCTTCCACGAGAAGGCTCTACGCGTCTAAATGGTCTGTGTTCTCCGGATGGTGCACCGACAGAGGTAGGCCCACGGACATGCGGGGTGGCGCATCTGCTCACCTTCCTACAAGAGCTGTTGGATAAGGGGAGGTCCCCATCCACGCTCAAAGTATACGTGGCGGCCGTGGCAGCGTTCACAAAATCGACGCACGGCCAGTCACTGGGAAGACATGAGTTGGTCATCCGCTTCCTTAGAGGAGCTAGAAGGATGAACCCACCGCGCCCCCCGTCGGTTCCTATGTGGGATCTTTCATTGGTCCTCGAGGCCCTGAAAGCCTTTTCATTTGAACCACTAGACTCCGTGGGGTTGAAATATCTATCACTGAAAACCGTCTTTCTGACTGCATTGTCATGAGTAAAACGTTTGGGGGACCTGCATGCGCTGTCTGTCAGCACGTCGTGTCTTGAGTTCGGGCCGAATGACTCTAAAGTCATCCTCAGACCTATACATGGCTATGTTTCTAAAGTGATGGGCACTCCATTCAGAGCGCAAGTTATATCGCTGTCAGCTCTGCCAGCATCTGACAGCGAAGGTGAGGTGAATCTCCTCTGCCCTGTCAGGGCACTGAGATTTTACATTACGTGCTCCGCCTCCTTCAGAAACAGTTTTGGGTTTCGTTTGGTGGGCGCACCAAGGGACTCACCTCCACGAAACAGAACCTGTCCAGATGGATAGTGGACGCTATAGCAGCTGCTTACGCGTCAAAAGGTCAGCAATGCCCTCTGGGCATCAGGGCTCATTCCACGAGAGGCGTGGCCTCATCGTGGGCGTGGTCCAGTGGGATTTCTATCCATGACATATGTGTATCGGCGGGCTGGAGCTCTCCGTCTACCTTCGTCAGGTTTTATAATCTAGAAGTTCCTAACCTAGAAGATCCTTGCAGGCTAAACTTTTGTCAGTTTGAAGGAGAGGTGTATTCTGCCCAGATCTTCCTGCTCAGATCACTCTCACGTGACTCAGCTCTCCTGTATGTGCCATGTGCCTAAACAGACCGGCGCGCTGCTCTATATTCCCTATGTATGCTTATGTACAAGTAATGGCCCGCGTGGCTGGCCACCTTATTTTTTCCACTTATGTGGTTCCCCTGAAAGTTCGGGGTCTCATGGTGGATGCTTGGCGCGCACGGCGTTGACAAAGTGTTCCCGTAGCGTAAGCTAAACTTACGCAATACGAGAGAACCTCTCGTAAGAGTATTGCGTAACCGGCCGTGCTCGCGCCACGAGCGACTTCGCTTCAGTCGACAAAAAAACAGAGAAGTCAGCCTACAGCCCCTACTTTTATACGCTAAGCCACGCCCATTCCAGCGGGCTGTGACGCTATGAAGGCGCGTGCGCCCTTCATTGGGCGTGACGTCATGCCGGGGTCACTAGTAGGCTGCAGTAGGCCCGCAGGGCAGCCAATGAGCACGCGAGATGGCCTGCTCTAGGTCTGCTAGCTGCTGCACTGCGTTGACAATGAATACAAAATTAAGGATAATTTTTTGGCTTCAATATCTCGAGAAGATGAATCTTCCCGTAGCGTAAGCTAAACTTACGCAATACTCGTTCCCTCTCTAGAGAGAACCGAGGTTACGTTAGTAACCGAGTATCGTTATCTTCTTTAGTTATATTTAATGTGTAAGAATGTGTCGACATAGAGGAAGGGTGGCAGAGTGAGTTGAGTTGGACTGCTGCTGTTATTTTTGCAAACTTGAATGATTATCTCTGGCTAGCTAGTTTGCTTAAGTCAATTCCAATGTGTCACTTAGGGGTAAGCTATGTAACTGAAGCGTTCCGTTCGCGATGCGTAAAATCCATTTTAGACGAATGGTCTATTTTTTTAACGTACGCGCCGCTATCACGTCTGCTGTAGCCTAGGTACTTCCATTGATAGTGGAAGCTAATTCTTGCAACAGACGCAAAGCGAACATGTTTCCACTGTTCGATCGCGCCGCCGACTCTCTCTCTCTCTCTCTCTCTCTCTCTCTCTCTCTCTCACTCACTCACTCACACACACACACACACACACACACACACACACACACACACACATACACACACACGCAAAGAGTGCCCCTTCTAGACCTGGTTTGTCAGTGTGTCAGAGCTGTCTTCAGTACTGCAACCCATAAACCACCAGTGCTGTGTTATACAGTATGCAAAATCGATATTCAATTCAATTCAAATTTATTTGTATAGCGCTTTTCACAATACATATTGTTGCAAAGCAGCTTTACAGAAAGTGCATTTCAGAAATGTACATTAAAAAAAATACAGTTAGTTAATCATGTAGTAATTTAGGGCATAACATATCGCCGGTGTTGAGTCGTCTCTTCACAGGCGTCGAGTCGTCTCTTCACAGGCGTTTAGTCATCTCCTCGCAGGTGTTGGGAACTCTGAAGTCTCCGTGAGAGGCTGGATACAAACCGGAGCTGACGAACGCTATTTACCTCTGGACTAGCGTCCCAAGATAACAGCAAAGGGGAGATGGGAGATAATTAGCATAGCTGCTGTTCATAATATGAATGCATTCGATCTGATTCAACAGTGGTATAAAAGGTAAGCATTATGTGAATGCTTGGCTAAAGAGATGCGTCTTTAATCTAGTTTTTAAACTGGGACAGCGAGTCTGAGCCTCGAACAATATCAGGAAGGCTATTCCAGAGTTTAGGAGCTAAATGCGAGAACGCCCTCCCTCCTTTAGTGGACTTAGATATCCTAGGAATGACCAGAAGCCTCGAATTTAGTGATCTTAAAGAACGTGATGGATTGTAGGGCGATAGAAGGTCCATTAAATACACAGGAGCTAAATCATTTAGGGCTTTATAGGTCAGTAGTAATACTTTGTAATTGATATTGAACTTAATAGGTAACCAGTGTAGAGATGATAAAATTGGTGTTATATGATCATATTTTCTTGACCTAGTAAGAACTCTAGCAGCTGCATTTTGCACTAACTGTAGCTTGTTTATTGAGGATGCAGGACAGCCAGCTAATATAGCATTACAATAATCTAGGCTCGAGGTCATGAATGCATGAACTAACTTTTCTGCATCAGAAACAGATAGCATGTTACGTAGCTTAGCAATGTTTCTAAGGTGGAAAAAGGCTGTTCTTGTAACATATGAAATATGATTTTCGAAAGACAAGTTGCGGTCTAGTATAACACCCAGGTCTTTTACTGTAGTGGATAAAGTAACAGGACATCCTTCTAAATTAAAGTTGTATTGTACAAGGTTTTGTTGGTAGTTTTTTAGACCGATAAGTAATACCTCCATTTTATCTGAATTTAATAGAAGGAAATTACACGTCATCCAGCATTTTATATCTTTGAGACACTCTGTCAATTTAGATGAGTCAGTGTTTTCATCTGGTCGTGATGAAATATATAATTGAGTGTCATCAGCATAACAGTGGAAATTAAGTCCATGTTTTCTTATAATATTACCAAGTGGCAGCATATATATTGAGAATAGCAGAGGGCCAAACACCGATCCTTGCGGCACTCCATAGTCTACTGACGTTATCTTTGATTTTTCCCCATTTAAACAGACAAAATGATAACGGTCTGATAAGTAATATCTAAACCAGCTTAATGCCTGTCCCTGAACACCAGTGTAGTTTTGTAGTCGATCCAAGAGTATTTTATGATCTATACTGTCGAACGCAACGCTGAGATCGAGTAGAACTAGTATTGAGATACAGCCTTGGTCAGAAGCTAAAATTAAATCATTTGTAATTTTAACTATTGCAGTTTCTGTGCTATGATGTGGTCTGAATCCTGACTGAAATTTTTCGTAGATATCATTTTCTTGCAAGAAAGAGCACAGTTGAGCGGACACAATTTTTTCTAGTATTTTAGACATAAATGGAAGATTTGAAATGGGTCTGTAATTTGCTAGGTTATTTGGATCTAATTGCGGTTTCTTAATGAGAGGTTTTATTACTGCCAGTTTGAATATTCTGGGAACATGACCTAAAGATAAAGGCGAGTTAATAATATTGAGAAGAGGCTCTTCCACTACAGGTAACACTTCTTTCAGTAGTTTAGTGGGTATTGGATCTAATAAACATGTTGTTGGTTTAGATGCAATGATAAGTTTATTTAACTCTTCCTGTCCTATAGTTGTAAAGCGGTGTAGTTCTTCTTGAGGGGCGATAATTGAGGCTGAATCATAAGACACCATAAAAGATTGTACATTTACAATTGTGTTTCTGATGCTTTCTGTTTTCTCATTGAAGAAATTCATAAAATCATTAATACTATACTGTAACGGAATATTTTGCTCTGGTGATGTTTGTTTATTTGTTAGTCTAGCCACGGTGTTAAATAAAAACCTTGGATTATTTTGGTTATTTTCTATTAGTTTGCGGAGATGCTCAGCCCTGGCTGCTTTTAGAGCCTTTTTATAACGTGACCTACTGTCTTTCCATGCGATTCTTAAGACCTCTAAATTAGTTTGTTTCCATTTACGCTCTAAGTAACGAGTTTCTCTCTTGATAACATGCGTAGCACTGTTGTACCATGGTGCTTTAGTTTTCTCTCTAACCTTTTTTAATCTAATTGGTGCAACAATTTCTAGTGTACTAGAGAAAATGGTGCTCAAACTGCTAGTCATTTCCTCTAGTTCATCTGTTTGTTTGGGTTCACTGAGCAGCTGAGATAGATCAGGTAAGCTATTTGAGAATCTATCTATAGTGGCTGGAAGGATTGTTCTGCCTGGTCTATAATGTGGCGCAACATGCCAAATTTCAGCAGTACGTATTATGCAAGTTATCATGTAATGATCAGTGAGATCGTCACTTTGCGGTACAATATCTATATCGGTTGGATTGGTTCCTTATGATATAATTAAATCTAGTGTATGATTTAGACGATGAGTGGGACCACTGACGTTTTGCTTGACCCCAAAGGAGTTTAATAAATCTGTAAACGCAGCCCCTAACGCATCATTTGTGTTATCTACGTGTATGTTAAAATCTCCAACAATTATTGCTTTATCGACATTGACCAGTAGATCTGAGAGAAAGTCTGCAAACTCTTTTAGGAAATCAATATATGGCCCTGGAGTTCTATATACAGTAGCCAAGGCTAGAGATAATAGGGATTTCTTTCTTAGATCTAAGAGCGTAATATTTAGTACAAGTACTTCAAACAAATTAAACCTGTGACCTGTTTCCTGAGTAACATTAAGAATATCTCTATAGATTGTTGCAACACCACCACCACGACCGATCAGACGGGGCTCATGCTTATAACAGTATCCTGTTGGAGTGGATTCATTTAGACCGAAATATTCATTTGGTTTAAGCCAGGTTTCAGTAAGGCAAAATACATCGAAACTATTATCTGTGACAATTTCATTTACAATAATCGCCTTAGGTGTGAGCGATCTAATGTTTAGAAGACGTAGCTTTAGAAATTGTTTTTGTTCACTGATATTGAGATTTTCTGGTTTAATTACAATAAGATTTTTCTACAGTAGATTTATTGTTTGGCCTCACTAAAAGAGGAATAGACACAGTTTCTATATAATGTTCTACACTACTTATATCAATTAAGTTGGCACAGCAAAGACTGTGATTTGGACTTTGACTTACTAGTCATATGGTGTGTAACGTCTTGGAGATGTTGTCTGACAGGATAGCCGCTCCGATACTGCTGGGGTGCAGGCGATCAGCACGGTAGAGCCTAGGTCGCTCCCAGAACAGATTCCAATTATTTACAAAGAGCAGTTTCTGTTCATTACACAATGACATTAACCATTCATTTAGTGCAAATAATCTACTGAACCTTTCCTGTCCTTGTCAGTACGTGGGAAGCGGTCCAGACACGATGATCGTTGATTCAGGCGATGTGCTGCGTACCGACTCGATCAGGCTCCTGTAGTCCTTCTTCAGAACCTCCGTCTGCCACAGCCTGATGTCGTTCACTCCCGCGTGCAGCACAACAGCTCCGACGCGCTCGTCACCGTTCAGGATCTCAGGAACATGTGCAGCGACATCTAGAACAAGAGCACCTGGAAAGCAGTGAGTGCGCACATTACCCTTACCTGAGGTAGCACGGACATGACGGACGATTGAACTGCCGATGATCATGGCGTCGTCGCGGTCCGACTCGCGAAGAGGGGAGAAGCGGTTCCGGGTGGAGATCTCGACGGCCGGGAGGGGCGGTGAGGTTCTTGGTCTGGTCCTGGCTCGTGTCTTCTGCTCAGGGATCACCCAGGGTCCATGGTGTTGCGTCGGTGCCGGAGTGAATGAAGCCAGGGATGATCGCGTCCTGGGTGCTCGCGTCCTGTGCAGAGAAGCACACGGAGTAGACGAGGTCGGAGTCAAACAGTTACTAACCACTGACTTGTGAGCATCGGCGCGTGATGTTTCAAGCGCTGATCGCCGTTCTCGCAGCTCGGCTTGCCTCTCTAGTAGATCACGGATCTGCTTTTCCACGGACTCCAGCTCCAACAGCACCGAATGCAGCTCGAAAGTGTCCTCACCTGCACTCAGAGGTAACGTTTCACACACATCCGATATATTCGCCATTATAACAGATGAACAGTAAATTAGTAGTGATACTACCAATATCACTACTAATTTAGGACTGAAATCCTGGATATAACCCGTATCCTTTCAGTGAAACGGGTATAAATGAGACGATCAATAGGCGAGAGGCCACGCGTGCGATGCTAGCGGACTAAAGGCTAGTAGTGGAGATTCGAAAAGTTGGATCTAAGTAGCAAAATCAAAGCAATCCGATTGTTTTTTATAAGGAAAAGTATCGAAGATAAGTTCACATGCTATAAAAATAGAAAGTGCTTGTTTATAAATGAGTGGTAAAGAAGAAAATCAAGGATTTATGAATCAATTCGACGGAGCTCTAAACACAAACACAAACCGCACGATATAAATTTTTTTTGATGTTTTTGTACTGTATTGATCTGTCCATCTAAAATACATTTTTGGTGAAAAGGATGAGGATGAAAGAGGAAGGGAGGAGATGCTGGATGAAAGGATTTAGTTTGAATAAGAAATGAATGTATGAAATTATATATATATATATATATATATATATATATATATATACTGTATGTGTCACGTTTGTGTCTGTTTAGATCTTCAGTTTGTTTACATTCTCAGTCACATGTCTTGTTTTCCCGCCATTCTTCAGTTACCATGTTAACCATTCATTAGTTCATCTTAATCACCTGTGTCTTGTTAATTATCATCATCTGTCTCACCTGTTTCAGTTCATCAGTGTTTGTATTTAGTTCCTTCAGTTGAGTCGGTCCTTTGTCTGTAGTTAGTCTTATTTGGAGTGTGTATTCGTCCTGCCTGCCTGCCTGTCACTACCTGTGTGAATTATATTTAGTAAATCGTGTGAATTGGAACTCTGAGCCTTGTCCTTCTTCTTCTGTCCGCACCACAGTCGTGATAGTATGTCACGGTCACCAGCTAGTCACCACCTCCTCACTACATTTCCCATCATCCTCCCTGGCCCTCGTCTGCATGCACTTCCCAATCACAGAGATCACTGTCACCTGTCACCAATCTTCACTGATCAGATACCTAAAAGATACCTAGCAGAACTATTCTTCTTGTGTCTTCATCTGCTTCCTTCATCCGTCTTCAGTCATCGGCCTCGATCTCCATTTCAGAACCTGGGACAGATAAGACCTGGATTACTCATCCAGATATCCATCCTGAACACTATATTCATCAGTTACTCCCTGCTTCCATCGTTACGATCACATACTTCTGCAAATAAACCTGTTGATCACTTCACGTGTGTGAATCCTTCTGTTTCGTGTGTGTGTGTATATATATATATATATATATATATGGTAACACTTTATTTGGATAGTCCACTTTAGACAGTTTCGAAGTGAAAGGTGAGTGGCGCTAAAAGAGTGTTGATGTTTTTTTTTTCTGGAAAAGATGAAAGTCAATATGGCAGTGTTTTATTACGTTGGAGTTTGTATGTTTCACCACAGTTCTGAATTGAAATGTTCGGTGAGTGGCACTAAAATCGTAATGCTGAAATCGAATGTCCACTTTAGACATTCTACTAATTATAAGTAACTTTGGAGCTACATGTCAACTAACTGTCATTAGAGTATTAGTAGGCTGTAGTAGACTGTCAGTAGACTGTTAGTTTATGGTAAGGTGTTAGGGTTCGGGTTAGGAGAACAAGTTGACTTGTAGTTGCTAAGTTATTTATAGTCAGTCGAATGTCTGTTTGGGGACCAACAAAATAAAGAGTTAGCAGATATTAAACAAAAAGTCTACTAATACTCTAATGACAGAGTGTTGACATGCAGCTCCAAAGTTACTTACAGTTAGTAGAATGTCTAAAGTGGACTATCCAAATAAAGTGTTACCTATATAGATATAACAGCTAGTTAATCTGATTTATTTCTTTGTCTAGTTCAAGTTCTGAACTGGTGAGTGAAAAGGTTAATTTCAAGCCCTGACTATCAGGTAGGTTTAGGTGTATGTTATTTTAAAATGGAGCATTACGGTTTTGGTGCCACTCACCGAACATTTCAATTCAGAACTGTGGTGAAACATACAAACTCCAACGTAATAAAACATTGCCATAATCACGTTCATCTTTTCCAGAAAAAAACCTCAAAACTCTTTTAGCGCCACTCACATTTCCCTTTGAAACTGTCGCGAAACGTGCATGACGCAACATATTTTGCCATATAATCCATTGGTATCAGGATAGAAGTTGCTAGAGTAATGTTTGCTTCCAAGAGAGTGTAACTATGTACTGAAGCTTCATTAAATCTCCACGTGACAATGCATTTAGGGTTCAATAGCGCTCAAAGAACGTCTTTGATCTTGCCCTTCAGATGACTGAGCAGCCACACAGAGCGAAGCAGTGCCAATGCTAAAGAGATGACCTACATGCTAAAAAAAGCAAAGGTGCTCGTTGACTGTCAGTCTGGATTTTATGCTCAGTTAGATGGTGCTTTGAGACTTGATGCTGATTTGTAGGGCTTTGCAATGCCATGAAAGTTTTAGTCCATTATGTTAATAGCGAGTTACAAATGTACCTCAGGCAATGCAGCTAATTGCCATCATGACAATTTTAACATTAGCATCCCTTGGGCTAATTTAACTTCTCATGCTTTGGATTATTGAGCTAACGCAGTTGAGGATCACACACACACACAATGCTTTAAATCATGAGGTTTTTAAAAAGAAACATCTCTGATTATTGATGTGGGAAACAAATTTAGTAGAAGCAGAAAAGTTGGACGTGGGCATTTTGCAAGCTTTTTTCATTTATTAATTTGAAATGCATAAACTTCTGCAACTGGCTTCATCACTCATTTGCAATGGAGATGATACATGTCTCTTAGATATGCCTTAGCTCACTTCATCCTTGTCACAGATTTGGCTCCAGTCACCAGGGTTCCCTCCTGCAGCACGTGTTCACAATGCCAAGAAAATTCAATCAACATGCAGTGTATATTCAAATCATATCAGAGGAGTGTTGGGTTATAAAGGCTGGAGTTGGACTGGACGTATCTCTAATGCAGTACCACAGTTAACTGCCAGAGGACACTGCCATTTTAGAGGTTCAATCACCTTTACATGCATATTCAGTGTTCGTTTAAAATGTAATATTGTAATTCACCCCAAAATGATGTCATAATTTATTCTAAAACCCACAAACATTTTAGAAATCACAAACAAAAACCGTGACTAACTAGCCTATATTTTTGAAAACTCCAAAAACCTTCCTATAAATACAATTCACTGCAATTTCCATCTGAAAAGAACACTAGTCGCAGCAAAACACAAACAAGGTATTCATTTTTACACAAATTATGATTACAGGGCATATTATCAATGTATTGTTTTTTTGACATAGCATTGTTCCTTTGCAATTGGCATAATTTGACCTCAAAACACTTTTACCACAGGGCATGATTTGTAAACTAATACATTGTGATGTTTGCCTGACATAATCAACTCGATGTTTCTGATGTAGTAAACGTGCTCAGTCGCTCACCTGATACAGCAGTGCACTTGTGATGTGAAGCGCTCGAGTATGAGTCCAATGAAACACGAATCCCCAATAAAAGAGCTACAATAAAATATAAAATCCCCAATAAAATGTTACCATATTCAACTGTTAAAGAGAAAACTAACCATACTTTTAGTGCCACTCACTGGACATTTCTCTTTGAAAGTGCAGAGAAACCTACAAGAATATTATTTTGTAGAAATGTCACCACAGGCACATTTTCACAATGATCCTGGGTTGTTCTAATTTTAAAGGCTAAATTTTAATGGGGGTGGTGATGACGCAATGGATAAGACACACTACTTTGGTGTGAGAGACCCGGGTTCGAATCCACTGTGAGACACCAATGTGTCCCCGAGCAAGACACTTCACCCCTAGTTGCTCCAGAGGCGTGCAACCTCTGACATATATAGCAATTGTAAGTCGCTTTGGATAAAAGCGTCAGCTAAATGAATGTAAATGTAAATGTAAAGGCTCTTTATGTCACGGTTGATGAATTCACTGACTGTTCCTTGCGCTGTGTTTATGTGTGTGTATGTGCACGTGTGTGGGCGTGGTCGCTGATTATCCTTCCGGAGAATCAGCGACAGGTGATACTCTTTCCAGTGCCTATTTATACTCACCTCATGCGTCTTGTGTTTGTCAGATCGTTGTTTGTGGATGTGTCTAGCCTGTTCCAGTTCCTTGGGTCCCAGTCTGTTTCTTCGTTGGATGTTCGCCTCGTTTCATCGTCATCGTGTCTCGTCTTCACGGAGGAGTCGCTACACACTGACCGTGCACCTCTGAGTTGCTCACGCAAGCCTGCGTTGCCAACGCTTCTGTTCCTGCACTGTTTCCATTGTTTCTGTGAGTTCGTGAGATCGACTACATCAGACTGAGACTTTGTTCCGGTTATCTTCCTTCACGTTTCTGAGGCTGGCTTATCTTATGGTTCAATAAAGACCAGTTTTACTTGCACTTGTCTCCTCTGTTCACTATCCGTAACAGAACGATCTGACCATCATGGAGGCAGCAAGTACATCCGAACTCGCGGATTATCTCTCTCACAACTCGGCGCGGATGGATCAGCAGGAGGAGAATCTCACCACCACAAGTCGCGCAGTTCAAGCGTTGGTAACGCAGGTGTCTGGGCTCACCCAGCAAATCCAACAACTAGCCATGCCCACTGCGCCAAACCCAGCGCCGCCCCCACCCCCCGCTCCTCCCGCACCTAACCGTCCACACGAGCCCCGTTTACCGACGCCGGAGAACTATTCGGGTGAGCCTAACTACTGCAGAGCCTTTTTAATCAAATGCTCTATGTTTTTTGCCCTACAGCCCCAGACATTTTGTACGGAACAGTCGAAGGTGGCGTTCGTACTTACCCTGCTGTCCGGGCGTGCGGCTCTGTGGGGGACGGCGGTGTGGGAGAGTCAACGAACATGCTGTTCCTCGTTCGCGGCACTCTCGGAAGAGATGAGGAGGGTATTCGACCGAGCAGTCGCAGGGTGAGAAGCGTCTAGTCGGCTCGTGGACCTCACTCAGGGAGAAGGATCTGTCTCTGAGTATTCCATTGAGTTTCGTACCCTTGCCGCAGAGTGTCGCTGGAACGAGGAGGCGCAGTGGGATGTCTTCCTGCATGGGCTGGCTGACCGCATCCAACGCGAGATTTACTCCCTGGATCTACCCGCAAGTCTCAATGGATTGATTGACCTGGCTCTGCAAGTGGACGCTCGCCTGCATCGTCTGGAGCAGCGCAACCGTTCCATTCCGATTCCCAGAGATTATGGATTCCACCAAACAAGTGGTCGTGATGCGGTCAGCCCCGTCAACGATCCGGAGCCCATGCAGGTGGGTCGAGCCCGGCTCTCCCGGGAGGAGAGGGAGAGAAGGAGATCCCGGGGATTATGCCTCTATTGCGGAGGTTCGGGGCACTTCCTCAATAACTGCCCCGTAAAAGAGCGAGCCCGGCAGTAGAGAAGAGGATTCTGTCGGGCGGGGTCTCCATCCAGAAACCCTCTTCCACCCTCCTTCCGGTGAGATTGCAGTGGGCAACTCAGACTCATCACTGCCAAGCACTAATCGACTCCGGAGCGGAAGGTAACTTTATGGACTACACCCTAGCACACAAACTTCAGATACCCACCATACCCCTCACCAACAAGATCTCTGTCAACGCACTCAATGGACAAGAATTACCCACAATATCTTACTCCACCGTTCAGTTAACACTCATCACTTCCGGCAATCATTCCGAAGATTTGTCTTTTCTGCTCCTTGACTCCCCTACCATCCCCATTGTCCTCGGTCATCCCTGGCTCGTGCAGCATAACCCCAGGGTTAACTGGGGATATAATTCCATTTCTGCCTGGAGTACTGAGTGTTATGCGTCTTGTTTAATGTCTGCTGGTTCGTCTCTGTCCAGTTCTGTCTTGCAGGAGGAGCCGGTGAATTTGTCAAACGTGCCCGCTGAGTACCTCGACCTGAAGGAAGTGTTCAGTAAGTCCAAAGCTGCTTCTCTTCCTCCGCATCGTCCCTATGACTGTGCTATAGATCTTCTGCCAGGTACGTCTCCGCCTAAGGGCAAGTTATACTCTCTTTCTATTCCCGAGAGGGAGGCCATGGAGAAATACATTTCTGATTCTCTGACATCTAAGTTCATTCGACCTTCCTCTTCTCCAGCGGGGGCGGGGTTCTTTTTTGTGGGGAAGAAGGACGGTTCCCTGCGACCGTGTATTGATTACCGGGGGCTGAACAACATCACGGTAAAGAATACCTATCCTTTGCCGTTGATGTCTTCAGCCTTCGAGCGGTTGCAGGGAGCCTCGGTCTTCACTAAATTGGATCTACGTAATGCTTATCATTTGGTCCGCATCAGGAAGGGAGATGAATGGAAAACCGCTTTTAACACCCCCAGGGGGCATTTTGAATATTTGGTCATGCCTTTCGGGCTGTCCAACTCCCCAGCGGTTTTTCAGGCACTCGTCAATGATGTGCTGAGAGACATGGTAGACCAGTTCATATATGTCTACCTGGATGACATATTGATTTTTTCTTCGTCTCTCCAGGAACACGTTCAGCACGTCAGACGAGTGCTTCAGAGGTTGTTAGAGAATGGGCTTTTTGTCAAGGCGGAGAAATGCGCTTTTCATGCACAGTCTGTTCCTTTCCTAGGTCACATCGTCTCGTCTGAGGGAATGCGTATGGTCCCCGACAAGATTAAGGCCGTGGTGGATTGGCCAAGTCCAGATACCCATAAGGCCCTACTGAGGTTTCTGGGGTTTGGCAATTTTTACCGACGTTTCATTCGTAATTTCGGCCAACTAGCCGCGCCTCTGACAGCCTTGACCTCCCCCAGGACGACGTTCAGGTGGTCCGATGCTGCCGAGGCTGCATTCGCTAACCTAAAGAGCCGCTTTGTTTCCGCTCCCATTTTGATAGCCCCTGATCTATCACGTCAGTTCGTGGTGGAGGTCGATGCGTCAGAGGTAGGGGTAGGTGCGGTACTCTCCCAACGCTCTCCCTCAGACGACAAGGTGCACCCTTGCGCGTTTTTTTCTCATCGCTTGTCGCCTACCGACGTAACTATGACATTGGTAACAGGGAGTTGTTGGCGGTCAAGCTTGCGTTAGAGGAATGGCGACATTGGTTGGAGGGGTCGGGGGTACCTTTCATAGTCTGGACTGACCACAAGAATCTGGAATACATTCAATCCGCTAAAAGACTCAACTCCAGGCAGGCTCGGTGGGCCCTTTTTTTCGGTCGTTTTGATTTTACTCTCTCGTACCGCCCGGGTTCCAAAAACATCAAACCCGATTCTTTATCTCGTATTTTTGATCCATCCGCACGCCCGTCTACTCCCGAGTGCATTTTACCCGAGACTCTATTCATCTCCACACTCACATGGGAGGTCGAATCGAAGGTCAAGACGGCCTTAGAAGGGGTAACGCCTCCGCCCGGAGGCCCACCGAATCGATTATTTGTGCCGGAGGGGTTGCGGTCCGACGTTATCCGGTGGGGTCATTGTTCTAACGTAGCATGCCACCCAGGAGTAAACCGCACTAACTTTCTGGTCAAGCAACGATTTTGGTGGCCGTTGATGGCTCGCGACATTCGAGATTTTGTTTTGGCTTGTTCGGTCTGTGCCACTGGTAAGACTTCCAATCGACCCCCAGATGGGTTACTCCAACTGCTGTCTGTCCCTTCGAGACCCCGGTCCCATATTTCGCTAGATTTTATCACCGCCCTCCTGCCCTCTCAAGGTAAAACGGTTGTTTTGACCGTAGTGGACCGGTTCTCGAAGGCGGCTCATTTCATTCCCTTGGCCAAATTACCATCTGCCAAGGAGACAGCGGTGACTGTCATTGATTACGTCTTTCGTCTACATGGCCTCCCGACGGACGTGGTCTCTGACAGGGGGCCCCAATTTGTGTCCAAATTCTGGCAGGAATTTTGTAAATTACTGGGGGCCACTGTCAGTCTGTCCTCGGGTTACCACCCCCAGAGCAATGGTCAGACCGAGAGAGCCAACCAAGATTTGGAGAGAATGTTGCGATGTGTGGTATCCAAGAATCCTTCCTCCTGGGGTCAACAGCTTTCTATGGTGGAGTACGCACACAACTCGTTGCCAGTGTCATCTACGGGCCTATCACCGTTTGAGGGTAGTTTAGGGTACCAGCCACCTATTTTTCCCAGCCTGGAATCCGAGGTCGCGGTTCCCTCCGCTCACGCCTTCGTCCAGAGGTGTCACCGTACATGGACCAGAGCCCGTGAGACTCTGCTCCAGGTAAGGGCACGCACCAAGGTTAAGGCCGATCGCCACCGGTCAAGACCTCCCGTCTACGTCGCCGGTTCCAAAGTATGGCTTTCTACCAAGAATATTCCTCTCCGTTCCGTGTCGAATAAATTAGCTCCTAAATTCATTGGCCCGTTTCCTGTCACCAAAGTCATTAGTCCGGTGACAGTCCGACTCAAACTGCATCCTGCGTACAGGAGAATTCATCCCGTGTTCCATGTATCCAAATTAAAGCCCGTATTTTATTCTCCCATTAATCCGCCGGTCCCGGTTCCCCCACCGCCGCGACTCGTAGATGGGGAACCTACTTATTCGGTAAATCGTATTCTAGACTCAAGGCGGAGGGGACGCGGATTTCAGTATTTGGTGGACTGGGAAGGTTACGGTCCGGAGGAGAGAAGTTGGGTCCCTGCTAGGAACATCCTGGATCAGTCCCTTATTGATGATTACAATCAACAGGTAGGTTCTCCTGGGAGCTCCAGGAGGCGCTCCTAGGGGAGGGGTACTGTCACGGTTGATGAATTCACTGACTGTTCCTTGCACTGTGTTTATGTGTGTGTATGTGCACGTGTGTGGGCGTGGTCGCTGATTATCCTCCCGGAGAATCAGCGACAGGTGATACTCGTTTCCAGTGCCTATTTATACTCACCTCATGCGTCTTGTGTTTGTCAGATCGTTGTTTGTGGATGTGTCTAGCCTGTTCCAGTTCCTTGGGTCCCAGTCTGTTTCTTCTTTGGATGTTCGCCTCGTTTCATCGTAATCGTGTCTCGTCTTCACGGAGGAGTCGCTACACACTGACCGTGCACCTCTGAGTTGCTCACGCAAGCCTGCGTTGCCAACGCTTCTGTTCCTGCACTGTTTCCATTGTTTCCGTGAGTTCGTGAGATCGACTACATCAGACTGAGACTTTGTTCCGGTTATCTTCCTTCACGTTTCTGGCTTATCTTATGGTTCAATAAAGACCAGTTTTACTTGCACTTGTCTCCTCTGTTCACTATCCGTACACTTTATCATTAGATACCAATTCATAGATAGTGGCAGAAGTAGTACGGTAGTTTTGTGCGAGACCCAAGTTATTGACTGATAATCTACTTCTCTACCGAAATGCTTAAATCTCACTATCTTGCTTGCATTCAGATTCAGAAATGGCATAATGACATCCAGTTACATATCAAACGCCAACACACCAAATGTGGAGCTTGAAAGCAATAGCCATTTTGAATTGTTGCATCGGAAAGAGCTGCGGGACCAGTTTTATTTTGTGACCCACAAAAAAATAAATATTCAATTCAATTCACATTTATTTGTATAGCACTTTTCAGAAAATGCATGAGTCCACATTACAATTTAGAGTGATCTGTTATGAGAGGTAACTGTCTTAGTTATGTATTTCAGAAATGTACATATACAAATCACAGTTAGTTAAAATTGAAGTAATGAATTCATGTTTGTTAAATGATAATGACATATAGAAAATTGTAGCAGTGGTGCATGCTAATAACAGCATATCATTGTAAAATGATATGAGTTGAATTATATAATTTCAAAATGTTCATATTTCTCTATTCCTATAAACGTACCAAACTCTGAGCTGGAAAGCGATGGCCTTTTTGAATTGTTGCCAGGGAAAGAGCTGTGCAAACATTGCTATTTTGTGTCCCACAGAAGAAAGAAAAAACAATAATAACAGCATATAAGTGTTAAGTAATATGAGGTTAATTGTATACTTTCAAAATGTTCATAATTCACTGTTCCTATAAACCCAACAACAAACTATACATTAAAAGGAACTACATTCTCTAAACTAAATTAAGAAAATGAAGATTTGACTATAACGGGGCAAATTTTCGGTTAGCTGTGTGATCTAAGCGTAGCTGATGCCTTGTTCTCCTCACATTACTCCAGGTGGATTGTCTCCGGGCCTCAGCCGCCCACTAACTTGGAGAAGTTGTGGCGAGCGATAGGAGTTAGCGAACATGCTGACCAGCACTTTCTGCACTGTCAGAACCAATCATTGTCTGTGCAGTTAATGGAGAACACAAAACCCGTTTAAAAGCTACATTTACCACTTGGCTGATTCCATTACATTGTGTAATTTCCAGGTGTCACATTTCCCCTCCACATGTCTGTCTCAATGCTCCCCCAAGCAGCCCCTGATTAGTTAGACTCTACTGACTTCCCAAATCCTGAACCTCAGCGGGAGAAACCCACCAGCAATCCTGGAGAGCGGATCAAAAGCCTTGTTTTCTCTCACATCTACTGCGGTTTGATCTATAGTTCTTGATGCATGAATGGAAAACAGATATTTTTTGAGTCTTTGCATAAAGGCACAAGTCATTTTTGTTGATGTTCATTTTTTGTAATTGGAATGTAGATTAATTACTAGAAAGAATAGTTGGCAAGAAAAATCACAAAAGAGATCTCATTAGCGAATCAATTGTTCCTTCTAGACAACAGTGTGATTAAACTGAGAGCAAATTGAGACCTCTGAATCTCAGATTCTCGCCTACGAAAAAGGTCTCTAGAGATGATCTAAATAACATCTCAAATGAAGTTCAAAATTGCCAAGGTCACAAAGCATGCAATTAAAAGTCAGATATGTCAATGTTAATTCAAACATTTCTCATCAGTTTCATGTCATATCAAATGATCTGAGCTTTCTATTCATATTGCATGCACATTTTCTCATACACTACAGGTCAAAAGTTTGGAGCAATTAAGATTTGTTTTAATGCTTTTGAAAGTAGTTTATTCTGCTCATCAAGCCTACATTAATTGATTAAATACATAAAAACAGCAACATTGTGGAATATTTTTATAGCTTTTTTTCTATATGAAACATGTTCAAATGTAATTTATTCCTGTGATCATAGCTGAATTTTTAGCATCATTACTCCTGTCTTCAGTGTCACATGATCCTTCAGAAATTATTCTAATATGCTGATTTGATGCTCATTATTATCAGCGTTGAACAGTTTGTGCTGTGTAATGTTTATGTGGAAACTGTAGTGTATGTGTTTTATTTAGTATTAAAACATCTAGGTAAACTGAGACAAAAAACACAAATTTTGCTATTGTTCCCATTAAATTAAATCATCATTTCAGAATGTTCTTTGAATGTTCAAAAAAAATTAAAAATAAAAATAAATTAAGGGTACATTCAATCGTATAATTCTTGAAACAAGTAGTAACATTTAAAAAAACATTACATGAAATTCCAAAAAAAAAAAAAAAATCCTGAACAATGTATAAATAACATTTTTGTGCTAAAGTTTTGAGAACATTGTTTACTCTTTCCCTGCCATTGACGGATTTTCCTGATTTCTGTGTTTTCACTGTTATACGGTAGGTGGCGCTGTTACACATCGTCTGAAAGAGTAGAGCATCTCCGGATCAAAACAGGTGAAAAAGAAGCAGAAATAAGCGATAAAAGCAGCGATTTTCTCAGCTTTTTGTTCAAAATGTTCCTTTTTTATGAAACTTACCCACATTCAAGTGTTGATAAAAGAGAATGCATGAAGCTAGAATGAAACAGTTAGTTTGTTTGTTTGTTTGTTTTCAAGGTCCATTTTAAAGCTTTTTCCAGCACCTTACACCACCATAAAGTACATACCAATACATAGTCAAAATTATTATTTAGTGTTTTTATCACATTAAAGAGATAATGCTATATAAACAGGCAAAATTGTGTTTCGTAATAGCAGAAGGATCAGATATTTAAGCAAATCACAAGTTTTATTTTTCAAAATGTATCACTGTCTAAGTAGATAATGCATATGAATAACACTTTTCATTATATTAATGTCCAAATATTGCTTCCCAGATAATATGATTTTCAGGCAGTAAAACTGAAGAAATTTCAAGGGCCGAAAATATGAAGACAGGATTTGAACAGAAATATTTTACAGGCCTTGGTTTTGGGACACATTCTTGATATAGACAAAGTTTGAACAAAATCTGAGACGGTGCAAAAACCTGTAATTCAATATTAACCTAGAATACTGTACAGGCACCTGCCTGATAAATAGCCTATATTAATTGGGAAAAAAAATTATTTAATTGCCAAGACATATACTTTTATCTACTGGAATAGAGCAGTGTAAATATTGCATAAGGCCATCCTCAACCTCACAGTCGGCTTCTTGTATGACACTCCATCTGACACGATTTCTGTTCAGCAATCAACGGTTGTTGTTATGCACTGAGCTAACGTTTGTAGGTTTTAATTTGCGGGTAGTTAACGCTACAGTTACTGTGCTGTAACTTTGGTTATGTTCACTGCATATTCCACAAATGAACGTGTACATAACGGACATCCAATACAAACATTACATTATCACACCAAGTACTTTCAGTCACTAATGGCCCTTTCGGACAGGATGAGGAATGCGCCGCACGAGGATGTTTTGTTGCTGCGTGGACCAAAGCGGAGCACAGCATTGGTGAGCTCCAGCGCACGCCACGGTCAAACTTAAAAATAGTTCAACCAGAGAATGTCTAATATGGGGAGAACGTTCACTCAGTAAACTTCCGGCTTCTGAACTGGTTGCAGTTCCACTCTGGCTCCATATGAGGGCGCTCACAGGACGAGTGCAGAATGAATGGAGGTCAATGGAGCGATACCCCTAAAAATGCACTTTTCTCAGGATATAATTTTTTCTCTAGTAATTTGAATGTTGTATTTGAAAGGAGATGCAAAGAAATTACTCATTGCTGGGTGTTAGATTTTTTTAGAGTCACTCATTTGCTTTAAAAAGTCATACACATCGTACGACCAGAGATACTGCTTTATGGCAATCCTTCAGTCACTTTGGTGCTTTCGCGATCTGCACTTTCTTTTCATCGACTTCACCGCTGACACAGGTAAATACACCCGCTAGAAGAGTTTTTGTTTTGTTGTTTTAAAAGACCACGCCGAAAACACACACACACACATTCTGGTCCCGCTTCGGATGCCACGATGCCATCAAGCTGTATCTCTGGTCGTAATCAGTCCTTCACTGACCAATCAGCGTTCATTAGCAGAATGCTAGCGTGTAATGGGCAACAACAACTCAACCTGTAAGAAATCGAAAGGACATAAGTACTCGTTCATTCAACTTTCGACCTATAACCCATGTTGAACTTGCAAAATCTACAATCAATTCTGAGATTTCTTAATGGCAATCGGGTGAAAGAGACAAATTTAGCCGTCTAGCTCCATAGACTTCCATTAATTTTGCACTCAGGGCGAACTCTGGTGGAACTACAACCAAAATTCGGTACAATAGGATTTAATAGGGAGCGAACAGGCTTTCCGTATACGGGCTTTGGTGTAACTTTTGCCGCTGAGCTCTGTGACGATCACCTGCGCAGCCAATAAAAACGGAGCATCCAAACAAGCGTGGAAATCAAAATGAAAACTCCGCCTACTTTTGCACCGGCCAGCACAAATCACTCTGTATCTGAAGGGCTAGATTTTATTTCTCCATATAATAAACAAACTATTCAGTCAGATAGGTATTTGTCGTGGGAGAAATGCAGTTAAAATTTCAAGCATTTTCAAGCATTTTATCCCAAATTTAAGCACTTTTCAAACCTTGAAAACACAACATCAAAATTCAAGCATTTTCAAGGATTCCAAGCACCCGTACGAACCCTGCCTGTTAACTCAAATCATAACTCAACTGCACAACTGATGATTATTGGAAGAAGAAAAAATCTGAGAGCATATACAATTACTCAGCAGCATTTTACAGTCATGCTCCAATATTCCTTGAGGTTGGACAGAGACACTTGACATTCTGTCATGTCATGCTACATCATTTCAGCAACAAGCAAAAGGTTAAATTTCAGGTTACAAATTCTGTTCCGTCTGTTTAGAGTAGAAAGCAAGATGTGCTTCATTCCCAAGACTGATTTGTTTCCATCCTTTCTGAGAGCAGGGAGGACTTTAAGTTTAATCAGCCGAGGGCTGTGACGTCCGAGCTGGAAATCAATTCCCTGTAAGGATACAATCAAGTGGATTGTTTGATTTGTGGGATCCCACTTCTCCGGGCCCATCGAAACCTCCCGAACATATAAAGAGTAGTGGCTTGACCTGCAGGACGAGCCCTTTGCATAGATTCAACCCCATCGATCCCCTGGTTTTTATTTCTCTTTGAAAAAAACATATAGGGCCAATGGTCTAGTCCAGGCATTCTCTACAGATGTGTGTACGCCCCTGAGAGTTTAAGGTAATATTTAACAACATATCTTCATGTACACAGCTCTTTGATGTCGGTTAATGGTCACGTGACATGCATGTAAACATCTTTTTTTTTTTATTAAATGTTTCATATGTTTTTCAATTTTGCATTGTTCTGATTTGGTGAATGTTTAGGTTTCGTGCAACACACTTCTAGAGATATGACGCAATAGAACGAGGATCTGAGAATAGTGTGTATTGCAGACGGAGACTCATCAGTGCTCAGGACCGGCGGATAATCAACGCATTGATTTCAACATGGGTAATTATTAATATTGAACAGCCGTGATCCAATGCATTCCCAGAAGGAACAGCCATTATATCCAGCATACAGAGCAAAACCGATGATGGCTTTTCATCAACCTTATCAATTTTATTTGAAGCGTTTTATCCAGCGCTTACAGTATATTCAAGCTATTTTATCTTTATTCTATTCTAACATTATATCAGCAGATGCATGTATAAAGTGCACTGTCTCTCTAGCTTTTAATTGTGGCCCAATTACGAAATCATGATGCATCACAATGGCCACATACACTGAAAGGTTTTGGGAGTGACAAATATGATGCAAACTATACAGTTTCTCCCTTCTGACAAAATTGCTTCCCGTTTGCTATTAAAAAACAGTTGTTACAGAAATAATGCACTTTAAACGAATATACTGAACAAGAACTGAA